>NC_141139.1:29650872-30022539 GCF_053477565.2 Lygodium microphyllum
GTCAGTTAAGTCTTGTTAGTCTGTGTAAGTCATGTTAGTCTGACTAAGTCAAGTCAGGTTAGTCAGATGGAATTAGGTTAGTCTAGGTGAAGTCAGATAAGTCAGTTAGGGGGACTAAGTCAATGGAGACTAACCTAAAGGGGGTTAGTTAACCTAAGGTGGGTTAGGGTTAGGGTTAATGGGGTAGGTTAGGTTAGTTAACCTAACTAAGGTTAGTGGTAACCTAAGGTTAGGTTAGGTTAGTTAGGTTAGGTTAGTTAACCTAACTAAAGGGGGTTAGTTAACCTAAGGTGGGTTAGGGTTAGGATTAGGGTTAGGGTTAATGGGGTAGGTTAGGTTAGTTAACCTAACTAAGGTTAGTGGTAACTAACTAGGGTTAGGGTTAGGGTTAATGGGGTAGGTTAGGTTAGTTAACCTAACTAAGGTTAGTGGTAACTAACTAGGGTTAGGGTTAGGGTTAATGGGGTAGGTTAGGTTAGTTAACCTAACTAAGGTTAGTTAGTGTGAACTAATGTTAATAACATAACTAATGTTAGGTTAGTCAAATGACGGTTAGGTTAGTCTAACTAGCCGTGGTTAGTTAGGGTGGAGGTGGAGGTGGAAGAGGAGGAGGAGGAGGCGGATGTGGCAGGGCGGAGTCGGGCGGGTCGACGGCGAGCGGCGTCAGGGCGTGTCGGGCGGGTCGACGGCGTCCTGCGTTGTGGCGGCTCGTGGCGGTTGGCGACGGCCTCACGGCCCCGACGGGTGGCGATGGTGTCCTGGGCTGTTGGACAGGCGACGGGGACAGCGGGGCGGGCGGCCGAGGCGGTCGACAATGGGGGTAGCGGCCGGCAACGTGGCGGACTCCGGCAACGGACGGGCGCGGGCTCCAACAACTGGCGGGCACGGGTTCCAGCAACTGGCGGCAGGGGCAGGGAGGAGCGTGGAGGCACGCAGGCGACCGGCGGCGATTCGGCGGGGCTGGCGGCTCTGAGGCGGCGACTCCAGCAGGTGCAGGCGGCGGACGGAGAGCGGGCAGGAGACGGGGGAGGAAGGAGAGGTTGGGGAAGGAAGGAGTAAGGAGGGAGGCGGGGCGGGAGGGGAGAAGAAGGAGGGAGGGAGAGAGGAGGAAGGGAAGAAGGAGGGGTGGAGGGGGAGGAGGCGTGGGGGAGAAGGAGGATAGAGGAGGAGGGGGAAGAGGAGAAGAGGGGGGGGGGGAGAGGTACACGCAGGGAGAGGGACATGAAGGGGGGAAGGCGGTTAGGGTTGGGAGGGGCCGGGGAAGGGGGAGGGTGGGATAGGGAAGGGTGGGGGGTGTGGAAAGGGGGGGAGGGGATGGGCATAGGGGAAGGGGAAGGGTTGGGGTGGGTAGGGGTAGGGGTGGGGTACGGTAGGGGCAATGGGCAGGGTAGGGTAGGGATAATGTTGGGACCCAAAAAGGAGGCGAACCCCCGTCCCGCGCGTGTGCGCGGGGCTGGGTAAAAAAAATTTACCGTGACGGGATTGAAAGAGCGCACGGATGATGGGACAAGGCACCTGGACGCGACCGGGGCGCGTGGAGACGCGTGAAATTGAAAACCGGTGCGTTCACGCGCAAGACGGGCGTGTAAAAACACATAAAAATAAAGAAAATTTAATAACTCCCAATCCGAACGTCAAAACGAAATGATGTAAAAACAAAAAAGGGGTAGGACGACAGGGAGAAGACAGGGAAAATATGCGACAGAGGTTCCGGGAGGGGTAAAGGGCGGTCACGTGCAAAAAACACAAAAAATAAACCAAAAAACGCAATTAAAAATCAATATCGGAAAATCTGTGCATCGGAATGAGGTGCAAGAAAAAGGAAAACTGTGCAGAAAGACGAGCTCAACAATCCTATCACATCAGAACATAGTTCCGACTGAGATAAGATGCGTTCACATGGGAAAAACCCAAAAAACAAACCCAAAAATGGGATCGAAAATGAATATCGGACGAACCGTACGCCGGAATGACATGCAGTAAGAAGGAAAAATGTCTCTAGGAAGGAGTGGCATAGGGTTATCACATTAAACTACGATTCTGGTGAAAGTAGGAGGGGTTCACATGCAAAAAACTCCAAAAAGACGCCCGAAAACGCATTGAAAAATTAATAATAAAAAATTTGAAAGTTGAAAAAGGGTGGAGGAAAAAGGAAAAAGGTGGGGGAAGGCACAGGGGACACGACTGTCAAAGCAAATTGGAATTCCGATGCAAACAGGGTAGGTTCACATGGAAAAAGGTAAAAAAAAACGCACGAAAGAGTCGTAAAAAACCAAAAAATTAATATTGGACAAACCGTGTATCGGAATGACGCGGAGGAAAAAGGAAAAATGTCAGAGGACAAATGCTTGGTAGGGCTATGATGTCAGATCACGGTTCCGAAGCAAGAAAAGCACGTTCATATGGAAAACCGGTGAATTTGTGCAAAATGCTTCAAAAATTAATAACTCAAAAACCGTGCACCAGAACAGGGGTAGGAAAAAAGGAAAAATGGTTAGTTCAAAGGAGGGAACAGGGCTATAAGGTTGGATTTGGACTTCGGTGAACGTAGGGTGCATTCACATGGCAGGACCTCAAAAGTAGGGAATGAAGGAAAACTGGAAGGGAACAGCCCCAAGGGTGGGTGGAACATGAATGGATGGGTGGGAAGGGACCCCATTAGGGTAACAACAAGGCATGGCATATATGCATGAGCAGGTTAAGGCATATGCAGAAGGGTATGCAATGTAGACGCGTAGGGACGCGTCCCCACACTTAAGACCGTAACGGATAGGGTTAACCGAGCAACAGGGACCTAGGACCATGCCACAGACCATCCACTAACGTCCCCACACTTAAAACATGAATGTCACGAAGAAACCAAAGTGAGAGGGTTAGAAAAACTTGGCCCATTTTGTCAAGAAGCAAGGTTGAGTGTCGATGGCACATCCAGTGTTGTCGTCGGCGCTGGAGGTACCAAGGCATCTTCTCGGCACACGTCCGTCATGGCAGGGACCATGTGGCAGCACCCAGGGAGGTAGCTGATGGAAGGAATCACAGAAAATTTGTCGATGATGAGGGATATTGCACTCAACTCACAGTCACTCAAATGGAATGAAAGAACAGTCACTCGCCCCATGACTAATATCACTCGAGGAAGAATGATTGAAACCCATATCTCATACCCGGTTGAGGAATCGACAAGGGGGAATGGTGCAGAAGGAGTATGCTAGGGTGCATATTTGATGGTGCATTAGTGCGTCCAACCCGTTTGGCATAAGTGCAAGGAGGAAGGCAAGGGAGCCTTACAGTGCAGTGTACAGAACAGGGTGGCATGTCTTGTGATGACGGCAAAGACCCATCCCGTGGGTGCATAGGGAAATGGGAACATACTTGACTCTAAGTGTCGTAACGTCCCTCAATCTCACCTCTCGATATTTGATTGAAGAAACTCTAGTCACACTCAGCCCACCCTCTGTCTCATGCTCTGTTGATAATTACAGGAGGGCAGCCTTTTCCTGAAACCCGTTGATGTTATCCTCACAGTCACTTGTGCAAAGGTTGTATGCCTTGTGCGCATTTGATGGTGTAATTATGCATTCCGCCCTGTGCCGGCATACGGTGCAAGAAGGAAGGCCAGGGAGTCTTATGGTGCAGTGCACAGAAACAAATCGTGCTTTGTGCATTAAGAGGCCCATCCCGTACGTGCAACACTTCATTCACACTACTCACCTCTCATTTGATTTGAAGGGAAAAGACTGGTCTCTCGCCCCACCCTCTGTCTCACTCATTGTTGATAGTTACAGAGGGCAACCCATACACACTTCCCCATCCGGTTAGGATGAAAGCTCACGTCACTCGATTGGTTGTCGATGAAGATCGCGTCATCAGTTGAAGAGGCGTACCCAAGGAGGTAGCCATCAAATCGAACGTTGTGTTAGATAGGACATGTCATCTGCTAGAGGACAGTTAGACGCTTCGCAGAAAGACCCAGGACATAGCGTACCAAGGGAGGCAGCTTCGGAATTGGATCCTGGAAATATCAATTAATGAATCCACTTTCTGGACTGCTGGGTGTTACCGCCTTTTCCACAGCCAGCTTCCCGCCCAAGGGCGTTTACCACCTTTTCTTGGAACGAGGCCTGCTATGACAGGGAATTGCTTCCTTTTCTCTCATAACAGATTTGTTTTTTTTTTCTCTCTCTTTTTCTTTTTCTTGTTTTCCCCTATTCCCGAGGGTGTTTCCACCTTTTCTCGAAGAATAGGTCGGCATGATAGGGACCTAAGTCCTTTTCTCCCATGACCGATATGTATATTTTTCTTCTTCTTTTTTTTCTTTCTCGAATTAAGTAAGGGAATGGTAGAAAGACCATGTATCAGAACCAACCTCGCCACTGTCGCTGGTGGAAAATAGAGGATAAGAGATCACGGCTGGAAGGTAGGGTTGAGGGGACAGAGGGTTGCGTCCACCTCATCAGGAGTGGTTGAAGAACGACTATCAGAAGTAGCATCATAAGAGTGATAGTGCCATGCCAATGAGGGAAAGGATCAAGTGACCATGATTGTCAAGATCCCCAAGGAGGGAAGTACTTCTTCAGGCGATATCCATTGATCAGAAAGGGATCATCAGAGGCATCAAGGGTCTGTACTTGGACAGAGCCATTAGGGTTGACGGCAAGTACCTTATAGGGGCCCATCCACGGGTGCTGGAGCTTGCCAGGAAACTTGCCAAATTGTGAATCATAGGCTAGGACCAAATCACCTTCTTTGAACTCCTTGTGCTTGATGAAGCTGTCATGGTAAGCCTTGCGTCGAGCTTGCGTGGCTTCCATGCACTGGAGAGCCATCCTATGAATTTCGTCCAAATATTCCAAGTGCAGGAGACGGCGTTGCAGTGAATCATCGTCCCCCAAACGCTCTTTGATAGCCACTCTCAAAGAGGGTAATTCCAATTCAACAGGGAAAATAGCTTCTGTACCATACACCAGCTAGAAAGGTGTCTGTCCTGTTGCTGCTTTATGGGAGGTTCTGTACGCCCAGAGGGCCTTTGTAAGTTGATCATCCCAATCACGACGATGTGCGGCAATCGTTCTTGTCAGAATAGAGCAGAGGATGCGATTGGTGACTTCGACTTGGCCGTTGGCTCTGGGGTAATAATGAGTGGACTTGCGATGGCGGATCTTATACAACTCTGTCAATTCTTCCATGACTTTATTAAGGAAATGAGTGCCTCTGTCACTTACCAGCTCTAAGGGACTGCCAAAACGGGTGATGATATTCTCGTACATGAACAGGGCCACGCTGTTACCATCATCCCGCTTGAGGGCTTTAGCTTCACACCACTTTGTAATATAATCCGTACATACGAGGATGTATCGGTTCTGTTTCCTTCTGGTGGGAGGATCGATTGGACCTACGAAGTCAATGCCCCACTTCTCGAACGGCTTCAAAGGAAGGATAGGTTGCAGTGGCATGGCACTTGTCTTGGTGGGTTTCCCCATTCTCTGACAAGCATCACATCTTTTACAGTAATCATAGGCATCCTTGTGAATGGTAGGCCACCAATATCCTGCTAGCAGAGCCTTCCTGGATGTGGCTTCTCCTGCAAAGTGACCTCCGCATGGCTCATCATGGCAAGCCTTCAAAACAATCCCAATCTCTTCTCCTGCAACACATCTTCTGAGCACTTCATCTTTGCCTTTCTTGTACAGTGCACCACCTAGCAGGGCATATGGGGCTGATTCTAGCATGAGCTTCTTCCTTTCCCGACTAGAAATACCAGGAGGATACTGTTGGGTTGCCAGCAGATTGGCAATGTCTGCATACTAGGGAGTGACAGTTTCTACCAAGAATAGGGAAGCATCAGGGAGGTCTGGATCATCCTGCTCCTCGTCTGCAGTTTGTGGGATACGCGACAGATGATCAGCCAGAACATGGGAATGACCAGGCTTAGTAATCACCTCAAAGTCGAACTCCTGAAATAGAAGGAGCCATCTCATCATTCGTCCTTTCACATCCGCTTTGTTCATTAGGAAGGACAGGCCCTCATGATCCACATAAAATTTAAAGTGGGTGGATAGGAGGTAATGGCGGAACTTCTCTAGGGCAAACACCATTGCTAAGCACTCCAGCTCGGTCACTGTGTAGTTCCGTTCCCTATCAGTGACTTTTCGGCTTGCATAATAGATCGGTTGATCCAACTTCGAGGAGCCCTTCTGGCAAAGGACAACACCTAAGCCTTCAATTGATGCATCAGTGTGTACATGGAACTCTTTCATCCAATCAGGAGGTTGCAGAATGGGCGCCTCAATCAGACACTGCTTCAGAGTGTGGAAGGCTTTGTCACATTCTTCCGTCCAAGTAAACTCTGTATCTTTCCTCAGAAGCTTGTGCAAGGAGGTTGCCTTTGGCGCAAAATGGGCTATGAACCGTCTGCAGTAACCCACATGGCCTAGGAATCCCCTCAACTGTTTGAGGTTGGTGGGTGCTGTGAGAGCTGCGATCTTTTCAATCTTTGCAGGGTCTGTTGATATCCCTTGTGCAGAGACAATGTGGCCCAACAGGACTCCAAAAGAGACCCCAAAGATGCATTTGTCGGGGTTGAGGGAAATCCCATGCTCCCAGCATCGGTCAACAAAGCATTGTTCCAAGTGTCCCCAGTGTTCACGGATCAAACTATAGACACAGAAGTCATCCAAATATACTTCAATAAAGTCGTGTAGATGATTTTGAAATGCAGCCATCATGACTCATTGGAAAGTAGCAGGGGCATTGCAGAGTCCAAATGGCATCACTCGGTAAGCGTAGGTCCCCCATTCTGTGGTGAAGGTTGTTTTGGACTGGTCTTTTTCTGCGATCTGCACTTGGTTGTATCCGTTGAATCCATCCAGAAGGGAATAAAGCTCATGTCCTGCCACACTGTGTCCAACAGTTGGTCTGTAAAAGGGATAGGAAAGTGATCCTTCTTTGTTTTAGAATTGAGCTTGCGGAAATCCACACATATTCGCAACTTGCCATTCTTCTTGGGTACAACCACAATGGGTGAAACCCATTCACTATTTGCCACTGGATAGATGAACTCGGCTTCCAGAAGTTTCAGCAGCTCCGCTTTCACCACTGTGGAATAATTCGGGTTCATTCGTCTCTGTCGTTGCCGTACTGGCTTGGCATCAGGCTCCAAGTCAATATGATGTTGACATATTGTGGGATCAATCCCCTTTAGGTCTTTGTAGGACCACGCAAATACGTCCAAATTTTCTTTCAATAAGTTGTACAAGGTTGACAACTCCTCTTCTGGGAGGCTGCTACCCACCTTCAAGTGGCGTTCAGTGCCTTCTGCATCCACAAAAGTTAACTGCCTTTCACCTTCTACTTCACGGATGAAGGTCCCACGGACTGCTTCTGGATACAGATCCGACTCCTTCAAGGGAGTGGTGTCCTCTTCTGATGTCCCACTAGAACCAACTTCTTCTTTTAGTGGAGACTTAGGTTGCTCCTTAAGATGTTGGAATGGGATTAGAGCCATTTTGGGTTTGGTTTCAAGATTAATTACCTCTTGGCTTGAAGACTCCTCTTCTGAAGATGACACATCCAGGAATGTCACATAACAGGGACCCTCTGATGCCTGTTGGGTTGGTGGGATAAGTACTTGTTGGCACGGTGCATCATCATCATCTTTCTTCGGTAAAGATGGGTTAGGACGGCATGAGCCACTGCTAAAAGACGGCTTGTTCTTCTTAACCCACGTCTTATAAGAATTTTGCATATGAGAAGATCCATTTACTAGACCAAATGCTACCATTGCCATTCTGTCCCATAGCATGAGCTCGTCTGCTTCTGAAGCTTCTGGAACTTCTTCTCCAAATGTATCCTCTTTGGGTGGAATAAACTCTTCTAGCTCACTTTCATAACCTTCTTCGTCCATATCATATCCATCCTCTTCTGTCTCCGTCTCTGCTTCTGCTTTTGTTTTTGTCTCTGCTTCTGTCTCTGTCTCTGTTTCTGTCTCTGTAGGCGCTCTGTAACAGAAGAACAGATTCTTTGTTTCCTCTTCTACCTCTGTCTCTGGCTCTGCTATGGCCATGTAACAGGGAGAGCAGTACATCCATGCTTCTATCTCATTGTCAGAAGTGATTTCAGAAGTCATTCCCGGTTCAGGCAGGAAGTATTCACCCATTGATAATGGCTTTGCTTCTTTTGAAAGTCGGCTTACAGTATCCACTGTTAAGGAACGTACCACTGTTTTCTTGGGAAGGATCTGTTTGACAGCATCTTCGTCTGTGGATATTCCATCTATAGCCTCATTAGGGGAGTCAGAAGATAATTCCAAGGAGGTGGATCCATGTCATTTTTGAGAACCATACAGTTTCAGCACCACTTTGTTGGGTCCTCTACCCAAGGTCAAAGTTCCTTTGAACCAATCCGTCCTTGCTCAGGCTTCAAAAAGCCATGGTCTGCCCAGTAACAGAGGATAGGATGTGCCATAAGAGTTTGGCTTCACCACCAGATAGGTTAGCCAATAATCTTTTCCAGCCACTGTAGTCTTCACATATGGGAGAATGCCCAAAGGCTTGATTCTACTCTGATCCGCCAGTCTGATGAGCCATTGGGTTGGTTGCACACCTTGTAAGCCTAGATCCTTCATTGTAACATCCGTCATAATGTTCACTGATGAACCTCCATCAATCAGTGCATTTGCAATAAAGCAGCCTTCTATCCACACACCAGTCTCTGGAGTACCCGGATCTAGGAAAGCGTTAGCCACATCCACTTCTTTGATAGGCTCTGGAGCCTTGTTGGACTTTGTTGCTGTTGAGGGAGCAATCCTTAAGCCACGTCTTCTTGTCAGTATACTTTTGAACCTTTTCCGGCAACTGGGAGACAACATCAATAATTGTCGGAATGTGAGGTTTGGTTTAAAGGTATCTAGATCTCTGACCAGATCGTATTCCTTAATAGGATCCACTGGCTTCTCTAACCGGTTAGGGAATGGGGCAACACCCATTTTCATTTTCCCTCTTTCTTCCAACAGAGGCATCATGGGAACTTCTTCTATCACTTGTGGCACTTCCTCCTCTTCTGTCTCCTGGACCTCTGGTCTTGTCTCTGTAACTGTCTCTGTAACTCTCTGTGGCACTGTAGGGCTCTGTACGGCACTGTCAGGCTCTATTCTGTTCTGGTCTTCTAGTGGAAGATTGAACTTCACTGTTCTGGCTGGAGGGTTATTTTCTTTCTGGATAGGTGGTTCCTTTTGCTTTGCACGAGTGATGGCAGCAACTTCCAATTCCACTAAATTGGAGGTAGACTCTTGAGCCTTGGCCGGACTATCAGTAGCACTGTTTTTCACTGGGGCTGAGCTTGGACAATCTTTTGCAGTGTGGCCTTCTCCTTTGCATCGACTGCATAAGGGCTTGTAATCCACTGACCTTCTCGGATTTGGACAATTTGGTGAGATGTGTCCCTTTTCTCCGCATCTATAACACTCCACTTCTGATCTCTGACCACCGCCAGACTGTCTTCCTCTGTAACTTTGAGAGGGAAATCTTCTGGGTCCGAAATTAGGACCAAACTCTCTAGGCTTGGGTCCAATATCCTGTGTTGTCATTTTGGATTCCAACAAGTTGAATCTTGCGTCTTCTTCCTTCCTTCTCCTATCATGCATCTCCTTCAGAGAGCAAATGTCCTTTGTATGGTTCTTCCGCAAACAGTAGGAACAGAAGGCCCCAGGAATAGTTGGTTTGCGTGTACATTCAGTGGCTAAATGGCCTGCTTGATGGCACTTACCACACCAAGTATTTGACCACATCACATCTCTTCCTGCTCCTGCAATGTTGGATATGCTCGCGGTATTCACTTTCAGCGTCTGTAGCTGCTCTGTAATCACATCAATCAACTCCTTTTTGATGTTGGCAACTGAGTTGGATAAGTAATCCTTCAAGCTTTCTCCTCCGGATGTACTGGCAGTAGGGTTTTGAGGAGTCTCTGTAATCACTGCATAAACGGGTTGGGTTGGTACAGAGGGGTCTCTATTCTGGTTCTGATTTAGAGCTCCTGTTTGAACTATTGGCTGTTGTCTCCAGTTGGTATGATTCCACTGTTGCTGCTGATTTGGCATTGAGAAAATTGGTTGGGACCATTGTTGTTGAGGTTGAACCACCATTTGAGGCATGGATTGTGGCCACTGTGGATTTGGTGCACTGTACTGTGATACCGGGGGCATCTGTTGGTAGGGATAGGGAACAGTCCCTGGAACTGCATTGGGGGGGGGGGTACATCATTCCTGGCATCAAAGGAGGTAGGACTCCTCTTCCTGAATTCATCGCTAATCTAGCTTCCACTTCATCATACAATCTTGCACCTTCTGTTGCAGCTTGCAGGGTGGCTGGTCTTTGCAGCTCCACAAACTTACGAACTTTTGGTTGTAATCCTCTGAGAAACACCCCCTTCTGAATGCCATCATCTAGATTATGGTTAGTCCATCTCTTCAGGATGGATTCCATTCGTGAGACATAAGCTTCCACTCTTTCTCCAGAAGACTGACTTAGGTTCATAAATTCCTCTCTCATCCGCTCTTCAAAACCTTCACACCTGAATTTAGTGAGGAAGGCTAACTTCAGGTCATCCCATGTGCCAAAATTTCCTGCTGCTTGTCTCTCATACCATTGAAAGGCCCGCGCCCTTGAAAGTGGCGGGGAATATTGCTAACCAATGCTCAGGGGTTCTGGCATTGTTAGCCACACATGCTACCATAAATTCTGCTACATGAAGATCGGGGTCTTCATTGTACTCTCCCTTAAAAACTGGCAATGGGACTACATTCGCTGGCCTGTCATCAATATTTCCAGGACGGATCTGGCTTGGAAGTGGACCTCCAGCAGGCGGAGGAAGGGCTTGATGTGCCATTGGGGCTTCTGTAAAGAGTTCCACAAGGGCATCAAAGGTGGCTTCTGCTGCGAGCTCGCTCTCGGCTCTGATTCTTGCTTTCTCTCTTCTCACATACCTCTGGACTCGTTCTAACGCTTGCCTCTTTATTGCGTCATTCATCAGGGGGTTGGCTCCACTATGTTGTTAGTGCTCCACAGAGGGTTAACAGAAGGCTTCAGTCTCTTGAGGACTCTCTTGCCAACATTTCTTCTACTTCTTTCTTTTCAACGTCCTTGAATTCTGCTTTCATGCCACTGCACAGAGGAAGGTATTCGGTTTTGAAGGTGTCAAACTGCATCCGTCTAAGCATTGTGGTGGTGCCATCATCATAGTAATGCCAACTTCTGATGGTTTCAACAGTGTATGTTGTGAAAAACACTCTGTCTACCAACTTCCAGTGAGTTGCTAATTGAACAAACAGAAGATTATCAGTGCACCAAGCATCCCATGTATCTTGCTGTTGAGCATCCACGAACAAATTCCAACTCTTTTCCTTATTGTCTTTGTGAACCTCTACATACCAAGACTCCTGAAGCTTCTTCACAATCTCCCACTTGATGTTGTCTGGAAACTTCTCAATGAATGCCAAATCTTCCATGGATGGTCATTCTCTCTATTTCTACCCTTCAGTTTATTCCCAAACAGTTTGCCACCAAGATGCAAGTTGCTGCTGCTTCAACATGAAGAGGAAACTGTCCACCACATAGAGCATGCATCATGATGGTGATGTGTTTCTGCCATTGTGGGATGAACTTCTTGTGGAAAGTGGCTTTTATTATGAGAAATTCCAACTCTTCAGTGGAAGAAGGAACTTTACAAACATCCATTGAATTCTTCTCTTCTTGGCAATGCAATTTCCTTCATTTTCAGCCTCTTCTGGTGCTTGTTGATGGCAAGTTTCCCCGGCTGCGCACCAAAAACATGGAGCCCCGAGAGGAACACCAAGGAAAAGGGAATTCTCTTGCAATAAAATCTATCTTGTAACATCAACAAGCTTGTTTATCATGTTTCGTATGATCACAATGAAGAAAAGAACACCAGGCACAACAAATCTTCATGCAGCATCATGTAGATCTCCCACGGATTTGATAGAATCAACCATATTCTTCAATATCTTCACAAAATCCATCAATAGAACAAAGAAATTAAAGGAATACACCATCTTTGAATGGAAATACATCACATAGTATTCATCTTCAATATCTTCATAGTCTTCTCTCTCAATCTCTCATATACAATCACTCTGTTTGAGTAGAATTGGCTATCTCTGACTCTCTCTCTCTCTCTCTCTCCATCAATAATACATCATATCCTCACTACAATCTCTCAAAATCACCCTCAATAATTCTTCTTAGGTCATGGATACCCCTCCCAAGAGGTATGTCTGATATGAAGAGTCAGCAGAGCCACTACTATGTCCTTTCATAGCTCACTACTGTCACTTCACTCTAGTCTTCACTTGAGTCTTCAGCAGCTACTTCTTCCACTTCTTTCGGCTCTTTTGCACTTGTATTCACCTCTTTCCAAGGCTAGAAAACTTTCCCAAGCTACACTCTCATCCATCAGAACACATACAGAAGCATACAGAACAGTCACAGAACAGTACCAGAACAGCTACAGTACAAAACAAAACAGAAGCTCTACAGAAGACCTACAGAAGGTTACAGAAGGTCATCAAAACCACATAACTCATTCTTAAACCACTCCAAACTCTCACAAACCATTCAATAAACTTTCACAAGATCTCAATCTTCATCAATCAATACTCCATCCCTCCTTTCAGAAGACAATCAGAACAAAACAGACCAAAACAGAGCAAAACAGAAGGTATACAGAACCTATCAGAACATCACAGAACCACTAATAAACATCATGATCTTCCAAAACACAATCATTATCATCCAAAACACTCTCAAACCACTTCCAAACCAATCAATCATCTCATAAAATCAACCATTCAGCTCTAAAAAACAACAAAAATCAGCCAAAAAACAAGTCATTTCAACACTCAACAAAGAGTGCATGCGAGAGGAGTTCATGAACATTAGTCAATCTAAGTTAGTCCTCTGGTGAATGAGTGGAAGCATATGTCTCTAGAATGGAATCCATATTGAAAATATGGACTAACCATCATTTGGACGAAGGCATCTAGAAGGGAGTTTCCCTTAAAGGCCTACAACCAGAAGTTTGTAAAGTTTGTGGAATTAAAAAGACCAATCAATCTGCAAGCTATAGTGGAAGGTGCAAGACTATATGATGACCTCAGGAAGAGGAGTCTTATCTCCTCCCATGCTAGTAATGGTAAACCCACCAAATGTAGTCCCACGGATAGTTCCCTACCGCAGATGCAAACAATGTTGCACTAGAGTGCACCGAATCCGTAGTGGAAGCATATGAGAGTACCTCAAATGATGGTTCAACCACAACAACAATGGCCTCAAACAATTTCCCCATTGGTAACTCCACAACAACAGTGGAATCCTACCAATTGGAACCAACAACCCCTAGTCTCAACAGGAGCTTTGAATCAGAACCATAATAGAGGACCCTCTGGATCAACTTAACCAGTCTATGTAGTGATAATAGAAGCTTCCCAAAACCCTACTGCAAGTACCCTAGGAGGTGAAATTTTGAAGGACTACCTATCCAATTCAATCGTGCAAGCACAAAGAAGGAACTTATGGATGTGATTACAAATTAACTACTACAGACACTGAAGGTAAATACAACCAACATATCTAGTCGAGCACAGGAGGTGGTAGAGATGTGATGTGGTCTAATACATGGTGTGGAAAGTGCCATCAAGTGGGACACTTAGCCATTGAATATACCCGAAAACCAACCATTTTTGGAGTCTTTTGTTGATACTATTTGAGGAAGAACCATATAGAGGATATTTGCTCTCTAAAGGAGATGCATGAAACAAGGAAGAGAGATGAAGAAGCATGCTTCAATCAACTTGTTGGAGTCCAAAATGACAACAAAAGACATTTGACCAAAATGTAAGGAGTTCAGTACTAATTTCAGCCCGAGGAGGTTTCCCTCTCAAAGTTACAGAGGACGACAGTCCGCCGAGCGGTGGCCAACGATCAGAGTGGAGTGTTAAAGATGTGGAGAAAAGGGTCATATCTCACCAAACTGTCCAAACCCTAGACTTATACACACTGCAAAAGACTGTCCAAGTCGTCGAGCTCCTATGAAAGCTACACCTGATACCCCAATAGAAGACCCAAGAACCTGATTCCAACTTGGTGGAATTGGAGGTTGCTGCAATAACATGTGCTAAGAAAGGAGAACCCAAAGTTTCAAAGGAGAACATTCTCTCTTCTAAGACAATGAAGTTCAACCTTCCCAAGGAGAAGTAGAACAATACAGAATAGAATGATTTAATACAGAGCCCTCTAGTGCTCACACAGAGCTACAGAGATAGTTGCAAAGACAAGGCCAGAGGTCCAAGAGATAGAGGATGGTGAAATACCTCATAAAGAAGAAAAGGTGTAGTTGTTGTCTCTCTTGGAGGAAAGAGGGAGGATAAAAGTGGGTCTTGCCCCATTCCCCAGCCAATTGGAGAAGCCTGCAGATCCTATTAAAGAATATGACTTGGTCAAAGACCTAGACACCTTTAAACCTAACCTAATATTCCAACATTTGTTGCTGATGTTGTCTCCTAACTATCAAAACAAATTCAAAAGCATGCTGACAAGAAGAAGAGGTCTAAGAATTGTTTTCTTGACAACAACCAAGTCCAACAAAGCCTAGAGTTTATGAAAGAAGTGGATGTGGCTAATGCCTTCCTCGATCCTAGAACCCCAAATATTGGTGTGTGGAAAGAAGGATGCTTTATAGAAGATGCATTGATTGATGGAGGTTCATTAGTGAACATCATGACGGATGTGATAATGAAGGATCTAGGCTTGCAAGGTATGCAACTACACAGTGGCTTATTGGATTGGCAAACCAAAGCACAATCAAGCCTTTGGGCATTCTCCCATATGTGAAGACAACCCTCATAGGAAGGGATTATTGGGACTGACATACTTGGTGGTCAAACCAAATTTCTGTAGGACCTCATATCCTCTGCTACTGGGAAGACCATGGCTTTTTGAAGTAAGGGCACATACAGATTGGTTCAAAGGAACCCTAACCCTAGGTAGAGGACCCAACAAAGTGGTGCTGAAGTTGTATGGATTGCAAAAAGGTAATGGATCCACTTCCATTAAAGTCATAACAAACTCTTCCAATGAAGTAACAGATGGCACATCAAGAGACAAAGAACCTGTCAAACATATCTTTCCTAAGAAAATAGAGGCATAGTCCCTGACACTGGGGATACTGTAAGCCAACTGCTGAAAGAAGCAAAGTCTTTGTCAATGGGTGAATACCTCTTGCTACTTGAATTGGAAATGACTTCTGAAATCACCTCTGACAATGAGATAGAAGCATGGATGTACTATTCTCCTTGTTACATGGCCATAGTAGAGCTAGAGACAGATACAGAGGCAGAGGCAGAGGCAGAGACAAGTAGAGGACATAATAGAGAGTCTATTCTTCTCTTACAGAGCTCCCATAGAGGCAAAAATGATCTGAAGAGTAGGAAGATGACAGTGAAGGAGAAGACTATGAAAACAAGCTAGAAGAGTCTATCCTACTCGCAGAAGGCGCAGATGAGGAAGAGGTTTCAGAAGCTCCAGAAACAAAAAACCCCATGCTGTTAGATAGAATAACTTTGGTATCTTTTGGACTAACTAACGATTTCCATCATTTGCAACATATCCTTAAGAAATTGATTCAGAAGAATAAGCCTTCCTTCAATAGTGGTTCTTGCCACCCTAATCCACCCCTCTCACGAGAGGATGATGACGATGCACCTTGCCAACAACCACCAATTCGACAACTCAAATAGAACTCAGAAGATTCCTGTTATGCGATGTTCTTGGATGCATCCTTGGAAGATGTTTTCTCAAGCCAAGAAGTAACTCATCCCCAAACCAAATCCAAAACTACTCTAATACCCTTTCAGCTTCCCAAGGAGCAAGCTAAGTCTCCCACTGAAAGAGGGAGTTGGCTCCAATGAATCATTAGAAGAGGAGACTACTTCCTTGATGGAGTCGGATCTATACTCAGAAGCTGTTTGTGGGACATTCATGCATGAAGTGAAAGGAGAAAAGCAATTAACGTTTGTGGATGCTGATGATAGCGAATGTCACCTGAAGGTGGGTATCAATCTTTTGGAAGAAGAATTGTCGGTCCTGCATAACCTACTAAAGGAGAACTTGGACATGTTTGCATGGTTGTACAAATATTTGAAGGATATTGATCCTATAGTATGCCAACATCACATCAACCTAGATCCTGACGCCAAGTATGTGAGGCAAAGACACAGGAGAATGAATCCAAATTACTCTGCCCTAGTGAAGGCCGAATTACTGAAGCTCATTGAAGTTGAGTTTATCTATCCAACGGCCAATAGTGAAGGCCAAATTACTGAAGCTCATTGAAGCTCATTGAAGTTGAGTTTATCTATCCAATGGCCAATAGTGAAGGCCAATTTACTGAAGCTCATTGAAGCTCATTGAAGCTCATTGAAGCTCATTGAAGTTGAGTTTATCTACCCAAGAAGAATGGAAAGCTACTAATATGTGTGGACTTTCGAAAGTTGAATTCCAAGACAAAGAAGGATCATTTCCCTATTCCTTTCATGGACCCACTGTTGGACAAAGTGGCAGGCCATGAACTTATTCTCTTGTGGATGGATTCAGTGGATATAACCAAGTCTAGATAGTAGAAGAAGATCAATCCAAAACAAGCTTCACAATAGAATGGGAAACCTATGCTTACAAAGTGATGTCGTTTGGGCTGTGTAACACTCCTGCTACCCTCTAAACGAGTAATGATGGCTGCATTCCAAAACCATCTGCATGATTTCATTGAGGTATACCTAGACAACTTTTGTGTCTATATCATAATCCATGAGCATTGGGGACACCTAGAGCAATGCTTTGATAGATATCAAGAGTATGGGATCTCTCTCAATCCAGATAAGTGTGTCTTTGGAGTCTCGTCAATAGTTCTTTTGGGCCATATTGTCTCTGTACAATCTCTGTACAAGGGATAGCAATAGATCCTACCAAGATCGAGAAGATTGTGGCCTTAACAATGCCAACCAACCTCAAATAGTTGAGGGGATTCCTTGGCCGTGTGGGCTATTATAGAATATCCATTGCATAGTTTGCAACAAAGGAATCCCCCTTGCATAAGCTCCTTAGAAAAGATGCAGAGTTTACATGGACCACTGATTGTGACAAGGCGTTCAACACTCTGAAGCACTGCCTTATTGAAGCACTCATCCTATAGCCTCCTGATTGGATGAAGGAGTTTCATGTGTACACTGATGCATCAATTGAAGGACTAGGTGTGGTCTTATTCCAAAAGGGCCCCTCAAAGTTATATTAACCTATCTATTATGCAAGTGGAAAGGTCATTGAGACCGAGAAAGGAACTATACCATGACAGAGCTTGAGTGCTTGACAATGGTGTTTGCCTTGGAGAAGTTTTGACACTACCTACTGTTGATGCACTTCAAATTCTGCGTGAATCATGAGGCCCTATCCTCCCTGATAAACAAGGCCAATGTGAAGGGAAGAATGATGAGATGGCTCCTTCTATTTCAAGAGTTCAACTTTGAACTATTTACTAAACCCGGTCGTTCCCATACTTTGGCTAATTATCTATCATGAATCCCTCAGAGCGACGAAGAATAGCACAATAATCTGGACCTTCCTGATGCTTATCTGTTCCTAGTCGAAATTGTTACCCCTTGGTATGTAGACATAGCCAACCTCTTGGCAACCCAACAAGATACCCTTGGTATCTCTAGTCATGAGAAGAAGAAGCCTCTATTGGAATCATCCCCCTATACCTTGCTAGGCAGTGCACTGTACAACAAAGGCAAAGACGAAGTATTGTGAAGATGTGTTGCAAGAGATGAGATTGGAATAGTACTAAAAGCATGCCATGACAAAAGGTGTGAATGACACTTTGTGAAAGAAGCGGCAACCAAAAAGGCCTTGCTCACAAGCTATTGGTGGCCAACCCTCCATAAGGATGCCTATGACTGCTACAAACGTTGTGATGCTTGCAACAAATGGGAAAGCCTACCAAATCTAGCGCCATGCCACTGCAACCCATTCTTTCCTAAAGTCATTCGAGAAGTGGGGAATCCACTTTGTGGGCCCCATCAATCTGCCAACCAGAAGGAAATAGAGCAGATACATCTTGGTTTGTACAAATTATGTGACAAAGTGATTTGAAGCCAAAGCTCTCAAGCAAGATGATGGGAAGAATGTAGCCTTGTTCCTATACAAGAACATCACCACCTGTTTTGACAGTCCCCTTGAGCTTGTAAGTGACAAAGGTACAAAATTTCTCAATAATTTTATGAAAGAATTGACAGAGTTGTACAAGATATGCCATCATAAGTCCGCACCCTAATACCCCAAATCCAATGGTCCAGTCGAAGTTACCAATCGCATCCTCTTCTTGATCTTGACAAGGAAAATTACCACACATCCCCGTGATTGTTGGGATGACCGACTTACAAAAGCCCTTTAGGCACATAACCTCCCATAAGGCTGCTCTACAGGACACCCCTTTCAAACTGGTGTATGGTACTAAAGCCGTCTTTCTTGTTGAGTTCGAGCTACCCTCTTTGCGCATGGCTATCAAAGAATGCTTAGGAGATTATGAGTCCCTGCAACACCATCTCTTGCACCTGAAATGTCTAGAAGAGACTTGCACAATGGCCCTACATTGCATGGAAGCCATGCAAGCTCGTAGAAAGGCATATTATAATAGCGTCATCAAGTAGGAGGAGTTCAAGGAAGGTAACTTAGTCCTTGCTTATGATTCAAGATTTGGCAAGTTTTTGAGCAAGCTTCAATAACGATGGATGCGCCCCTATAAGGTACTTGCCATCAACCCTAATGGCTATGTCCAAGTCTAGACAGTTGATGCTTCTAATGATCCCTTCATGATTAATGGCTATCACCTCAAGACGTATTACCCCCTTAGGGATCCTGTTGACAATTATCGTCGATAGCTCCCTCATTATTTGCACCTCGGTCGGTACGGCTTTACCTATTTCTCCTGATAGCCCTTCTGTTGATCCTTATGAGGTGGGGCCTCGTTCTAATACCCCTCACAGCCACCTCCACTCCAACAATTTTCCCTTTTCATCTGATCCAGCAGAGATGGAGAGGATGGTTCTAGTACATGGTGTTCCTTCAATTCTCCTCTTTCACAAGAAGCAAAATAACAAAAAAGGCATATATATATATCGATCATGGGAGAAAAGGACTTTGGTCCCTGTCACGCTGACCTATTCTTTGAGAAAAGATGGAAACACCCTCAAAATTAGAGAAAAAGAAAAGGCAAGAGGGAAAAATAATAATTAAAATCAAAACTGTTATGGAAGAAAAGAAAGAAATTCCCTTTCACAACAAGCCTTGTTTCAAGAAAAGGTGGCACACACCCTTGGATGGGAAGCTGGCTATGGAAAAGGTGGTAACACCTGGTAGTCCAGGATTGCTGAATCATTTGTTGATCTTCTAGAAGAAGTTCCAAAGCCACCTCCCTTGGTGTGTTGAATCTTGCAACCCTATCAGTGCTTCTGATTCCTATAGCAAATGATGTTTCCAATATGCAATTCAAGTACCAAACTTATTGGCTACCTCCCTGAGTACACCCCTTCATCAACTGATCCAAGTAGACATCATTACCTGATAAAGTCGATCTTCATCGAAAAACCTTGAGCAATGAGAGCTATCATCCTAATTGAATGGGGATTTGAGTATGGGCTGCCCTGTGTAGTCATCAATAGAGCATGGGACAAAGGGTGGGGTGAGTGACTAGTCCTCCTTGCCCTTTATATTTAATTGAGAGGTGAGATGTGTGAATGGAGTGTTGCATGCATAGGATGGGCCTCTCAATGTACACATCATAAATTATTCTTGTGCACTACACTATAAGGCTCCCTGGATTTCCTTCTCACTGTATGTCAACAAAGGGGGGGATGCACTATTGCACCATCAATTGTGCCCAAGGCATACAACCTTCACACAAGTGACAGTGAGGCTTATATCAACGAGGTGTGAGGAACTTGGTTGCCTGCCTGTACTCATCAACAAAGTGTGAGACAAGGGGGGCTGAGTGCGATTGATTTCCCCTTCATCAATTGAGAGATGAGGATTAAGGGACATTCTAAAAATTGGAGTTAGGTAAGTTCTCGGTTCCCTATGCACACACAAGACGGGCCTCCTTCATCATCACTATATACCTGAGTTTATTGCACTATAAGGCTCCTTGGCCTTCCTTCTTGCACCTATGCCAAATGGGTTGGGACGCATTGATACACCATCAACAGTGCACATTGGTATACTTCCTCTTAACCATCCCTCTAATCCATCTCTAAACTAGGTGTGAGATATTAGTTTCAATCCTTCCCATCCAGTGACGTGAGTCATGGGGCAAGTGAGTGTTCTATCACTCCAACCTAAGCATCTGTCATGATTGAGTGACGTATACTTTGCCATTGACAATTCAACCAGCTTCATAAAAAAAGCAACCTCCTTGGGTGCTACTGCATGGTCCCTGCCCTGCTGGATGAGTGTGATGTGGCAAGTCGTGGTACTTCCTATCGATGATTATAACTCTTCATGAGTCAGCGACAATTCACCTCAACCATCTACAAATGGGGTCAAGTTTTTCTAACCCTACCCCTTTTTATTGCAAGTTTTGGTCATGTTTTAAGTATGGGGACATATGTGTATAGGTTATGATCAAGTGCTCGGCCCCTATGGCATCGTCAATCCGCTCTATTAAGCTTTTTAAGTGTGGGGATGTGTCCCTGCGGATCCGCTTTGTATACCATTCTGGAAACCATCCCTATGAGATGATTTAAGCATACCATATCCCGATTTTGCTATGATGGGGTCCCTTCCCCACCCACCTATCCTGTTTTCACCTCGTCTTGGGGTCATTCCTTGTCTGTGTGGCTTTATCCTTAGTTTTGTCGTGTTTCTATGGACTTGCACCTTTCGTTCATCCAAATTTCAATTTGAACTTATAGCTCTATTTGTCCCTTTCAATTGGCTAGTTTTCCCTTTTATAGCTGTCAGTTTTCAGCCACGAATCATGAGTTATTAAATTTTATAAACTTTTTGGTTCATTTCATGTGAATGCACCTTTTTTGCTTCTGAACCGCATTTTGATGCACCAGCCCTGACCTATACCTTTCTCTTGAATTTTTTCCCTTTTACTTTCCATTATTTTGATGTACGGTTTCTCTGTTATTCATTTTTCCATCTTTATAGGTATTCTCGTATGCGATTTTGGTCGTTTTTCTATGTGAACCTACCTTAACCACCTCATAATTCAATTCAAAATTGATAACCCTGTTTGGCTTGCTCCCTTACACAATTTTTCCTTTTCCCCATTCTATTTTGACCCACAGATTTCATTTTATTAATTTTTTAGTGCATTTTTGTGCTTGTTTTTCTTATTTTTCACATGTGAATGCCCCTTAATGCTACCGAAAATGCATTTTGACCTGACAACACTATCCCACAAGTTTCTTTTGACATTTTTCCTTTTTGTTTCACTTCGTTCTAATGTACAGATTTTCCCGTATTGATTTTTAACTCCATTTTAATTTGAGTTTTTATCATTTTTCCCATGTGAACGCGCCCTATTACCCCCAGAACCATGTTTTCCCTTAACCATCCTATCTATCACTTTCCTACGAACATTTTTTGTTTTCATTCTTCCTTGTTTCAACTGCTAGATTCTTGTGTTATAATTTTTATTCCTATTTTTCGAGTGTGTTTGTCAATTTTTCCCATGCGAACGGGTCTTATCCCTGTCAAAACCACGTTTTGATATGCTAGGCTAGTCCACCACATCATCCCGGATAAATTTCCTTTTGTCTGCCCTTCCTTTTGGATAATAGATTTGTTGGTATTAATTTCCAAATGAGTTTTCTGGCCGATTTTTTCATTTTTTCCATGCGAAAGTCCTTAATTGTCTCCGGATATCCCGTTTCATTTTTTCGCCCTTTTCCTCTCATCCTCTGACCTACTTTTCCTTTTGGTCGTTTGTCCATTTGGTGCTCGGGTTCATTGTTATTAAATTTTATGTAATTTACGTTTTCACGTTTGACGTGTATTCGCGCGAACGCCTGCATGCAACGATTTTTCACACATGGCTGCTGATGTCCTTTTCCCACACGAACATTCCAGTTTTCGTAATGGCTCCACCATCGTAACACCCCCCCCCCCCCCCCCCCCCCCCCCCCCTCGCTCCCCTTCGTACGTTAGACCAAGGGGGGATTTCATTTTTTAAACCGACCAAATAAAATTAACACAACCACCCCACCCTTTATTTTTTAACCAACAAAAACGAAAAAAGAAAAAAATCCTTTAAAAAAAACAAACAATAACCAAAAAGCAACACAAACACATTCACCAAATTGACCAAAAAAAAAAAAAGAAACCAAAAAAAAAAAAACACACCAAATACACACACCACACCCCCCTTATGACCACCTAATGCCCCCCTCATGGGCCCCCCTAATAATACCCCCCCTTAAATGTCCACGCCCCCTCCCGTGGCCCCCCCTACCACCCCTGTCCCCTCCTTCCCACCCTCCCCCCAACCGTTCCCTTCCCTCCCCCGTTCCCTACTTCCTCTCTCTCTCTCCCCCCCCCAATCACGTGCCCTCCCCCCTCTCCCCCTCTTCCCCTCGAATAGTGCCACACCGCTCGCACGCTTGCCCCCCCCCCCCCCCCCTCCCCCCCCCGCCATTGAAGATGCCGTCTACATTCACGCCTCATTGCATCGTGCCATTCTCCCCCGCGCTGCCCTTGACTTGGCTGCTCCCTCGCCGTGGCTGCCACCACCGCCACTCCTCACCTCGTCTGCGTTGCCTATGGGCTGACGCTCGCACCCACTGGTTTCTCCCTATGACCCTCCCTCTACCCCCCAACCTCGCCCTTCCTCCCCACCCAACCAGCCCACCCCCAACACCCGCTCCATGCTGAGTCAACCCCCACTCCCCACCCGCCCCTCCTACATGCCCCCCAAAGGCACCCCGCGCCGACCCACACAACCACCTACCTACCCAACTCCCATTAGGTACCCCCTTTTTCCCTTTTTAATAAATATCACTAAATAAACAAAAAAAAGCTTCCATTTTCCATTCACGCTTAAAACTATATATATATATATATATATATATGTATATATATATATATATATATATGTATATATATATATATGTATATGTATATGTATATATGTATAAACTCAACTAACAAAAAAACCACCCCAACAAAAAAAAAAACACACAACACACCTACAAACACAATTCCCTCTTCCCCACCTCTTGCTTTTCAGCTCCCCCCATGTATATTTCTTTCTTCCATGTGTGACCAATTGTTTTTTTTCCGTGTCGTTCATGTGTATTGCCCTCCTTAGGTCTTGTTCGCGTGCGGGGTTTTGGACCTTGTTACATGTGTTTGAGATTGTGGTCGTTCACGCACAAGGATGGGCGTGCGATTTGAGCTAGCTGTTCTTCACACACATCTGACACACAACCTAGTTTTGGGTACATTTTTTTGAATTTTGAATCTTTCAAAATGAAAAAATACTTAAAAAACACATCAAAATTTACAAAACTAAAAAACCATAAAATTTCCAAATAAAGTTTTTTTTTGAAAATTTTATTGAAACAGTTGTACACTTTTTGGAAAAATTTCACAAATTTTTTCAGTTGAAAATGCTAGCATAAAATTAGAAAACAATTAAAAACATTCCATTGCATAAAAATTTACTAAAAAATACTTAAGAAAATCATATTAACTTGCTTTTACATTTTTGAATGATTCACATATGCTGAAATCATCAAAATTAATTGGGAACCAATTAATTCCATAATACACCCTTGTTAAATATGCATATTCTTGAAAATTTCTTTTTCAACTTCGAAAAATGGCTAGAAAATTTCTAAAAAATTTATTGGACTTATGTGTTTAGCTTTCAACCTACATTGTTGAATGAAAAAAAAGAGAAAAATATATAAATCCAATATCCATATCAAAATTGATTAAGAAAAAAGAAAAAAACTCATAGAAAAATCCCAAATTGACAAATAAACCAAAACACACATAGTACAAATAAATTAACACATTTCATGAACATAATTGAATGAAAATATGACAGAAAAACATATCATAATTTATTGAAATTATTTGTTATGGTGTTTGGTTTGTTTCGCTTATATTGAAAACTTTTTCAGTTCGTTGTATTTTCTTGTTGGATTCTATTGTGGTTGCATATATCAAGCTTTCAACGATGGATTTGTCTCTTCCAAAGGATGGTTGGAGTGGAGCTTGATTTTCTGATTTATTGACTAAAGTGGCTAGAATGGTTTTTGAAGACTTTGTGACTACAGACACTATGCTGATGTCTTATATGTATTTGAGAGGTGATTTATTAATTCCAGATGATGAAGATTTAGCTTGGTATGTAGAGGAAGTGGTATTATAAGCTACATCATATGTTAGATATTTGGAGTTGCATATTGATCTAATGTTCCAGGCCTATTCTTCTAAAGTGGTTGATTACCTTGAAACCTATTGGCATACAATGATTGACTCTATAATCCTAAATCAACGACAAAACAATGCATTTGTTCACGTGTAGAACACTAACCAACTGAGGGTGGACCTCTTAACCTACCTTTCATAAAAACCTCCTTTTGATTCATCTTTCTTTGATGCTTACCATCGTCGATCTATTTTAGGTCCATCAGTTCCTAGCTTATCTTATTATATTTGCAGATGGCCCATAGATATGACATTTATCTTTCCCTTTGCACCAGTTATTTTATCCCTTCTTTTTCAACCCATTAGGGCAAAAAACGCTTCAAAAATGGCACTTGTAAGAAAGTGATTAAGTTGCTAATTAGTTGAGGTTTAGGAAGAATAAAACCTCTAAATTTGGTTGTCCAGATGTGATTAATGAGAGAATATTTGGTTCATTGAAGAGGTCGGCCATTAATTGCCCTCATCTTTTAATCCAGGTCAGGGGTCACCTTTTCGGCCGTTTTTGTCTTGGAACTCGAGAGATTTTGTATTTTCGAGATTTTCGTACGAACTTCGCATTTGTTTGCTCCCGCGTTTTCTTTCTACACACTATTCTCTTTTGCCATTCTTTTTGTTGCACTTGCTTCCTATCACTGTGAGATTCTTGCTCGGTTCATTTGCTAGAATGTCTAGCAATACTACTTCAAATAACACAGGCGCAAGCACACGTAAATACAAGCTAACTATTCAGCTAGATCCGATTTGCACATCTTGGAGAAGTATACATCATCGAGTATTGATAGATGAGATTGAAGCCAACAGGTTGCGAACACAAGGAATGAAGCATATAGATTTGTGGGTGGACAGAAATATTTATCCCAGGGATCCTTCTACAGGTAAACTACCTCCTTTTGTCAATGTCCATGACTATATAAGATATGATGGAGAAGGTTACAATGGAATGCTTGGCTATTGTATGAGGTTATACTCTGCATCTTACACATATATAGCTCAAATGCACGAAATGAAAAAAGAACTAGAAACTACACAAACAAATATTTTAGAGTTGACAAGTCAGATTGATATTTTGAAAAATGTTAACAAGTCATTGCAGGATAAGCTAACATGCTTGAGAGAAACTTCAGTAGGATTTAGAGAGAGGAAGAGACCATTAAAATATATAACCAGCTTGTGTGAGAGAGCAAAGAAAAGGAGACTAAAGAAATATGTCTCTAACATATTAGGCATCAATATCCAAGAGAATGAGGAAAGAATCAAACTTTTGAAGGAAACCATGAATAAGAAAGATATTTTGAGGATTCTTAAGTCACCCGAAAATGCGGATTTGAGAGGTCTAACTCTCAAAGAGTTAGTGAAGGACTTAAAAGGCACGGTGAAAGCAAATGAAATTGTAGAGACATGTGATACTGTGGGTATAAGTCGAAAAGGTTATCGTGCTATCTTTGGATTATGGTTTAAAAATCTTAAATGCAATAGGGTAACTATATTTGGATTGCCTCGAGCCCTTGCAGTTTCGACTGCAAGAATTGCCATGAATTGCAAGATTCCACATGTTTTTGGAGATTACATTCACATCGAAAGGTCTATGTCCTATGAAAAACAAAAAAAAGGTAAATTTTTATTACAATGCGTTTAACAATATATGGGTTGATCTAAAAAAGGTGCAAATTGCAATGGTTCACATGTATAAAATCACAGTAGAAGAAAGTTATGGTGTTCTAAAGTTTGCCTTGAAGTTGGATGACGCACAAATTCAAAAGGGACAGAAGATGGAAAGAATTAGCATTTACCTCATGAACATGGCATTGGACCATAGCAATGGTGAGGGCCAAGCTCCATTGCATAAGATCCAATCCGAGATGGAGATTTGGTGGATTGGTGCAGCCCAGGTACCAATTGAAAATCATCAAACGTTGAAATGGTTGTTCAACCATAACACCATATTGGGGAATATGGGAATTTTCCATAAGTTTGGGACATGTGGTCAAATCTTTAGATTTATCATAACTTGAACACTATAACTCCAAATCGAGCACTTTATAGCTTAATAGATTCCATTTTTCAAGCGCTTTCTAATGATAGGTCACATCATATGGTTTTGAGAAACTTATAGGCATGTTATCTGGGTGCCACATTTTAGTATTCAAAAAATGGGAATTGGGAGATTCCCAAACTCACTAATATTGTGTTCCATACAGGTATTCAAAATATCATTAAGTCTCAAAGTGAAGGTGAAATGTTGGTAGTTGATGGGGTTGATAAATTTAATGTGGAATGGCATATGAGTGCTGATTTAAAAACTATCAAATGTATGCTTGGAATATGTAATGGTGCAAATGCAAAATATCCTTGCATTTATTGCATGGAAAGTATTGGATCCAAAGATTGGAGTAGTTTGCGACCAGTAAGAAGAGCCCCAAATAGAGATTCTATAGATTTGAGTAAATTTAAAAACATAGAAGACATCTGGGATCCCATTCTTTCAATCTCTCTTAAGAATGTTTATATTTGTACTTTGCATGTAGAGATTAGAATAATCGATAAGCTTCTCAGGTTGCATCTTGACTACGCATATTCCATTAAGCCATTATCTTTATCAGATGAGTGTATTGATAAATGCGAGGCATTACTATCGAAAATGGGATTTCATGGGGGCCAAGTTCACTTGAGAAAGGATCCAATACTTTCAGGAAAAACAAGAGATATCTTGGCCGATGTCTCTATGGGAGGCTCAAAAGCTAGACGATTCTTAGGAAACCATTCAGGAAAGCAGGTGAATGCGGCTTGGGAGTGTTAGAGAGAGCTATGTGAGATCACAACAAATGTTGCAAGCACGCTGATGCTTGCATTTCTTAGAATGGAGGTCTGGATACACCTTGATGTTTTTCTGAAACTCCTCAGGCAACATAAGACAACATATACATATGCGGAAGAGTTCAAAAGATCAATCACAAAGCTTGTTCAGGCGATAAAAGAGGCATGGGGAGAAAAATATATCACTTTTTATCTGGTAAAGTAACAATTATTTAATATGGGCTTATTTTGACAGGTTTTTCAATTGGTATAAAATTAGTGTTACTTTGTATTGCAGCATATTCTTCATATTCATGGACCTTACTTTGTGGAGGAGCATGGCCCCTTGGCAACTTATAGTAACCAAGGCATGGAAAAATCCCACTATCAAGCATGCACAAGCTATTTTTGAAGCACAAGGCATGGGGGAGGAGTTACAAAAAGCAATGCTTTGGAGGAGCTATTCAATTGGTTTTTTCGACGACAACTTCAAAGAATGCAGATAAAAGACGGCAATGACACATGAGCAATCGCACTTTTATATATAAGAAAGAATATATACAAAGCTAGTTTTCCAAAACTCTCACATTCTCTTCCTCCTCAGGAATCTTTCCTCTATAACGTAGAAATTTTTTTCTCTTGTAGCCAGCTATAGATTTTACATCAGTTCGGTTTGCAGCCAAGGCGTAGGATGTGAATGCCAAAAAGTATCCTGCTCTAGAAGCAGAGTAACCTGCACCGTAGCCAAAAATCCTAATTGATGCAGTCTTTTCCAAAAACATTACTTTGTGGGCATTATATTGTAATCCTGAGAAACCTAGAAGCCTTGCAAGAGCTTTAATACAAAGTATGGGCCATGCTGCATCCTCTGAGAAACTACTATGAAGTACTAAAAAGGAATCAGGGTCAATCCTGGCCAAGTAGTGGCCGAGTGCAATGTCTTTCAATGTACTACCACTAGCTCTCGATCCTTTGCCACGTCCCAAGAAGTTATATGTATCAGCAATCTCCAACTACAAATAAAACCCATACTGAATGAGCGTGAAATGCAAACCTACCAATGTGTAAAAGCAAATTCAAAATTATCTTACCACTTGATTTTCATCGTACTCCAATTTAACTGGATTCCATAAATTTATTGATGATGATGTCTCATTGGTGTTAATCAATTCTTTAACATATTCAGACTCCTCTCTTCCAAAATTGGAAATCCCAAGTTGGCTTTGAATGCGATCGAAGTCCTCATCAGTAATACTCAACTCTTTCTCAGCTTCTTTGGCCTTTTCAAAACAAAGAGAGAGGGCCTCACCAGAATCAATAAACTTATCGTCTAGAGTTTCTTTATCAAGTTTGAGTATCTCTTCCTTTGATTCATTCTCTATGTCAATTATCCCATTTGCAGCATCAGAAGCCTCTGCAATAATTGCTAGACAATAATCTTCCTTGAGATTGAAAAGTTTTTGAATATCTGACAGTAAAATGTACTCCTTGTCCTTGAAAGGTATAGATGGTAGAGAAGGAACAGTATGGTGAGAACTCTCATCAGTTGGAGGGTTTGTATCTCCTTGGCTCTCCTCAATGATAGTCTCAGCTTTGAAGTGAGCAACATCCAAATTCTCAGCAATAGAAGCCTCAAAATCTGCATCTACAACCTCCTTTGTTTCCTTTTCATCTGCCAAATCATCTAACATGCAAAAGCTGGCAGACTTTGCTCCTTCCAACTGTTGCTCATCAGCTTTGACAATATATTTGACAAGGGTGAAAACAATAAAAGCAGCAGATTTTCTCGTCATCTTGGAGTTTTTGGAATGAGTGGAGCACAATATGTCTCTTGCATAAAACCTGTCTAGAGAGTGGGCACCACACTTCTTAGTAAACATTGACTTTTCATTTCCTGTTGACCCAATGGGAACATGGACATATTCATTTGTGCCAACTTCAATAGAAGGACCTGCAAGATTTTCAAACTCCAAAAAGTCCTCCAAAATATATTTTTTACAAGATTTCAAAACACTGTCAAGGTCCCAATCAGGATTAAAGACATTCTTCACAACTCCATAGAATGAGAGATCCATTCCATTCTGAAGGATAAAATCAAGAAGCCTCTCTGATGGAGTGATATCAGTAAGCTCTGATACTCCTTGACCTCTCATTACCAACTTTCGCTTCCCTAGAGATGTGCTTGGCATTCTCACACTGGTGGCAGAGCATGGAGAAGAAACAGAATGCACACGCTCATCACATGTTGATGCCCTTGAGCCTTTTGAAAGCCTTCTTCTTTTATCAGTTCCTGGCAAAACCTTGGAGCCTAGGAATTCTGTGGGTTCAGACATGTTTCCAACTTGTGCTGATACGACGTGATAAGACTGAAACGCTTGACACGGATGTTCCTCCTTGCGCCGTATCGGTGATTCCAGCAAGCAACTTAACCAAAGAGCCGCAACCATAAGGACAGGAGAAGAGAGAGCCAGAATCAGTGATCACCCGACCTTGGGCACTATGAGCTTAGGAGGCAGGCTGAAGGAAGACTCTGCAGAACACCCAAAACGACGCGAGTAGACGAAAGCGCAGAAGACAAATACTCGCGAGGTCCACAAAGAAACCGAAAAAAGCCTTACGGATTAGGGACACACCCTTATGTAGGCGCGCAATAATGCCACCTGGCACTATCCGTTGGGCTTTGACACATGGCAGTAGCCATTGGCCAACACGTGGCTGACAAACACGTGGCAAATACGTGGACCAGTCGTTAGTCGACACGTAGCATATGCACGATATGCACGGACATGTGGCATAATTAGCGTCAGACACGTGTCATGATTGACGTTGGGTATATAAGGGGTTATTTTGCCTATGTGTATACTTTACATTTCTCGAGCTCTTCCGCCTTGCTTGCCGATATGGTGTGATCCAAGTCTTGCGTCTTCTGCATTTCTATTCTCTCGCGTCATATCAGTCATCGTCCTTACTTCCGAACGGGTGTGTCTCTTTGCTAATTTCTTTGCGTCGGTGGTCTAAAGTAGGTGTGCCGATACGGAGCGAGGACATTTGTCCGAAGCTTTCGTAACCTCCCCCTCGCGTCATATCGGCCTTCTATCATCTCCAATACGAAGCAAGGGCGTGTTTACGTAGTTTTCGTATTCTTCATATTGCGCCATATCGGCATTTCTCCTCTCGTCTTTGATACGATGCGATTGTCCTCTCCAATACAGAGCGAGGGCGTGCTTCCATAGTCTTCGTATTCCTCCTATCGTGCCATTTCGACATTTCTCTTCTTGTCCTCTCCAATACGGAGCGAGGGCGCACTTCCATACTCTTCGTATTCTTCATATCGCGCCATATCGGCATTTCTCTTCTTGTCCCTTCTCACACCGTATAAGGCCTATTGCATTTATAGAACTTTGCTATATCACTTTTTGTCCTTTTGGTTCTTCTATTTACTTCTCTGTATGGCAAGGACAAAGAAAATTGCAAGAAGAGTGTATCTGGATAGGAAGGACAGTGGGGGTAGAAGAAAGTTACAATTTGATGAATCTGAGGAGGAGCCCTCTTCAAATTTTGCTGAAGCTGTGGGCCATCACAGGCCCCAGAGCATTTTACCACAGAAATCCCCCCTACACCAGGTGTTGGCCTAACATCTTCCATGGAGTTAAAGAATTTCAGTGCAGTGAATGTTTCTTCTCCTGAAGTTGAAGAAGCAAAGGGTGAGACTTGCCCTGTGAAAGATTCATCCCCTGCAATTGCACCTGAGCCTACATCTACTGAAGCCACTGAACCTCCCAAGCCACAAAAGAGAAAGAGGAAGTCCCGGTTCTTCTATATGCAGAGGTGTTTCAGTGAGATTAGGAAAGCCCAGAGAGCTACACAGCATGTCATTCCAAAGGCTGCTTTTATAAGAGTCGTTAAAGAGATCTCTGATAGATTGTCTCAAGTGGCAACTATCTCTGGTCTAAATAAGAAGTGGCAACTCTCAGCCATTCTTGCTCTACAAGAGGCCGTAGAGGATTTTGTTATTGATTTCATGAACGATGCTTACATTGCTGCTGCCCATGCTCATAGAATTACCCTTATGAATAAGGATTTCAGCATCATCAGTAGAATCAGGTATAGGTTCGATAAAGTGCTGAGGCCCTTGCCTTCCAATGATCAAAAAGCCCTTGAAATCCTTAACATTCCCCCAAAATTATCCAGGAAAGGGAAAAAGCTAAAGGTTGAGGATGTAACTCACCTTTACTCTACAAGGGGTGCCACCTAGCAGGAGTCTTTCTTGAGTGAAAAAAATCAGGAGGTGTTGGAAACTGAAGACGAAGTTTACAAGAGGAAAGCTGCATCACTTGCTCCCGTCAACAACGAGAGGATGGGCAAAGTGTATGGGCAGATACTTGTGAATGTTTCTGTGGAACCTGAGGAGGAATATCTTAGTATATCTCCCGAGGACAAGCCCATGTTGGAAAAAAGGGATGTCCAACTATCTGACTCTGTTGTTTTTTGTTGCATAAGGTAAGGCTTATATTTTTTGTTTTTCTTTGCGTAAGGTAATTCTTATAGGTTCAAGTATATTTTAGATGTAATTTGTATTGAATAGCTTTTGCTATTGACTGCAGGGCATTGGTCTCCTCTCTCACTCTCGATATCCGTAGAACCATATATATTATTGATCCACTTCTCTCTATGGAACTATTTGCAAAATCTGGGTCTAATATTTCACCATTTTTTTGTACCTTTGATAGTGTGACAAATTACCACATCTTTTTCCCTTATGTAGAAAGGTATTTTTCTTTTCTATAGAGGAAAATTTATATTCATTTTCTTTCACCCTTCTACTCACCTCTATTTTGAATTTGCAGAGGGCATTAGAGTCTTATCTATATTAATTGTCTTACTAGAGAAATTATCTTTATGAACTCTCTCAGCGGTGTTCATGGCCAAGCACGAATGTATGTTGAAAGAAAATTACTTACTTTGATTTTATTTACAAAAAATATTTTGAACTTACAAAGCTTCCTTTTGCAGTGCTAGTAGACTTGTTTCTACATTTTTGGATACTACATATGAGGATCTTGCTGATCCTCAAAGGCCTTATACGTTTCTTCTACAAGAAGTTCCATTGCAAAGCGATGCGCATTCTTGTGGATGGAGAGTTATCTCAAATATTTGCAGAACAGTGGATTCAAAGTTGTTACAAATAGAAGGAGTAAATGTAAGTTAATTTCATTTGATGTTTGTGTAACCCTTATCATGATTTCTTTTCACTAACTTATAACATTTATTCTTACAGTGTAGAGACTATCCTGATTCATATGTTTGGTGGATAAGGGAGAGATGCATTGAGCTGATTCTGGACAAGGCAATCACACCATATGATCCTGACTTCCCTCTTCCTCCCAAAACTTCAATGGCCAAGGGCACAAGCAAGGGAAAGGGCAAGGGAAAGGAAAGGGTAAGGGCAATCGCAATGGCAAGGGCAAGGGCAAGGGAAAGGGCAAAGGCAATGGGACCACTGTTGCAGAGTCTTAAAAAAAAATGAATGCCAATGCTTTCTCCTCTAAAATTTGATCCATCCCCTCTTAAGCCCCAAGAAAAGAGACTACCTGTAAAGGTGAAATTCTTTCAACAATCAAAGAAAGGCCCTATGAGAAAAAACATCTTTGAAGAAATCGATAAAGAAGCCACAAAGCCAACAAAGGAGAAGGCAGCAGATAAACAATCAAAAGAGCAAACATAAGCATACACGAGCCTTATTATTTTGGCTTTGTACATTTATATGAAATTTTTGTACCTCATGATGTAATGAAATTTTTCACTTATAAATCGAATGTAATGTACATTTTATTTATATACATTCGAAAGGCAACTTGCTTCATGATAGCTTATGAGTTCCCACTAAAAAATATCTTAAGGACAGTCTATTAAGATAAATTCCTGCAAAGTTTTCATTCTCAAGGCTCAAAAATCACAATTGTTGGAGACAAACAACTCGTACAAGAGAAAGAGCGCTCGGCTCTTTTACCAATTGTTATGCTATTCACTTTGAACTTATATCTAGGGGATGTATTGTCTAGCAATTCCAAGGTATCCCTCACATCTTTCAGACTCCAATTGGAAGTAACATTCACCTTCTTTACTTCTTCATGCGGCAAAACGTGCACCGCAAGTTTATATGGTGTGCAATCTGTATCAGAATCCAAGGGAACCCAAATACCCAATCTTAGTTTGTATCTCTTGTAATCAAAGCCCAAAGCAAGAGTTTGGCGAGGGATACTATAAGCCAAAGCCAAGGATTGAGGGCATGCACTGCACCTCAAGATATCACCCTTATGGTCGCACTCTCTAGATTTCCAAAGCGTCCCTATAGTGTTGTCCAAATCCTCTTCTAAAAAGTTTCTACTTAGACAGGATACCTTCGTTCTTTGTAAATTTGCTGTTTTGAAGCAAGCCACGAAGATATGGAGGGGTACAAACCATGATAAACGTATTCTTCTTGAGATCCTTCCAACTGTCATGGACTTTTTAATATCCTGAGATATTTTGAATTTGAAACTTTGCACCATTACCTTGTCAAGAATCTCCCAGTTTAGAGATGAAAGACTTGGCAATGGCAAATCTTCGATATTCCCATACCTATCCGCTTTAGAGGGAACCACATACTATGCATAATATATAAAAACCTTGCATTCACTAAAAAAGACATAGTTTGATCGGCATAAATAATGTCTGCCAATACCTTATGAATTGCATGGAAAGTCCCACTTAGACTTTCCACAGGTTGCCATTCAATACTTGTTGACAGAAAGATATCTACAATGACGAACCATTTGTTAGAACTTGCATAAATGGAAAAGAATTATATACGTTATTCAACTTGTGTTTGTTAGAACTTACAATGTGTTTGTTGGGGAACACGTTCGTTTGGAGGCAAGTGCATATCCTTGGCCATGTAAACATGTTGCACCTTGACAAACCAGCCTTCGGGCATAATTTTGAAGGCAATGATACGCCCCTTCCAATGATGTTTTATATCATCTCATTTTCTTCTTTTCACCTTATGAGAGCCCTTGCAAGATGGCAGCATGGTAACCCAATTGTTTACAACAAAGGTTTTGGGCTCCCAATTTCCATATGCTCCCTGGCTATAGACTGTGCAAGAGTGTATTAAACGAGAAGGGTGCCTGGAGGAAGCCATGAAAAGAATGAAAGCGCAGAGAAAGAAGCTCAAAGAGGGGTGAATGAACTAAAAAGTAACGCCAAGAACACAAATGATTATGTATTGGGTGCCAAAAACAATATTGAAAGATCTCCCGACTTTTAAAAAACTCATTATTAATTTCATCACATCTCTGTCACGTATTTTGTCAGATTTGTAAGTAAATAACGTCTTTGGGACTCCAAAATATGTCAGACTTTAGGGGTTTTGGCTAAAAAAGAAGAGAGAATCACGAAATGGACTCCACTATCTCTAAAAAAGAGGAGACAAGAATACCATATTCTTGCACATGTGGCGAACTCTCTTTGGCCCTTTCCTTAATCCCGTGATTAACAAAAGTGCATTTTTTGAAGCGTTTTTGGCCCTAATAGGCTCAAGGTGCTCCTCAAATTCTCTTTTCACTCAGTGTTCTTTTATTGAGGATTAAGAATTTTTCCCTCCTCCGTCGTCTTGTCCTTCCCCATTTATAAATATTCATTCCACTTTTCCTGCCTATTTATTAACATCCTTTTTAATAGATTCTCCCAAGTTTTTAGTTAATCCCTCTTTAGCACATTCTTCCTTTTATGATTTTTCTTATACATCCCTTCATCCTCTTTCATTGGTTCCTCTTACTTCTCCTACTACTTCTATCCCTCATCCCCCTCAGTTGGTTAGTGGGTATGTAGGCTTTGATCAAAAGATTCCTAGAAGACGAGGATAGAGTGCCGGAGATTCCCTTATCAGACCTCAAATCAATTGGCCATTAATTCTAGGAGAATGGACGACTGCTAGTCAAGATTTCCAGAACTATCTTTATTTTGTTCAACATCATTCATAGTCTTCAGATCCTTTAGTGACATTGACTACTCACTTAGCTTGGTATCTGGATTATATGCATAGGCATTCACATAATGATCAGAATTCGATTCCAAAGATGTGCATGAATATGAATGTGACTATAGATCCTCAATAGTTGGATATCTTGTACTTTCATGCTCTTTGTTTGCTTAGTAGATACCTTGTCTTGGTGGAGAGGATGTGTTGTTTGCAATTTTTCCAAAATCCTCCCAAAACTTTTGTAGACGAATCCTTCTCTATGGATCACTTCCATAATCACCAAGCCTTCAAGAGGGATCATCTTCATTGATACCCATGAATATAATTTTTTATGATTCATAATTATATCTCTTTTGGAGGTGCCATTCAGATGGTTGTTTGGTGTAATTGTGATGGTTATTTTGGTTTACAATGGGGTCATGGTGGTTGGAGATTAAACACTATTCAAGAGGATATATTTTTGAAGATTTGTGTGGTGATGATGCTAAATGGATAGCTTAAGAAGTGAAGATGTAGAACCTCTTATATCCTTTCACAATTTCTTATTTTTTTATTTTTCAAAGTTGAGATAATGGATAAAGGTGTTTTCCTTTCGTTGCAATTCTTTATTAGATATATGTTATGAGATGGGATCATGTTTGAATGGTGTTCTTGAAGATGCTAAAGAAGATTGAGATGAGCTATATTTTGAACTTATATTCTCTTTTTTCTAGATTGCGAGAGGACACTCCCTGATTAAGTGTGGGGATATGTTGAGGGTTGAAATGTCTTGATTTTTTTGGTTGATTTTTGTTGTTTTTGTGGACTGAATGGTTGATTGTTGATGAATTTTGTATGATGTTTAGTCTTTGAAGTATTTGGGAGTGTTTTGGATTAGGTTGATTAGGTTTGAGAAGGTCACGATGTTTAATAATGGAGAAATGATGTTTTGACATGTTCTATTGATGTCTTGATAGTGTCTGATTGGTTCTATTTGAGTATGTTGACCTTCTGTTTTGCTTTGTTTCCTTCTGTATAAGGGGTTGGAGTAACGATTGATAAAGTTTTAGAATGTTTGGAAGCTTATTGATTGATTATTGATGGTTTGAAACTATTTAAGTAAGTTCAAGGCTTTTTGATGACCTTCTATATGGTTCTGTAAACCCTTTGTTGAGCTTCTGTAGAGCCTCTGTTTCTGTTCTATTATGTTACGTATACCTTTGTAAGTGTGATGATAGACAAATATGTAGCTTGGGAAAGTTTTCAAATCTTGGGAAGAGATGAATATAAGTTCAAATTAGCTTGAAGAAGTGGAAGAAGTAGCTAAGAAGCCTTGAAGTAAATAGACTGAAGTGATAGTGACACTGATGAGTTACGAAGAGACACTGTAGTGGCTTTGGTGACCTATCATATCAGATATACCACTTGGGAGGGGTATCCTTGACCTAAGAGGGGTTATGAATGATCATTATTGATGATCTCATTGTACAATTGAGAGAGAGTATGAGAGAGAGAGAGAGTGTGTGTGTGTGTGTGAAAGATAGCCAATTCCATGCAAAATAATGTATATATGAGTGAGAGATTGTGAGAGAAAGCTATGGAACTATTGAAGAAGAATACTATATGATGATTTCCATTTAAAGTGGTATATTATTTTGTGTCTTTGTGGTATCTTGATGACTTTAGGAAGAACATGAAGAGCATAATCAATTTTGTTCAAATTAAAGCTGTGGAAGATTTGTTTCATAGCTATGTGAAGATTTCTTGTTCTTGGTGTTCTTTTTCTTGTTGAGGTCATAACACATATGAAAAAGATATTTGTTGATGATAAAAGATAGACTTTCTTGTAGTAGATTTCCCATTTTCTTGGTGTTCCTTCTAGGGCTCCACAACATGTGCAAAATATTCTAGCTAATTTGCGATTAAAGTATATGCCCAATCGAAAGTTTTAGTCCATGCTTCATTCCAATCGACCTTGGCCTTTTGACATCTTAGCATTTCCACATCTCTTATGAGTTTATCTTTTTCTTTAAACTCATCATTTATTAAATCAACCACTTCATTATTACAAATAGTAGATATATGGTTCTTGGTTACCTTTCTACGCTAAGATCATGATACCTCATTTTCTTTTCATTGCACTTTAGTAAAACTATGCATACCAAGTAAAGATGATTGCACGAAGTTTGACATAGTGATTTCTATTTTCCAATAGCACGAAAAATAAATTTTTAGAAGCCTAAGATAAATTTATGAAATGTGTAGTACAATGACCTACAAAAAATTAGATTTTAAAGAGTCATTTCTTAGAAAAAATCAATCAATATACAAGACATTACAAGACACTATGAGGTAGCAAATAAACTGTAGACACATGAATATTACAAATTCATAAATATTATCTTATTCATAAAGTTTTAAATTTCAATATGTACTTTATATATGTGTGAATCTCCCTCTTCTTTTTTACCCTCCCCTTCTCTCTCTTTCCCCTCTTTTTTTCTCTCTCACCCCTCTTTTTTTTCTCTTTCTCTTTCTCTCTCCCCCTTCTCTCTCTTTCTCCTCTTGTCTCTCTCTCACACACACACACGCACACACACACACCCACCCACATACACACTCTCTCTCTCCAGCATTGCTGATTCACTGGTCCAAGCATCTCTATCTCTATCTCTCTCTCTCTCTATCTCTCTCTCTCTCTCTCTCTCTCTCTCTCTCTCTCTCTCTCTCTCTCTCTCTCTCTCTCTCTCTCTCTCTCTCTCTCTCTGTGCAAGGCGTTGATCGTGTGATGTGTTGATGGTCCAGATGACTCTAGAGTCTCTACGTGTTGATTCTCTCTCTCTCTCTCTCTCTCACACACACACACACACACACACACACACATCATCACACGACTCACATGCCCTTCAAGGTTGAGACTTGAGAGGGCCCGGTCCTTTCTCTCTCTCTCTCTCTCTGTGCACGTGTTGATTCTCTCTCTCTATCTCTCTCTCTCTCCATACTTTAGCTCAGTTGGTGGACTCGCCACAATGCATGTAGATTCTCTCTCTCTCTCTCTCTCTCTCTCTCTCTCTCTCTCTCTCTCTCTCTCTCTCTCTCTCTCTCTCTCTCTCTCTCTCTCTCTCTCTCTCTCTCTCAAAATCTATACCCATCATCTGAGGCTTAGATTTTGAGTAGTGAACTATGCACTGGGAGAGGAAGATATATATATATATGATTGGGCCATGGTAGACCTCTCTATCTCTCTCTCCTAGGAGACCTAGGTGGGTCCTACACTTGCCATCTAAGTAGTGTGTGACAATGCAACCACTGTGATGAATTAGAATGATTTTGATTCAACTAGGAATCTCTCCTCTCTCTCTCTCTCTCTCTCTCTCTCTCTCTCTCTCTCTCTCTCTCTCTCTCTCTCTCTCTCTCTCTCTCTCTCTCTCTCTCTCTCTCTCTCTCTCTCTCTCTCTCTCTCTCTCTCTCTCTCAGAGCAATGATACATCATTAGATTACATAACACAACAGAAGCACAAAGCAATCGAGTAGATTCAACCAAGAAGAATGAATAGAATGATTATGACAAGCTTGACTCTCTAAGATTGCAACCTGTTGATTCAGTCTCTCAGCTTGCTGAGCTATGAACTCCAAAAGAAGCTTAATTCAATCTCTTAGAGTGCTTGTGTGAGTCCAAAAATCTTAAAAGTTGTTGAGTGAATATGGTTCAAAGAACTTGAGTTGGATGAAGCTCAACCCAGGAAGCTTGAAAGTTTTGTATTTTTGAAGATAATGATTTAGAAGTTTAAACTTTAGAACTTAAGGAACTAACTTCTAGAAGAGTTGGAGTCTTGAATGTTACATATTAAATTCTCTTCCATGCCACATGTGCATTAATAGGTATATTAAGTCATGTTTATGAATCTTGACTCTTGAGTCTTGAGACTTAACAAATACATCTTCAAATTCTAAAGGACCCTTTCCTATGCATGCCTTGAAAATCAAGGTTTCGTGACAATCAAATCTTTAAAAAATCAAAATTGATCCTTTATATAAAAGGATCATGAAAATCCAGTTCCTTTTTTTCTCATTTTAACCTTGACAAAATACACCAAAGGACGATTTTTAGTGAACATTGTATTGGGCGACCTACCAGGGACACGAGTGTGATAGTGTTCATGATACAAACTCCTTTGATAACTGTCTATTTTTCTTCCCCTTAAATTTGGTATCACTACCAAATATAATACTCTTTTTCTTGGTCATAGCTCTAAGTCCTTGCCCCATATGAATCCCTTTGTAGATGGAAACGTGACGATGCCATCTTCTATCTCATGATAGCCTATGTCATGAAGCTAGCCCAAAGAATCTCCTATGATTTACCTGCTTAACACAAGCCATATACATGCCCAAAAAGTTTGCATGTATTTTGCTTCATTTTTAATTGTCTCACCAGGTGTAAATAGCACCCAATCAGAGGAGCTAAATGAATACCTTCAATGCTTCCACGGTGACCTTTTTTTCCAATAGCCATCCCAATGCATTGATAACTATAACAAATAGGATGGATGCAAGTGGGCACTCCTGCTCAATCCATTTTCCTAGCTTGAATGAGACAATGAGTAATCCATTTATTGCCACCTTAAAGATTCTAATGAATCACTACCCTAGTACCATATTTACAAGGCTCTACAAACAAAGTCCCATTTACCACAATCACAAGCATTCTAAAGTGATGTTTAAGGAAGACCCAATCTTGAAAGAATATTTTTTGCATGTATTTGAGTCCTTCCTATAGTTCAATTATGGCATCAAGGAAGTAATGTCCACTGATAAATCCATGTCGTTCTTTCCTCTGCCAATAATCATTCCCATAGTTCAATTATGTTTTGGAAAAGAATTGCAAGTTATCAACTCTTGTTGGTTCCTCTTACCTAAGCTACACTTTAACTTCAAATAATTGTTGCTAGAACTCAAATTTCCCTTTCTCCATCCTTATCTCTAGATATGTGAGTTACTAATAGGTTTTTTCTTTGCCTTTTTCTCCTAGCGATGAAACATGTTCCAAACATCCACTTGCAAATATTAAAACCCCATGCCAAGTTGATCATGAACTTATTGGTAAGGCTTTGTAAACAAACACTTTTCATGATAGTGACTAATTTACAAGAGACATTTGTGTTATATGACATCCAAATGTAAAACTTGGGTTTAATGAATGAGGAAAGATGATTAAATGTACTAATAATGAATGTTCAAATAGAATAAAAATCTAAATATCAGACACTAGACAAGTATGCAAGTATTGTCCCTCATACCTCAATCCACAATATATCTTTCTATTCCTATCCACAATACACACATCCATAGCTTATTTTGATTTCTATTGCTTATTATATGTATAGATTATCACTCAACTCATATGTATGGATTACCATATTGAGAGCGGAGTTTTGAGCCCGGGATGTGCCTAAAATTTGCCAAAAAATCCGGAATTTAGGGGAAAAATATTCGACATCGAAGGCGGCGGCTGCAGCTAGGACGATTTTAAGCACAAAGTGAAAGACAGCTTTTAATAGGCGCCCGAGTGACACTTGTGGATTTTTGATAATTTTTTCGATTGCCGTGCGGGATGTCAGGAGCTGCCAGTTAGTGTGGGATGCCGAGCCAGACGTGCAGGATTTTTCAGAGGCTGAAACGGAGCCCGGACGCAAAAGAGGGCAAAAATTGGCCAAGATTTGAAAAGGTGGACAAATTTAAGGCCAAAAGGGGAGGTGCCCTTTGGGACCTTTAACCCCCCCCCCCCCCCCCCCCCCCCCCCCCCCCCAAATCATGAATGTGGGCTGAAAGCAACCCATGCAACAGAGATTGCCCGGCAACTTCTCCCTCTTGGCTGATCATATCGCCGGTCTTCGCGTGGGATATGGCTATTTGGATAAAGAGATCAGAATCTAGTCTTTCTCTCTCCTCCCTCTCTCTCCCCTCTATGGGTTGTTCATGTGCACCATCTTGAAGGAGGAACTGGGAGGGAGAATGAAGAAAATGATGATGGAGGTTGATGGAGATGCTAAAGATTGATGTATAGCATTGGATTGAGAGCAATGGAGGTTCCATTTGCTGGTTATGCAGTCATTTCAGGCATCTCGGGTTTCGTAAAAACACGGTATGACTATTTTTATGAAGGAAAATGAAGGATTTTTGATAGTTTATGATGATAATTATGTTCTTATTGGATGAAAATTTGTTTGTGTGCTAGTTGCATCATGAGTAATTGTTGTTTATAAAAAAAACTTGATTTTTCAATGATTTACATGCTCTATTTAATTCCCGAAAACCCGAAATGCAGTCTTTAAGTAGTAAAATGGTAGTTTTTCCGTTTCGGGTGGGTGAAAGGTGTTTCCATGGGGAAAAAATGGAAGATAAATTGAATGTTAGTATGTTGAAGTGATTGGAACAAGAAAAACCAGAAAATAACATATTTTATTGCCAAATAAATCAAGAAAATAGAAAAAATAAGGAGAAAAATAGAAATGTGGCTTACAAAAATAAGGAAAAATATAATGATTGTTTGTGGATGTGTGGTAGTGGCAAAGCATGAGGTTTAGCCTTAGTTTTCCCTATCTCCTTGTCAAATTTTGTGTTTTACCACTTTTTATACATCAAAACATGCTAAAATGAACCTCTACACCTATGCAACGGAAGCAATACCTAAACGTAAGGGGTTGGGATGTTTGAATGGTGTGATTTGCGTGCTGATTATTACTAATTTTCTGATGCATATCATCACATAGAGTTCATTGTATTTTAATTAAGAGGATAGTAGCACGAGCGTTGTCTCGGTGCTATCCTTACATCACCGCAACAAGTTAGTGAATAAGCATTGAAAAGCCTGGTTGTGCACAACACGTGTCTCATTGAAAATTATGTTTGATCACTTTAGAATCATTCACTTTGCATGTGCATGCCAACCATGGTATCAAAATACAAAAGAGTGGATGCATAGCACCTATTTTCAATGACAATGGCCCACGCTTGAGTGTGGAAAGGCATCCTAAGCCGTAGGATAGACGTTCGTTTCTTGGGGGATTATTTAGTAAGGACACATGGTATCTCCTGGAGTACTTTCAAAATGAAAGAGTGGAGTTTGTTTGTTTGTTTTATATATTGAGCAACGCATCAAGGGGCTAATCCCTGTGATGTAGGAGAGCTGCAATGGGGCCGCAGTGATTCCACCGAGAGGTTGCCTCCCATGTATGTGATTATCGTGGCATTTATGGCCAATGTGTATGGGTTCTCCCTCTGAGGAGTTTATAGAAAGGGAAACGTTGGACTATAAAACTATAAACGCATAGGTTAGGCTTTAGGATAGTTCATTCTTTAGCAGTAGATAGACGCTCTTGACCCGTGAGGCTGTGAGGGTGTGTTTGTTTGTCATGAGCAAGAGGTCTGGCTAGTGCCATAGCCAGTGCCGGCCCATTTGAGGTCCCATCACATATACTTATACCTATTTGGAGCAAGGATTGTAATTTTTTTACTAGCTTAATAAATGCCATGATAGGTCTATTTTCTATCATTGAATTGCAACAACACGAATTGAGTGCATAGGGAAGTTGTGGCCAATATACCCAAAAAATAAAATGTTCAATAGTTCAAGCAAATAGTTTACATATACAAAGCACACAAAAAAATGTATCAAAAAGTGAAGAGAATGCAAAGATGAAACATGAAAGATGATCAAGGTTATCACATGCCATAGTTTGCCAACCACCAAAAACAAGATCAATGAGTTGTAATATGGGTAATCAACAACAACATGAGATTATACAATGGTAGAACCAAGTGGAGCAACTACCAAAAACAAGATTAGTGAGTTGTAATACGTCTAGTCAACAACAACATGAGATTGTACAAAGACAAAAGCAACTCAAATTTAGGTGGAGCAACTATAGCATAGATGTGGGATAGACAATACAAGGTGGCAAGCAAATAGATATGGAGAAATAGGTCATCCAACCTCTAAATAAGGCCACCCAAAAATTTAGGTCACCTAGCTCACATGAGGCTTATTGAGTAAAATGCAAGATTTGGCAGCCCTTGGAGCACTAAATGTAGCATGTAGCAAATCTGAATGAACAATAATAGCAACATAAAGTGCAACAAGACCAATGTACTTTTTTCAACTAAGACCATGTGAAAATATGATAGATAATGGAGGATACATTATTATCTTTGGAAGGTGGAACATTATGTTTGGATATCAAGGATGATGATGGCAAAAAAATGCAATTATTGAATGAAAGGTGAGTGTATACAAGTAAATATAGGCAACTAGGCATAGGTGGCTTTTAACTCCCAACAACCTTCCACTTAAAGGCGAATGGGCCTTAGTGATGAGTGAAAGAAAACATGAGAAAAAATATAACATACATATAGAGTACAATAGGATGAGGAAAAACGTCATCTCATCCTATGCTTCTCAACCTCCTAAGGAAGGCATATTGTTCCAGCAAGAGACATTTAGTGAACAGATATGCAAGATTCATATCTCTAGGGATTTTAACAAGCTCAATGGATTTATTCTCTACCATATCCTTGATGAAGTGATAGCGCACCTCAATGTGCTTCGTCTTCACATGGAAGACATGATATTCTTCATGGCATTTTCAATGTCACTTGCTATGCCACAACTCCCATTACAAATGCCATGTCAAGGTAAGTAGCTATTATGGCATACATTAAACTATCCCACTATAGATGCATATAGAACCTTGACCATCTTGGCCCTCTCATCATCTGATTGTAAACAATTGATCTAACTAACCTTCACATAAGAAGGTAAAGGATAGACAATAGGCTTACTATCATGCATATGGAATTAGTCAAGTAATTTGTGTATGTACTTCTTTTGAGATACGTAGAGATGTTTCTTAGAGTGATTTTATGTAATGCACATACCAAGTATATGTGAAGCCCATCCCACATCCCTCATATCAAAACTCTTCTTGAGTCGATTCTTTAAAGCATCTAGAATAACATGAGCACTCCTAGCTATAAGCATATTGTCAACATGAAGCACCAAGATAATCATACTACAATCATAGACCTTATTCATGTATAGACATGGATTATATCATTGTGCGGGAATATCCCTAAAAATTCATGAAAGAATCAAACTTATGACACCACTCCTTAGGTGCCTTACTTAAGTCCATAAAGACTCTTCTTTTATTTGCACACTAGGTGTTACCTGCCTCTTTTAACAAAGTCCTTATACTGTTGCATATAAATATTCTCATGTAGATCCCCATGTATGAAAGCTATCTTAATATCCATCTCATAAATATCCAAATCCAATTGAGCAACTAAGGCCAAGATCAAGTATAGTGTAGTTATCTTGACCAGAGGAGAGAAAATCTAATCAAAATGAGTTCCATTTTCTTTCTTAAAGCCTTAAGGGACTAATCTAATCTTATACTCTAGCTTAAGATGACTAGGGGTACTCTTCAACTGATGCATCCACTTACATGGCTATGCATGCTTACCATCTAGCATGAAAGCTAAGTCCCATGTATAGTTCTTCAACACTACTGAATTAAACTCAAATTGCATAGCCCTCTCCTAAGAATGAGAATCACCTCTACCTATAACATGGCTATGCATGCTTACCATCTAGAATGAAAGCTAAGTCCCATGTATAGTTCTTCAACACTACTGAATTAAACTCAAATTGCATAGCCCTCTCCTAAGAATGAGAATCACCTCTACCTATAGCCTCCTTATAGATAAGTGGCTTAGTAGAGTTTGTTGCATAACCCTCTCCTAAGAATGAGAATCACCTCTACCTACAGCCTCCTTATAGATAAGTGGCTTAGTAGAGTTTGTTGCATAACCCTCTCCTAAGAATGAGAATCACCTCTACCTATAGCCTCCTTATAGATAAGTGTCTTAGTAAAGTTTGTCCCCACCACATAATCCATAGAGGACTCATAATATTGAAGAGTACGTGAAGCTCTAGCTCAGGATATTCACTATATGTATATTCTCTATATCATGTGTGTTCAAGGTCTATTTATAAATACCCTTATTTGTGAATTTTTTAATGAATAAAATAAAATCATTTTTTATTTGATCAATAAATAACCCCTTTATAATAATACAACATTCTATTGGTTAAAAAATGTACAATATTTATTGGAGGGACCGTACATTTTTTAACCAACAGAATGGTGTAATGTAAAGGGGTTATTTATTGATCAAATAAAAAAGGATTGATTATGGGGCTTGTACGGTATGTTCTCTCTATCATCATCCTACATAACATGTGGATCCTAAGTCACTATATCATAAACAAGTCTAGTAGGTTATCTCATTGGGAATGGCTATACATAGTGACAAAGGACTCCCTTAAGAAGAGATCATTCTACAGATCCAAAGCACCTGCTCTCGTCTCGTATGTATCTTATTCTCATGGAAACTAATATAATGGCTGTGGATGATCTTTTAATCCTATGGATCCCAAATAAGATAGCCCATCTCGCCTACATTCCCATATCTAAGAAAGATATATTTGACAGACTTTGAATTCAACTTATTGCACTTGTCTTTGGGAATATGGTAAAAAGCCTCATATCTAAAGACTTGTAAGCGTGTATACAAGGGAGGTTTTTTAGACCATACTTACTTTGCAACTCTACTACTGAGAGAAATACATGGATATCTCTTAATGAGATGCACAAGAGTGATAACCAAAAGTGTTGCGGTAAGCTTAATGATTAAGCATCTACAAACTCTTTCCTAAATAATCATGTTTATGTGCTCTAAAATACCATTTTTGTATGGGGTGTATGAGGCAGTCAATTGATGCTTAATACCCTTTTGATCACATAGCTAGTAACAATCCTTTGAGACATGTTCACCCTTGTTTTTAAGTCGTAGGTATTTTAACCAATACCTAGACTAGTACTCAACCATGGTTAGAAAGTGTTGAAACATAAGCAAAATATCTGATTTATACTTAATGGGATAGGCCCAAACCTTATGCAAAAAATCATCTATGAATGCAACATAATACTTAATGCTGCCCAAATACTAGTAGGGTGTGGAGCCACAAACACTAGAATGTATAAGAGCTAAAGGCTCACCCACACATGTAGAACTAGACTTCTTATGTAAATTATGACTCTACTTGCTATACAAATAATGATCACATGAATCAAAACTAGAGTAATCTAAGGACAGAAGATATTGCAAATGGGTCAATAATTTTAGTCCCTTTTTAAAGACATGTGCCCAAGGCAATAATTCCATAAAGATACATATAAAAGATTGGTCATAGCCAATACATGGTCAACAAACCCAAAAACAAGCAAAGGATAGAGGCTGCCAACCTTGGCACCTCTAGGCAAAACCAGACTACCATGAGAAAACTTTCATGAAGAATGACCAAAGGATACATGGTACCTGTCATCATCCAATTGTCTAGATGAAATAAGGCTTCTCATCAAAGTCATGACATAGTGTACATCATGAAGCACAAACATAGCACCAATATCACATTGTAGTCAAATATTACTTATGCTAATGATATCCAATGTAGTGTCATCTACTAGTTTAACTGAATATGTAATAATATGGTAGGTATGAAACCAACAGTGATGTGGGGTAAGAATACCACCTCTATGAAATCAATGGTAATGTGGGGTAGCAATGCAATAGCTATGAAACCAATGGTGATGTAGGGTGATATGAAAGGAAGCCCCCAAATGAAGAGGCCAATACTAACAGTAAGCAGATGGTGCATTAGTCAATTGAGTAGTATCAAGAGATGAAGTTATAAGAATGTAGTCATCAGAATTGTAGTCTAGTATATTTATCTCCTCTATCTTCACTAGACTTAGGTACAATGTCAGTGGACTTTGTACTTCCCTATACTTTTCCCTACCCTTCTTATTGCACCTATCATTGTGGATTTTATGGCATTGTGGCCTAATGTGACCTTGCTACCCACACAATAATGATATATCAAATATGACTTACAACCGTGGGACTTACTATGAGGTTGCCCACAAGATTGAGACCTGTTCCTATTGGGTTGTGAGTTACTACCATGGCTATTATTACCATTTCTACCATTTCTAACTTTAACATTCAATGCATGAGAAGTATGAGTTGCATCAATATTCTTCCTCTTTTACCTTTTCTATGAGTAGAGCAATGTCTACATTGTTAAGATTGTGGGAGAGAAGGAAGGAGTCTCACTTGTAGCTTTCTCACTTGCACAATGGGAGAATACACACAAAGGTGGAGGCTGGAAACAATTTTTCTCTTCTTAGTTGTGTAAGCCAAAAGAACTCTAGTACAAAGAAATAGAAGAACCCTATATATGGGTCTCAAACCAAACTCAACTAACTAAGGTGGCATACTAATTGAGCCACGAACTAGAGTAGATAAGGATAGTTGTCATCTAGCTATTATTCATGGGTGGTGTACCAACCGCATCTGCAGCTAACAAGTCGGTGACATAAATGCACAACGGTCACCCTGGCATATCACGAGTGGAGCTCGATATCTCAACACTCCCCCTCGAGCTCAATCCCAATTCCTGCACACCAAGCAGGTCTCTGAACTTGCGCAGCTTCTCTGCGCCCAATGCCTTCGTGAATATGACAGCTACCTGATCCTCTATACTGACATAAACTAAATCAATAAGACCTAGTAAAACCCTCTCTCGCACATAGTGATAATGCACCTCAATGTGCTTTGTTCTAGCATGATATACTGGGTTATTTTCCAAGTGTATACTACTCATGTTGTCACAATAAATGACAACTGGCTCATCTGTAGGCTGATGCATATCATAAAGTAGCTTATGCAACCAAGCTACCTCACATGCAGCCATTGCTGCACCCCTGTACTGAGCCTCTGTGCTCGACAAGGCAACTGTAGGCTGTTTCTTGCTGCTCCAAGTGACTCCAGCACTCCCAAAAGAGAACACATATCCACTCATAGATCGTCTATCAGAAATACTACCAGCCCAATTAGCATCAGTGTATCCATGCAATTGTATCTGAACCCCAATCTCATAAAATAGTCCATACTGCAATGTGGACTTCACATACCTGAGTATGCGTCTAGCCGCATCCAAATGCGGTTTCCTTGGAGCCTGCATAAACTGACTTACCAATCCAACAGCATAGCTCAAATCTGGCCTGGTAATAGTCATATAAATCAAACTTCCTACTATGCGTCTGTACATAGTAGGGTCTTCTAGAAGCTCACTTGCATCTGCGCCGCTCAGCTTCACATTCTGCCCCAAAGGAACTGAAATAGGCTTATAGCCTGTCATCCCATATTTGGACAGCATGTCCAATCCATACTGTCTCTGCAAGAGCCATATCCCACTTGGTGATCTTATCACCTCAATGCCCAAGAAATAACGCAGCTCTCCCAAATCCTTCATCTCAAACTTCTGCTTCAATAGCATTTTCACATGAAGGATATCTTCATCACTATCACCTGTGATAATCAAATCATCAACATAAATGACAAGCAGCATAATACCTTTCTCTGTTTTTCTCACATAAAGTGAGAAATCTGCCTTGGAAATCTGAAAGCCAATAGTGACAAGGTACTGCCCTATCTTGTCAGACCATGCTCTAGGTGCTTGTTTCAAGCCATACAAGGCTTTCTTCAACCTGCAAACAAACTCAGGGTGAACAGTATGCACGTAACTTGGTGGCTGCTCCATATAGACCTCTTCTTGTAAATCACCATGCAATAAGGCATTCTTTACATCCATCTGATGTAAAGACCATCCCTTTGATGCAGCCATAGCAATGACTACTCTTACGGTTGCCATCCTTGCAACCGGACTGAGTGTTTCTTCATAATCAATGCCATATGTTTGTGCATACCCCTTGACTACTAATCTTGCCTTGTATCTGTTCACAGAACCATCTGCATTGTGCTTCACCTTATAAACCCACTTGCAACCAATTGCATTCTTATCTTTAGGCAAAGGTACCAATTCCCATGTAGCATTTGCTTCCAAAGCATCCATTTCTTCATCCATGGCTTTCTCCCATTTTTCTTTTCCCATGGCTTGCTCAAAAGAAGTGGGTTCTGGTTCCTGTATCACTTTGACTATATAGGCATAGTGAATGGCTGTAAATCCATCACATTTCAGCCTATCCACAGGATACCTAACTCTGGTAGACCTACGCAAAGTAGACTCACTTCCAGGTGCTCTCAAAACATCCATGGTCTTCCTTACTTCAGGTGTAACAATAGAAGGAATACCCAACTCATCATCAATGCCTTGTTTTGAGCCACTAGATTCACCATCCACATAAGAGTGACCTGCATTCACATCAAACATGGGCTGATCTACCTTCTCTTTTCCTTTTTGTGAAACATGCATACCACTATCTACATTGTTTTGAGGAGATTCTCCTGATCTCAATCTGCCTGTCCATGGCAAATAATGCGAACCACTACTAGAGGACACTCTAGGTCCACTAATATTTTGTGACTGCTACTATGAAATCTATGCAGCATTACCATTTTGTGCATCTACATCATCAATCACATTTATTGGTTTATACCAGCTACTCACCTCATTAAAAAAAACATCTCTGCTCACTGTAAACTTAAGACTAGAAGGATTATAGCATCTATACCCTTTTTGCTCTGCAGAGAGTAGCCAATAAAGATGCACTTCTCAACTTTTGGATCCAACTTGGATCTCAACTCATCTCGCACATGAACATAGGCAATGCAACCAAAAATTTTCAAATGAGAAATATCTGGTTTCCTACCAATATACATCTCCTCTGGAGTCATCCCATGTATTGCTGCAGTGAGAGTCCTGTTCATTATGTAGACTGTTGTAGCAACTGCTTCAGCCCAGGCAAGTGTTTTTCGTTGAGCATGGCACGAGATACCTCTCCAATATGCCTATTTTTCCTTTCTGCAATTCCATTTTGTTGTGGGGTATGACTGCATGAATATTGCTGCTTTATGCCATGCTCCTGTAGGAACATTGCGAACTCATTTGAGAGGTACTCTCCCCCTCCATCTGACCTTAGGCATTTTATTTGCAGGCATGTTTCTTTTTCAACCATAGCTTAAGAGTTTTGAAATGCCCAAAAACTTCACTTTTCTTTTTCATAAAATACACCCAAACTTTTCTGCTATAGTCATCAATAAAAGTGACAAAATAATGACAGCCTCCAAGAGATGCAGCCTTAGTAGTCCACACATCAGAGTGGATTAATTCCAATGGCTTCTGCAACCTTGAATTTAGGCAATCCTGCAATAATATTTTGGGTCTGCATTGATTTAAGTCACTGTACATTAACATGACCAATGCGTTTATGCCAGATATCAATATCTGCAACTATACTGGTCCCATTTGCAAACATTGCTGCACTCAATTCAGGCATGTCTGCATCCAACGTAAACATTATGCCCTTCTTCTTTCCTTTCGCTATCAAGTGACCTTTATTTTTCATATCTTCAATAAAGCATCCATGAGGATTAAATCTGACCTACAAGCGCTACTCAACCATTTGACCAACAGAAACCAGATTCTTGGTGATATTCGGGACATGAAATACATCTGACAGGTATTTTTTTTTCCCATCCTGCATAGACAAAGGAAATTTTCCAATCTGCACAATAGGATGTGCAGTATCATCACCAGTCTCCACAAATCCTAGTTTTTCCATTTTCCTTTCATCTTGCATCCATTTTGCATGACCTGTCATGTGGTTTGACGCACCTGAGTCAACATACCACACTTTATTACTTTCTTCTGCACTTGTCACAGAAATGTTCATGTGCTGCACCATAAACAAATGCTCATTTCTGTCATCACCCTGTCTGTCTACTAGAAGATGCATAATTTCCTTGTTGCAAATTTTCATTCATGATGTCATTCTGCTTTTTATAGCAGTCTTTAGCCATATGACCCATTTTACCACAGTAGTAGCATTCAACATTGCTGTTTGCATTTTGGCCCCTTTGCCATCCACCACGACCTCTTTGGCTCCCCCTGCCTCTAGAGTTACCACGTCCTCCTCCATAGGGCTGGTTTTCTTGAGTTTGCTGCATATCCTGATTTCTACCACGGCCTCCAGATTGGCCTCCTCTACCTCTGCCTCTACCTCTTCCAGCATTTGAGTAGAAGGCAGTTTCTTTTGAAGTTTCTCCTAAAGAAGATGCACTACCATTTCTCTGCTCCTCAGAAATTAGAAGAGCAATCAACTCCTCCAAATCAGGAAATCTTTCACGGACGGAAATGGATGTTTGGAACTGTGCATAATCCTTTCCTAGACCATTCAAGGTCACAGAAACTAAATCATCATCTTCCACTAACAACCCAATGGAAGCAAGTGCATCTGCAATCTTCTTCACCTTCATGTGGTAGTCATTAATGCTCATACTTTCTCTTTGCACATTGCGCAACTCTTGCTTGAGCTGCATTTTCCTGGCTTGCGTATTTGTGCCCATGCCTCCTTTGGCGTACTTGCATCCTGAATATGCACAATCATAGAGTCTGAAATACTGATAGACAACCAGTACATAACTTTTCTGGCTTTCTCATGCCATCCTTTAAATTCTTGCATTTGCTGTTGATTGGGAACATCATGAAGAATTGGTTCTTCTTCATTTCCTGCAACAAATTTCCAATATCCTTTTCCCATAAGGAAATTCGTCATCCTAAACTTCCATGCTTGAAAGTTGTTCTTGTCAAGCTTTTCAGTGACAATCTATGAAAGAGAATCAGACGCCATTACAGAACACTGCAAAAATTTTGTCACTGCAAAAAACACAGCTTCAGCCTCACAAGGGCAAATCTGCAAAACTGACGAAAGTGGTATTTGACCACACAGTCACTTCCTAGTGATGATTTTGCATCAACAGGCAACAAGGATGATTCTGTAACTCCCAATGTCTCTGCGCACAGGCATATGATGCAATTTCTACGTTAACTTTTCATTGACCTGTAGAACAGTGGTCGCACAGCATAAAACAGGGCCTTTTCTTGAGTGCGTGCACAAAACTTCCGCCTCCAAAACAGTCCCCGAAATGGCCTCAAATAAAAAAAACAGAGCAACCAAGGGCTAAAGCCATCTCCCGCAACATATACTGCCCTCTTGCTACACCACGAAGGGCGTCTCAATCTGAGACAATGCACTCTTGTACTTTCCGGCTGTGCTACCTACAGAGACTTGCTCCCAAAACAGAAAAATGAAAGCAACATTGGTCCTCTTACCAAAACACTGCGAACTTGGTTTGCTTTCTTGAGCTCCTTACCACGAACAAGGCTCTGATACCATGTCAAGATTGTGGGAGAGAAGGAAGGAGTCTCACTTGTAGCTTTCTCACTTGCACAATGGGGGAATACACACAAAGGTGGAGGCTGAAAATAGTTTTTCTCTTCTTAGTTGCGTAAGCCAAAAGAACTCTAGTACAAAGAAATAGAAGAACCCTATATATGGGTCTCAAACCAAACTCAACTAACTAAGGTGGCATACTAATTGAGCCACGAACTAGAGTAGATAAGGATAGCTGTCATCTAGCTATTATTCATAGGCGGTGTACCAACCGCATCTGTAGCTAACAAGTCAGTGACATAAATGCACAACGGTCACCCTGGCATATCACGAGTGGAGCTCGATATCTCAACATACATGACTGTATTTAAACCACCCTCAAGGGGCTAGCACTCATAATAGTACAAAAAATATCTCATGACTTAGGCAGTGTGATAAGCAAGAACAAAGACTTTATGTTATCCTCAAACTTAATGTCCTATGAAACAAGCTAGCTAAAAATAGAGTGACACTTATTCAAATGAGTAGACATAACCATGCCTTCTTTCATGCCAAGGTCCAAAAGCTTCTTCAACTAATGCAACTGAGTTGCAATAATCTTCTTTTTTTCCACAATGCATAAGCACCACCCTCAATGTCAATGGCATTGAAGTACACATTAAAGTACACCTACTTTGATAATGACAAAATAATTCTGGACTTGCATAGCTCATCAAGCTCTTCCCAATCCTTTGTATCATAAAGCTCTAGCTTTATGCCCTCTAACTTCAATGGCTTACTTGCTTCTTCTCCATCAACTATCCATATTTGTGTCTTTCAGTATAAGAAGTTGTTGCCATCAAGCATTTCAATGTTAAAAATAGCATAGTCAATAAATACATGAGAAGTACCTCCCATGATGACTATAAAGGACTACAAATGACAAGAGAATGTGCTATTGTAATTAAAGAAAAGCACCCCCAAAACTAATCCAAAATGGTAGGTGAAAAGGTGGAACAAATGAGGATATAGTTGTCCACAAACTACAATAAAAAAAGTGTCAAATCAAAGTGTCTACTCTCCAAAAGAATGCTGAAAATAGTAATTACATTATTGCCATAATAAGTGTAGCAGTGTACATCAATCCAATTATGAGTATAGCAAGATCCCACTGGTAGGGATATCCAGATAGTAATTGAGATATAAAGAATGCAACTAGGAGTGAATAGGCATAAACTATTGATACCAAAGATGGTCACAAACTCAAAGGGTAAGTAGACGACACATACCATAAGCATATACATCATTGAAAAAATGTTGATAGAGGTAAGTGTTAATTTCCAAAGCATATGGAATGAAAACCAATCCACAAGTGGAAGCATCTGCAAGCATCAAGTAGCATATAGGAGAGCCTAGATATAAATGAAGCTAGTTCCACTATCTCAAAGAACAAAACTCTTCCAAGTAAATACAAGTGTCTCCCATTGGAAGTGAATCTAGAATGTAAAGTGAGCAAGCAAAGCTCAATACATAATGTTCATAACATCTAGGTATCTAATGACATGAATTAATACATTTAGGAGCATATACTTGCAATAATCCTTTAAACTCGTAAATGAAAAACCATGAAAGCAAATAGCCACTATAAGTATATGTCCAATGGAACTCAAAACTAAGTCTTAGAGATCAACACAAACATATCCAAGCATACTAATCAACAGCAAGTATCGATACCTCTATGTAGCATCCCGAAAGTACCTTTAGGTATGCAATATATAAGCTTTCAACTTGTAAGCTTGTTGTCCATAGGGTAGATTAGCAAAAGACCTTCCAAATATTGAGCTAAAAAAGCTCTAATCGATTCAAAATCCTTTTTGTAGCATCAATACATCATCTAGGCATAACAAATTTTCCCATAAGTATCAATAGAGCATTAGATTGGCCCTAATAGTATACAATAGATTTGTTCCAAATGGTAGTGGACAACATGTTTGCCTTGAACACAATGAATAGAAGGTCTGTCCTCAAGGTAGTGAAAAATAGGTTTGTCTACAATACAATGAATAACAAGTCTATGTCCAACATAGTGAACAATCAATTTATCTTGCAAAGAGTAAACAATAGTCCTATCCTGCACAGAGTGATTTGTAGGTGTAAACAACGAGTTTGTATTCTTGTAGAGAGTGGATAGAAATTCCATCCTTTGTAGGGTGAATAATAGGTCTAAATAACAAATCTATCCTACAAAGAGTGAACAACACGTTTGAAAATTAAATATATCATGCACAAAGTAAACAATGAGAGCTAGAAGAGCTTTAAAATATCAAAAATAGGGATAGTAAATCAGTTGTAGATCACATTGATGGTTATTGGTTCTTTGTTGACTACTATTATTGAGCTCAATGCTCACTTGGTAAAGGTCAAAAGTTTTGGAGAAAGGCTCTAATCAATGCTCAAAAGGATAGAAGTGATCAAGGAAGCAACATGATTGATGTGTATCTCAATGAGTGGTTTCCATATGGAAGGTGCGAATGAAGCTTTATTCTTGAGCTAAAATAAATGGTGGTGAAGCTCCTCTAATGCTAGATCTAATACCTATTGAAAGGTAAGTAGAAGGTAGAAGCATGAGCAAAAGCAAGAAGAGTGTAAGAGATATGGAGGTTCAAGCAAGAAGAGACAGACTGATATGTGAAAATTGTAACAATAACAATGTATGACTCTTCTTCTCTTATTCTACATTAGGGGAGATTTGAGGTCTCAAAAATGCCCTCTAAGAGATCCAAGAGAGAAAATATTTTAGAAAATAGAAAAAAATTGACTTTTTAAAAAATATTTTATTAAATAAAAATATCTAAATTTATTAAAAAATCATTCTCATAATATTCTTATAGCTTGCATCAAACCTAGAAATGTGGGCCAACCTAAAGGTGATGATCATTGATTTAATGAAGATTCTATCTTGTCTTAATTGAAGTAAAAGTGAATATTCGATTTGAAAATTTTCAACATTTTATTACCTCCCTCCATCTGCATTCTTTCTTTTCCTTCTTATCCTTGTTGGTTACTTACTCATTCTTTGACTTTTTTTAAATTTACATAGTATTCTTATTCAAAGTTGCAAATAATATCTTTAGCTATGAATCAATTATCTAATGGTTCTTGTTGTAACATTGGCAAAAGAGCTCTCTATCATCTTCATATTGAGTTAAAAGGTGAGTATGAACCACTTGGGAAAAGGACAAAACAAAATACTATTTCAAAGTCCATGAAACATGTGTTTCGATTTAAAGAAAAAAAAAATCTCGATCTTTGGTTGGATGGAAGGTTATACTCTTGAAGGTCCTATAAAATATAGTACTCCTCTTTTTTATAAAAGCTCTTCATCATTTATGTGGTTATTAGTGATGGTTATAATGGATTTTTTTGTCTATACACTTAATCTAATTGTGGAGAAGGTTGTTCTTAAATTGAAGAGTCACTTGTTAACAAAATATAAAAATGAGTTGTTGCAAAAACTATAGGATTGTCAATAGAAGAATCATTCATTAGAGAAATACACCAAAGCATATCAAAGAAAACAAACCATTTTAGGCCTTCGAATCGACAAAGATCTCTCAAGAATATTGAGCATCTGAAATGAGAAGGAGGTGGTTGTAGTAAGAAAATCCAAGCAACAAGGTATATCTTTTTACTTGGCAAGTTGGATATAACTTTGCTTCTAATAGTATCTAAGCTATGATGTTGATCTTGTTTAGGTCTCTTCTTCAACCAATGTAAGTGAGAGAGATGCTTCAAAGGCATCTCAATTTTATTATCATCTTTTTCCTCAGAAATCCCAAAGAATATTCTTGAGAAGAAAAAGTTCAATAAAATATAGAAACACTGCTTGGATTCTTTTATTAATCATCATTCTTTAGATTTTGAGCTCATGTAAAAGACTTTGGACAGTATTGCTAAGGGTTGCATATATAGAAATTTTTTAGCTAATGCAATTCAATACAAAATAGGGTCAGATACACAATTATTTACTTCTAAGGCCATCTGTGGTGAAGACTATCAGACAAAGAGTCAATGGCAAGGTGAATGAAGTTTTAGTTGGGGCTTTCCATATCAAGACGAGCTTTAACAGCAAGAAAAAATAGATTTTTTACAACAAATTAAATAACATTTTCCTTGATCTACCTTCCTTGCAATATTTAATTTTTAGATTCTATGATTTGTCTTTAGAAGAGGCACAAGGAGTAGCTAGGTTTGTGATTAAAATTGATGAAAGTGAGATTTTAGAGTGTATAAAATTGGAAAGAGTCTCCATTAATTTGATGAATAGAATACTGAGGATTTTGATATTATTTCCATTAAATTTCAATACATGATGTAATTAAGAGCCAACAAGCAAGAGAATAACTATTTCTCGAGGGATTTGGAAATTACAAGGTCGAATGAAACATAGCTAGTGACTTAAAGACACTCAAATGCATGTACAATGTATTTAAAGGAGCAAAATCTAGATGTCCTTGCCTATATTTCACATCCTTAGCTACACAACTGAGCTCAAGCAACTAGAATAGAGCCCCCTCTAGGCATATCAAAGACCCATAATTAAAGCCCGGGGAGGTTATTCATAAATATATGTATGTATCACATGGGTTCAACATAAGGGATTTTTAAAATAGCATTTTTACACATTTTTTATATACAAAAGGGTCCCATATAAAAGGATTACTTACAGATTGAATAGTAAAAAGGGTTATGTTTTATTAAGGAAAATGTTACAGATAAGAATATTTATAAATAGGCCTTAAACGCAAGTGATATATATAGAGGGTATACATATAGTGAAATACATGGAAATTCAAGCCAATTTTAGATATTCATTTGGCTAATGTTCATGTACACTTCATTATTATGTAGAATAATTGAAAAGCTCATTTATCTTCACATAGGGTTTACTTGGATGCTAAAATCCTTATCAGCTAAACAAGATGCTATAACAAAGATCGAGCAAGTTTTATATGTATTCGGTTTGCATGGAGGTACTGTTGTTATTGAACTAGATCTTCACAAGTCCAAGGATGAAAATTGTATCTCCAAAAGGCCATTTATTGGTGGGGTGAATGCTAGAAGGTTCCTAGGCTCTCATGGAAAGCTTGGCAAGATTAATTCTAGAAATGAGGTTTCAACCATTAAATATAATCCATGGAAATCTCTACATAATGCAATTAAGGGTCATGTTGATAATGGACATGCTCGAAACAAAAAAGCCAAATTTTGGAAAACACTATATACAATACTTGTTTGTGATAAAATTAATTAAAAAGATGGTGATGGCAAAGACTTCAAAGGCCAATTGAACCTTTTTAAAAAGACAACGATAGAAGCCTAGGTAGTCAATACTTCACTAGCTATATTGTTAAGAAGTTCTTATGTTTGTACGTTAAGAAGTTGTTATGTTTCTTCATTATCTAACTCATGTAAAGTTTTTAACTAACGCGCTCTTCGTTTTTAATTATGTAGAATATTTTATATAACCATGCTCTATATTTTATCAAATATTATGGAAGCTTATCTATTTTGTTAATCCAAGATATGAAAAAATCACATTATGAACCAATATCGAAATATTTTAGGTACACAAAACATGGAGGAGAAAGAGTCAAATTAAATAGTTTATTAGATGTCTTTCAATGGTTTTATAGACAAATTTGACATAAGCTCAAGCTTAAAGATACATTCACATCATACAATATATAATCTTTGGCAAAAACCATACAAATGGTTACACAAAAAAGGAGAGAGGGATATCAAAACTATTGTGCAAAGCAGAGGTTTTCATAATGGTTATAAACTAAACAAAGATAAGGCAAAAGATGGGTTTCAAGAGACCCTTGATTTGTTAAAATCCTTTAGTCTTTCTTTCTTGCTTAATCCCACTCATAAGGCCTTTGTATCCCACTTAATAAGGCCTCTACATCCCACTTAATAAGGCCTCTACATTTAAAAAACTCTTGCTTTCTTTAGTTTGGAAGACGCTCCAAATTTTTGCATCTTCTCTACATGGGAGAGAAAATATGAGCAAACTCCAAAGCATTCAGCTCTAGACCCACTGTAACCAAGCGTGGATCAAAATACCCTTATGGATTCTTCATTCTCTATCAAAAATACCTTATTCACTCCTTTATTGAAGACTTCAAATCCAATGAATTTGAAAATAGCTTTTAAATCCATCATTGGAAAACTTGAAGAGCTTGAAAATCCATTGTGATAAATTGCAATAGTTTGATTATTTAAGCTTCCAATATAGCGGTCAAGTCATTGGCTTTTTCCAACCTTCACTAGTTTAGAGCTCTTTTCTCTTCCAAGAAAGTTCTCAAGATCTTCAATTTCAATTTAATGCCTACTATTAAGCCTAGGAAGACCTTGGAAATATCTTTAATACCTTTGGGTTTTTATCATGTTCAAAAAGATTCTCATCATAGAGATTTATTGAGTTCTTTGGCTTTTCCTCTAATGATTGCTTCAGTGTGTCTTCATACCCTATGCCCTCAATGCCAAGTCTTTTGGGCACCTCTAAGAACTCTTATTTTGTGGGTAGCCACTTCTTTTCATATTCCACAATCTCATTGATATACGCGTGGAAGGCCATAGAGCTATCATGAAAATTCTCTCTCTCAACATCTAAAGTTGCTAGTGTGGGTATGGTTGCATGGTTCATAACTTATAAAATCCTTATAGTCTAGACCCATGTTGCTAGGATGGCTAAGCAGCGATCTCCTTTGAGATAAAAAAAGATTTTGAATGTGATTGATCAATACACATATTTTTTTATTGATAAGGTAGGTAGAAAATATAGGGATACAATCCAAAGGGCCTTCTTCAATCTCCATAGTCAATTTCATTTTCTCTTCTTCTACCTTTGTAATATCTTAACTCTTGAATACATCAGGATCCAAAGCTTGGACCAATTGGTTCTCAACACCCTCTTGAAACATCTTTGTCTTCTCTTTAGCCTCCTGATCTATATATGTAGCATCATCTTCTCCCTTGTTCTCATGTACTTTCTCTGAAGGGGAATCCTTTATGGATTGGAAAAACACAAGAAAACCTATGTTATTTTGAATCAAAAGATAGTGCTGCTAATCCCTATGAAAAAGACCATTTGATTTAGGTATTCTAAACTCTTTATTAGTAATATAATACCTATTAATCAAAGTTGTCATGGAGTATTGGTTGCTTGGATCAAACCATTCAAATAAATATAATTATCAATTGTGTGAGACTTTGCATGTCTAGAATAGAACTCTTTGTAGTCCTTAAGCTTCTCATCAAGATCTCTCAGCAGCATCTCTTGGAAATCAAAAGGACAATTGAGCATCTTTCGAACATACATAAATTTGGATGAGTTCCCTATCTTCTGCAAAAAATCAAAAAGTCTGTCATCACAATTGTCCTCCAACTCCTTTTGCTCCATTCTCTCAAGGGATAACTTTCTCTTTCACATCCTAACAACATGCAAAAGAAAAGAAAAATAATGCATACCCTTAGAAGCAACTAAAATTGAATAATTGAATTGTATATCAAGAACCTAGGTCCTAACATATGAAACACAAGTTTAGTAGTAGGCACTAGATAATAGGACCATTGAATTTGTGTTTCACATGATAAAGACCTTGACAAATTGAAAATTTCAATGTTACGTGATCATAAGTGACAAAAATTAAATTTTATATCCAAGAACCTAAGGGGTTACGTATGAAACATGAGTTTAGAAGCAAGCAAAAAACAATAGTATAGCTACATTTGTGTTTCATATGATACTATGATAGGCACCTTGACAAACTGAAAGGTCCAATCAAATGCAATCATAAGTAATGTAAACACAAGCATAGATTTTAAAAACACATTCTATTTGACATGAGAGGAAAAATGAGTTGATTTTTCCACTTAGAGTGTTTGATTTGATTGTATATGATTTCCTTTGCCTTTAATAGAACACAATTTGATGTAGATAGAAGAGATTATAAGTGACAACGATTGCAAAATGCTACTTTAGCAGTACTCCTAAAAAGGTATTTAATAATAAAGCCATTGTTCTTAGAATTTGTGCCAAAAAGGATGTTTCTCACCCGAAAAGGGGGCACTTAAGATTTTGCTATTTTTAAGGCTAATTTTTGGTATGTGAGACTTCTTTTTGGGCCAAGAAAAAGTGATTGATGAGAGCACATTCTAACAAGTATCACCTTAATCAATAATTATAATATTAACTCAAAACCTCAGGTCTTCTAGAAAAGATTCATTTTATCTTTCCATTCCAAGATAACCTCATTTTGAATACATCAGGATTTTGAGGTTGAGTGCAAGAGCATTCTAGCAAGCCCCTCTACTAGGGGGAATCCATACTCCAAAGAAAAATCTTCAACAATCAAGTAGGTTTCCATGTATAAATCTACATTTTGTGACCTTTTTCTATCAAATTGTCAAATGAAATGTGAACTTGACTACCAATCTTTATCATTATCTAGAAAACTCTCCTTTAATGCATCGTAGAACAAGTTGTTTCCAATTGACTTTCTCATGTCATATGAAATGTGAGAATAGTCGTTTGGTTTCTAATTCCATTGGCTTATTCTCGTGTTTGATATGTTTGTTGCTTGATCTTTGTCTTCAGTGGCTAAAATGTCACAATTTGAGTGATTTTTGATTGCCTAGAAGCCCTATTGTGTGAAACAAAAATTTCATTTGTAAGAATCTTTCTTCCATTAGTTGGTTTTTGAGTTTCATATCTTTTGTCTTTGGTTTTCTCTATCTATTTGACTGAAATGCAATGTATAGGTCTTTTTTTTACTGGATGCATGGATTTTTGTGTTTCATACATTGGGATTCAATTTGTAGTTGATATCTATTTTCTTATTGTATAGTTGCAATAAATTTTATTGAGCTATGGATAAAACTAAGGCTACTACAAGAAAGTAGAGGATTGATCCTAGGAATATTGTTGAGAAGATCCATCAATTCTCTAAGTCATCCATGCCACCAAAAAAACATAAAAGGAGATTTTCACAAGGTATGAGATGTCTAATGTAGTTCCAAAGCTACCATTTCAAAGAGTGGTCAGGAAGACACGTGACAAACATAGTCTCAATAGTTTTAGGTGGGGAAGGAGTACCCTTACTTATATCTAGGAGGCTACATAGGAAATTTTAATTGAATTAGTTTAGGATGCATACGTAGGTGTTTCTCATGCACATAAGATGACACTTATGGATAAGGATATGATTATCCTACAAAGATTGCGATATAGATTCTTGAAGGTTTTAGAGCTATTTTCTCTTATAAATGAGAAGACATATAATATTCTTAATATGACATCATAAAGGAAGGAGGACATAGGTTCTAAAATGGGGGATGCCACACATGAGAGAGACACGAGATGGCATGAGACGGAGAAAAAGACTATAAAGAAAAAAGCAAAGAAATGGAGGGAGCATAAGAGAAAGAAAGCAGAAGAAAATGAAGCAAATCAACTAGGACCTCTTAAGGATGAGCTTTTTGACATGCTTGAAAAGGTCAACCCAATAGCTTTCAATATATATTACTTCTTGCTTGTGACATAGGCAAGAGAAATGATATTGTTTTCTTGGACTCATAATGTGTGTAGATCCTTATGGATAAGGGGAGAGAAGTAAAAGACTCCATCCTTCTTGTTCGATTGAGGTATAATATATTTACACATGTTTGTTTTTATGAGAATAATATTTTTATTAATAATTTGTTATATAATCACTATTTTGTTGCTTTTATTACGTGTATGATGCATGAGCTCCCTTTTGATATACAACAAAATGTTGAGATTCTTGATCCTTCAATCTTCATTTATATAAGGCTAAGTGAACTTGAAGTAAATGTATTTGACCATTGGCTCAGTAGAATTAATTTTGATACCTTGTGGCCTGTTATGATTTCATATAATGAAAAGTAAATTATTTAGTATTTTTTCTACTTTCAAAAAACTATGATTATTTCCAATTCTCATTGTAGCATGATTGCCATAGACTATGTAGATAATTGGCATTTTTAATTAAATTTTTGAAAAAAATGCATGGAAATGCTAAGATGCTAAGATCATTTGAGCCTTTATTTGTTGCAAGTACTCAAAATTTTATTATTCTTTGATATAGAGCTATAAAAGGATTAATTGAAGTTCTACAAAAAAATCCTCTACCTTTTGATCTACTTGCACAAATGGAGTATAGACAAGTTGTGGTAAGTTTTTTAAATCAAATACATCAAGATACTTGATTCCAGAAACTACCACAAATAAGTTGTATAATTTTTATTTGTGTTGTTATTTGTAGAGCCCTCATCAAGAGATGATAGTCATTCTTGTGGTTGGAGGGTAATTGCAAATGCCAAGAAATTGCTCAAGTTTATTTATCTTAATGACAATAAATTTATCAAGGTAATGGAAAATATTTTTTCTTTTAAGATATTTTTTCACTCAAAAGATAGTATATTGCAAAATAGCACTAAATTAACATGTCTTTCTTCAAATGTGTGATAGTTTTCCAATGATTGCTACAACATTGAGCATATATGTATGGGAAATCATATCTAACAAGCATTTTGTAAAAATCACACTACAAAGATAGAACATCAAACAATAAACTATATGTTCTAATGGATTACATACTCTTCTAACTATATATTGATTGTTCTAACAACAATACTCAAAGCATTTTGTCACACTCAAGTTTCTCCCTAAGTAATATATAAATTGTTGTAAAAAAAAGTTTAGATATCTCAAGACTAATCAAATATTTATACATCAATTAAAATGCATTGAGTATGTTAAGATCACCAATTTTCATAAGATAGAATTAATCATAATGATTGAACCTAAAAAAGCTAAGGAACTATGACATATATTGCCTTCATATAAAGTTGCACAATTGAAGAGAATATTGAATCTTCCTACACTAGAGCACTCCAAACTACCTATCCATCTCTCATCAAGCAATTAGACTTGCAATTAAACAAAGCTTACAAGTGGAACTAGCAAAGTAATATGTTAAGGGCTCTCTAGAATCTAGCCATTATTGAAGGTCCACTACCCACATGGTATGCACACAAATTATGTATGTATCCCAAGATTGGTGCATGGATGTAGCAAGTAAGACACAACATTGTAAAGACTATAAATATATAAAACTATAATGGAAATTTTCTTTACATGTTATTCAAATATACATAAAAAGAGATGAGGTCAACATGGTCTACCAAATATGAAACTACCAATAAAAAAAGTATATGAATTAGCTATCAAGCATGCACGAGGCTAATTGATGATATAAGAAGATCTTTGTTGGAACTACTATGTATATCAAATTCATCCAAGCTGGGGCTCAATAGAATGACTCCAAAAAAAGGATCACATTTCAAGAAGATTCAACATGTTATAAACCACATGTGATGCATTTATATTCAATAAAAAAAGGATAATGATTGAGAGTGCACTTTGCCATTGAAGAATGAATAAAGATTAGTTGTGGAAATATCTCACTGACCTTAAGAGATTTCTAGACTTTGGCTTAGCTAGAACAATGCATAGTGATCTCCAATAAGCCCCCAATTGCTCCTCATAAATATTACATGCTTGGGTTTGCACCCACTACTTTGAAACATGGTAAGTAATGCATTGACTCCACATTCTTTGATTTGCAAATAACCCTCTTCAAGTACCTCCATCAGTGCCACATTGCCTCCCTCCACATTAGCAATGTTGGACTTGCCTCCCTTGAAAGATTGAAAGAGATTGTAGCACTAATGCAACTATTATTTTAGCCACTTTAGGTGATTTCTTCCAATCTTTTATAGTGTGACTAAGGGAGATATTTTTACACCACAGACTTTATAGTTCTCTCATGTCCTTCACCCTCATCACTAGACTTTTTGTCCTTTAGGAAAGTCAATATTTGTCTCCTTTGCTAGTAATCAATTAGAAAAGCTTCCAAAAAGTTAAAGGTCTTGCTGAATGGGCTTTGAGGAGTCTAAAACTACACTAGTTCCATCTCAATTATCTACATGTCCCTAGCACATTATCTACATTTGAGATAACACTGCCATCATTCCCAAAAAATATATCATCCAAACAATTCTTAGCTTTTAATCACTTGGGGAAATATTTGGGATGGCATATCCTTTGGTAAAGAGTTGTTATCCTAGTCACATCTTAGCAATTGCTAAAACCTGATGCTCATGGACCACATCAACATCTTGAGAGAATTTATCAACATCACTTTGTTTCCCTAATCCCCTCATTTTCCTCTCCATAGTTTGCAATTCACTCTTTGCAAACAAGACAATGCTTATGGACTAAATTAGCATCTTGAGAGGATTGAGCATCACTTGTTTTCTCAATACCCTTAACTTCCTTCTCACAATCTATAATTTCAAGCCCTACTTCCAAATGGGCCTTCAATTGCTAACATATTCAACTTTAATGATATTGGCTTGCCGTGGTTTCTAGATGCCTTCTTCCAATCTCTTAAACATTTCTTTTTTGACCCCCTTTAGACTTAAACCCCTCTTTCTTAGCTCCCCTTTGGGCTCAGTCACTTAAGATGATCCAAGGGCCCTTTCTTTGATAAACAAAGCGAGTTTCACATTGCTTAGAAAGTCCCTTAGGATACTTTAGAAAGGACTTGAGATACACCAAAGACACATAAGATAAAAATGATGCCAATGCAAAAAGTTTAACAAAAGAATAAGTGAGCTAAGGCTTAAAACAAGATGGCAAGAGAGGGGGAAACACACAATAATATATCACTTACTTCAAGAACAAGACCAAGCACACTTCATTAATCAAATCTCACTTTGTTAATCTAAATCACTAGGATTTTTCAAGCACCAAGTTGCATGAGTGAGCCTTTTTGGGTGGGTGCATAAGTTTGGGGGGGTGCAAGCCCTTCTCGGAACCTTGGAAACTAAATAAAAAGTGTTTTCTTTCTTTCTTTCTTTATGGTTTTTGTCTTGCAATTCCTTGCTCTTTGTATCCTCCAATGTGTTTTCTTTCTTTCTTTATGGTTTTTGGCTTGCAATTCCTTGCTCTCTATATCCTCCAATGTCTCCCTCTCCTTTCTCACCTTATGTTGAAGATCTCATGAGATAAACAGGAGAGAGATGGCTTTTCTTCTAATGTATAGGAGATGAGGTGCCACCAAGGTAGCAGCCCATGAAACATTTCAGTTAAGCCACAATATATGCACCTGCTCAATCATATCCTACAAATTGTAAGCTTGAACACATTGACAACATTCGACTTTTGACTTGCTGCTTTCATCATAAAAATAATAAGAAATATAATATTAACAAGTTTTATAATATAATCTCTCACATTTATTTATGTGGTTGCTATGAACTTGGGTCGTGACTTGCCACTTCCCCATGTTTCCCAACAACATGTATTCTTTGATGGCTTTGCTAACCCTATGCTCAAAATGAGCAGCATTGCCCCCCTCTAAATGATTCCTCCCTCATTAAAATTTTCCTCCATGGTAACTCTAGAGCCCTATCAATAAGTTTTGATCAATACTCTGTCATTGCAAGAGCATTTTCTTAACAAACAATGACATAAATGTAAATCGGTGATATATATAGCAAATGGATACATTATTCTAAAATACTTCTACTCGCTTTTCTCATTTCTCTTACCCATATTGATTTCAACCCAAGATGGGAATATAGTGGATTGATCATATATGAATGACAAGAACTCTAGTTTGATTAAGAAGGATGAGAAGTTGAAGTGGGAGAAGAGCTTGAGCTTGGTGGCTATGGATGCTTGGTCTTCCCTTGAATCTTTCTCTTGTTGACTTGGAGGGAAATCTTGTTGGAAACTTTAGTGACTCAATGAATTAGAGTAGCATGGACTGCTTTGAGTTGAGAGCCCCCATTTTGTTGCAAATGCTGTCTATAAGCCTACCATCAAGGTGTACTTGCACTTGGTTATAACCTCAGAAGTCATTCAGAAAATTGTAGGCCTCTTTTCTGCTACTCTCTCAAGCATGTGCTTCACGTAGGGTAGTGGTGGATAGTTATCTCTCTTTGTCGCAGCATTGAATTTTTTATAGTTTACGCACACTTGAATTTTTATGTTCTTCAAGAAAATCACTATGGGTGATACCCAGTCTGTGTGCTCAATTTCGTAGATGAATCCAGCCTTCAATATCTTATCTATATCCTCCTTGACTCTGTGTGTGTGTGTGTGTGTGTGTGTGTGTGCTTTGGATTCATTAGATATGGCTGTTGTTTAATTGGTTTTGCATCGAGGATGCACTGTGCGCCGCGCGTCACTCCAGGCGTATGACCAAGGCATAGACCTTGGCATCTTGGCCGTGGCATACTTGGCTACAAAGGCTTTGTTGGCACCATTGGTTGCACGTGAGAAGCTCCCACTAGCTTGTAGGAAAATCTTCCCAGGAGGTCACTCATCCGAGTAGTGTCGTCACCCAAGTGCCCTTAACTGCCAAGTGATTATCCACTAGGCTAGTTTTTTTTTGTTGTTATGTACTACAAACATAGTTTTAATAAGCAAATCTTGGGAGGGTCTCCCAAGTCTTTCTTCCCTGAACTTGCATATAATGCCTTGTCAATTATCTTCATAATGAGAGTCAATTTCATAATTAGAGCTAGTATTTTTCTTTTTCTTTTAAAAATAAATGTGCGACATGAATCAAATTTTCTTTGGAATGTATATGCACATTAGAATAAACTAAGTAATGGGGACATTACATAGCAATAGTAGTAGTAGACCTACTAGTACTAGTAATGGTGGATAACATCAGTATTATTAGTAGCTGCTGGAATAAACTGCCACTTTGATAGTACGAGAAGGCTTTGAACCATGCCTTTGGTTGATTTAAATATAAACATTTTACCTTGAGAGCTGATTTCAATTGTAAGGGCCACATTATAAAAGAAGAACAAGATTGAGAGCTTTGGACTTCTTCTTTGACAATGTAAAATGGATCTTGTGTAGTTGTCATGGACTTGCCCCCTCTTTTCGATGTGCAAGCTCTCTATGTTTCCTTCATAAGCCTTGAATTTTGTGCTCCATCAAAGTGTTGTTTTTTAAAATCCATTTGGACTTTGTTCACTTTCATGTAGACAAGTGATAATCAATATCAATGTGAGGCTGAATGAAACCCCAATTGTGCATAGTAACTAATCCTTGGCACCATCATCTAGGTTGAGCACCCAAAAATAATGGTTACCAAAATTTTTAGAAATATTTGAGCCATGCTTATGCCATCACTCTATGAGCCACTACAGTAATTAAAATCAATTATTGCTACACAGTGATGAGAGGGGCTTGAAATTTGACAAAAATATATGCCATAATTTTTAAGAGAAACCTTAAATTTATCCTTTAATCAAATTCAATGCTTAGACCTATAGATTGAATACACAACATTTCCTATCAAGTAAGTACATGTAGGTCATGTGTCTTACCTACCAAACCTTAGACTTCTTCTTATTATTGAACCTTAGACTTCTTTTCTTGACAAGGTAAAATGGATCTTCTATTGCTATCATGGAATTTCCCCCTCTTTCTAATGTGCAAGCTCTATGTGTTTCCTTCACAAGCCTTAAATATTGTGCTTCATCATCAAAGTTGCTAGATCAATAATAAAAAAAGATTCTAATCACAAACAAGCCATACTAGAAGTTTATTGAAGCCATCAAATTGATGCACAAACTAAGATGCCAATAGGAAGGTACTGGCTATGCTTGATGAATGCATGGCATCAAAATTTGGTGATTATGATGCTCAACTTGTTTATTTTGATGCTTGCATAATGGGCTAGGATTTGCCTTTTCCATTAATGTATGACTATTGATCGTCTTCTCATGCTATTGCTACTATTGAATTGAGAGTTCAAGATAGTCTTCATCAACAGAGCCAAATCCACACTTGTGAACAAGTTTGCATGATACTTGTGATCAATGTTTCAAAAGTGATACACAGAATGAGCTCCCAATAGCAAGGATTAAAACCATGCTTTCCAGAATGTTGAAAATTGTGCATGATTCCATTTATTTTCTAGCCCCATGTATTTGCAATCATCTCCCACGATTAGTAGGTCATTTTTTAATTTTCTATAATACTCCATTGCTCTTCTTTGCACCTATCTTAGAGAAATATATCATTCTAGCATCTTTATGCATCATACCTATGATCAACAATTCAAAACTAATACGCAAAGTGAGCTCCCAATAGTAAGGATTAAAATTGGGCTTGCTAGAATGCTAAAAATTGTGCATGATCCCATCTATTGTCTATATTGCATGATCTATTTGCAATCATCTCCCTCAATCAATAGGATGTTTTTGAATTTCTATAATGGGCCACTGCTCTACTCTATATCTATCTCAAAACAATCTAACATTCAAGTATCTTCCTACATGATACCTGTGATCATGCATTCAAAACACAAAGTGATATTGGAAATAACAAGGATTAAAATTGTACAATAGGCTATTTTTTAATTTTCTATATTCACAATCCATTTCTCTTCTTTGTAGTAGCAATCTCAAATTGTGTTTGACATTCCAACATCTTTCTTTCCTTTGTTTAAAAATAAGAGCCCCTTGTCAAAAACTCTCTGAGAGGACTATCCTTTGCCAAGGATGCATAGCTACAATGTGTGATCATATTCTATTTGATATGCCTTCTTTGTTGAATTGAGAACACTTCTTTGTAATTGCAAGCACAAATTTGTTCTTGTTGGAGAAAAAAAAACCTACTCTATTGCATATGAACAAGAAAAAAAATGGGTAGCATTAAGCCTACACTCATATCTTGTTGCCCTATAGCAATAGATTACTTTCCCTTAATTTGTGCAATAGATCACTTGCCTAGCTTTGCAAAATAGAGCAAGAGATCGATTGCTCTCTAGTGTAAGTAAGATGCCATACCATGTGAATATCAAAGAGAACAAGTAGTCTAAGCATGTAGCTAGTCCCAACAAGTGTATTGGGAGTATACTAAGAGTCTAATGTAGTAGTGCCACATGTCCATGTTTACTAGTCAAATGGGATTAGAAACAATTAGGGGTATTAGGTTGTAAGGTTTAAATCTCTTCAAAAGTTCCCCACTCATTGTGTTGAAATGGACCATGGATTTTGATTCAATTAGCCCCAACCCTCAAAAGCACTACTCTAGATTGAGTTTGCAAACCTTCTAATGTTTCTATATCCCTATTTGGAGCTATGGGCCTCATCCTTGGGAAAAACGTGAGGCTAGAAACTAATTAGCTTCTTCAATCCAAGTATCCCCTCAATGTTGAGGATATTCCAAATGGAGAGGTAGAGGTAGATCATAAGCACTATAGAGGGTATTCTAAAGGAATTTTGTGACTTAGGTATTCTTTGAGTGACTTACTTTCATAGGTCATGTGGACTACTCAACATCCTTGCTTACATGTGTAGAATATGGATTCAAGAATAAGAAAGAGTCAAAGGATGCTAAGGGTTGAAATCTCTCTTGAGAAGATCACTAGGTTCCTCTTGGTGGATGCTTGTAAGAAGGTTGTTTGCATAAAGGACTTGGGGGGGGAGGGGGGGGGGGGAGATCTCCAAGGAAGATCTCCCTCATAACTTGGAATTTCATATGCTTGTGTATTGAGAGTAAGAAGGTTGTTTGTAAAAAGGACTTTTGGGATTGTGGAATAGATGTTAGGTTGTGGATTTTTTCGCTAGTGAGCTAGGTTTGATTGGGGAAGTCCCTAAGTCCTCCTAGACTTGGATACCCTTCTTGTATAGTTTCCAGCTACCTTTTAGGAGGTTAGGAGGGGTGGGACCATAGTGGAGGATGAACCAAAAAGATTCATATGTTTTTCGTGTGAGTTTAAGATTTGGATTATCATTTAGTTTAGCATTGCCCTTGTATTTAAATCATGTTAGCCAAAGGTACTTGGCCAAGGGTTATCCTTTCCCAAAGCTAACTTCCACTTGAGAAAAGACAACAACTAGGACTAAGATATGTTTCCATTTAGGAAAACTTTTAATTGAGAATTGATCAACATGTTTATGGATTAGGACTTCCCTAGTCCTCGTTAGGGTGAATTATGCTTCATGTAATCCATTTAATTTCTAGGTTGTTTGCCAGTTTGGTTAAGTCTTAGGAAGGCCAAGACCTCATTGGTATTTGGAGAGGATGCATGTGCTCCATGCAAGATCCTCTTTGCTCCATTGTTCTTCCAAAGAAATGATCTATTTATGACTCTAATTCCTTAGGGGCTAATTTGAGGGGGACGCTAGCAACAAAACACAAAATAGATGGTTGTGGTCATTATTGTGTGTTTTAAAACCAAAGTGTGACCTACTAGATTACTTTGACAGCCTTTCCAAATGTCCAATTTCTTCACGAACTTATTCATAACCTAATTCCACTCATTGTTTTTGGGTTTCCATGAAACCATTGGGAATCCCCAACATGCACAGGATATTTCCCTCTAGGATTATTTCACATTCTACTTCTAGTAGCCAATACCTTTTCTTTTTGGGTTGACAATCGAGTTAGAGGCTAGGTAGACCTCCTAAATACAACACCAAAAGGTGCTAAATGAAGAACCTTCATTCTTAACTATGTTGTTGGTATCATCTGCAAACTAGTTAAGAACCATTTAATGGTGACAATTAGGGAGTTTGATATCTGCAAGGGAATTTGATATCTTGCAAACATCTAGCATCAACTTTTTCTTGCACTGTAGCACATTTATGGTTATAGCAAATCGGGGAGGGGCTAAAGGGCATCCTTGGCTAATGGACTTTCTTAGTATAAAAGGGGAGTTTCTTGTTGACTAAAACATAGGAGGAAGCATTATTAAAGAGGGTCATGATACATTTAAGGTACTTTTTCCAAAAACCATATCATTTAGTGATTGAAAGATGAAATCCCACTCTAGGTGGTCAAGGGCTTTGTCGAAGTCAATTTTAAAGAAGACATGGTCATGTCTGGTTTCCTAGGAAAATTCCATTCCTTCCTAGAGAGAGATAATAGCATGTAGGATGAATCTCCCTTTGATGGACCCCTTTTATTCTCTACAAATCAATAGTCTAGGTGTCCTAATATTCAACATGCTAACATCTTTGTGAAATTTTTATAGGCTGAGATAAGGTAAATAATAGATCTCCAATTACAAAGGATTGTTTTATCATCCCATTTATGAATTAGTTTAATGACTCCAACATTGATACTATGTGGTAGGGCACCATAATGTAAGGCTTCTCTCTATACCACATGTAGTGAATTAATAAGCAAGTCTTTAAATTCCTTTAAGAATTTGTTTGGATGGACATCCAGGTCAAGTGTTTTACATTTTGTAAGCTCATCAATGGTTTCCTCCATTTCTATGGGAGAAAATTCAGTGTCTAATTGAGAAGCTATTCATTAAGAAACTACCTTTGGTCTTATCATACAAATATTGGCTCAAGAATTGGTTTTTCCAATATTGTATTTTGATTTGGAGCTAAAAATGCTAAGGTTATGGCTTGTCTCTAGCTATGCTTTGCTAATCATCTACCAATAGAGGGGGAATTTCCCTCTCTATCTTCTTCCTTAACAAATGGAACATCTCTTTCGTGGGTTTGTCAAATTTCCCTACCCACCACAACTTTCTGTAGAGAAGAATGTTTGCCACTTCCAATTAGGCATTCTATTTAAGTTTTGACCTAATTTTTAGGAGTTCAATTTGGTCTTCAATGTTGCCTTGATCAACTCAATTTCTAGAAGAGTGGACTTTTGGTATTTGACTACCCTAGCTCTTCTTTTTTGTGATAGGACATATAGTTTAATTACTCTAAATAAGTATTGTGTTGTTTGGTTGCAATTTTCCAAGCAACCATGTAGGTGAGGAGCCTATCGAGAAGGCCCAATACCAAATCTTGCATCTGCTCCTCTTATCCTACTCATGCTTAAAGAAGGAGAGATCCACATGGAGCCACTCAAAAGGGAAGATGTTGTCATTATTGGAGATGGTGAGCTATATTGGAAAATGAGACATAGCTATGTCCTTGTGGACCTTAACAAATGCACTTAAGAAAATTGAAAGGATGACTATTGCCATGTATGCCTGATCTAATCAAGCTTTCCTAAGTGCATCTCCCTTCTATCTATTGGACTAGGTGAAAATGTCTTCAATATCAAATTCCATAATGGCATGAGTTTGTTTTGTTAAGAGTCATGCATCTCTTTTCCTCCACAATATGACCTATCTTTTATGAAGAAAATGATATTTGATATTTTAGACCATGTCAACATCCCCAATTAGAATGAGCAAACAATTGAATCAATCTAATGAGTTCTAAATATCTTCCCATTTTGTGAATTCTTGGCCCTATTTGGTACTATCATGCCCACATTATTATAAGAAATAACCTTAAGATCTCTCATCCTCATTAATATTTTTCTATTAAGTTTTCCCTTTAGGCTAGGCTCCTTTGACTTAGAAGAGGGGGAGGCTGTCACTACCCTAGAGTATTTGCATTTTGTGGAAGAGTTGTTTTCACTGCTAATGGGAGATGGCTTAGAGGCATTCTTGAGTGGCAATGATTCCTCTTCAGTGTTGAGTGCTGAAATGATATGTTTTTTGGGCTGTTTTTTTGTTGTTTTTGTTGCTGAATGGTTGTTTTTGGTGATGGATTGTTTGAATTTGAGGATTTTTTGAAGTGTTTGGAATGGTTTGAGTATGTTTGAAGGGTTTATTATGGTTTTTGATGAGGATATGTTGTTCTATAGGGTTCTGTAATTTTTTCTATTTGGTTCTGTAAGGTCTAATTTTCTTTTGTTTTGTGTTTGTTTTGGTAATTGAGATGGTTGAATGAATGTTTTGAGAGATGGTTGAGGTTTTGTTAAAAGGTTTATGAAAGATTGAATTGCTTTTGGTTTGGTTTTTATAGTTTTTATGGTCTTTGTTGATCTTCTGTAAGGTTCTGTGGTTCTTTTGTTCTGTATTTCTGTTGCTCTGTGGTCTGTTCTGTTCGTTTCTATTGAGTGTTATGTTGGATGTATGGATGTTTTGGGAAGTGTTTTTGTTTTAGGAAAGGATGAATGGAAACTCTATTCAAGCTAATTGAAGTGAAAAATTAGCTGCTGGAGATTCACAGAAGGTTACAAAAGAACAGTGACAGAAGCCAGATCTCATAGGAGACTATGATGTCTCTGGTGCCTCTTCGCATCCGACATACCTTTTGGGAGGTGCATCCATGACCAAGAGAGGAGAATTGAGTGCCATTATTGAGTATTGTAGTGAGGTTACGATGTATTATTGAGAGAGTAAGAGTATGTGAGAGAGAGAAGTGAGAGAAACTCAGTTCTATGTCTAAAAACAATGCATCTTTCTACGAGAGATATATAGAGAGAACTATGAAGACAATGAAAATGAATAATATGTGATTGATTTCCATTAAAAAGTGGTAATTTATTTTGTGCTTCTTGTTCTATTCATGGATTCTGTGAAGATGTTGAAGATTATGGTTGATTCTATCAAATCCGTGGGAGATATTTGCTATGATGCTGCGTGAAGATATGTTCTTTTCCTTGTTATGGTTTTCTAAAGAATGAAATAAAAGCTTGTTGATGTTACAAGATAGATTTTAATGTAGTAGAAACTCCTTTTCCTTGGTGTTCCTATTGGGGCTCAGCTTGGGTCATGATAACTTGGGTGGTGAGTTCAAATCATGGTATTTTTCTGAATCCAACTTGAGATCCCTCACAAATTATGAGTGGTCAATTAACTCCTCTTCATCATCATCCAAGGAGACATCTATAGGGTTAATTGTGGGAGGGCTTTCTTCATTAAGTTTCTCTTTTTCCTTCAAGGATGATTTTGTTTGAACTTAGTAAATTTCTAGGTCTGTTAGGTCTTGTAGAAGGGAAAAAGGTTTAAGATTTCTTGTCATTAATAGTTTGAAACCCCTATGAGGGGGAATCTTTGCATACATTCTTCTAGGATTCTATATGGTTAAGCTCCACAAAGTCCTTCATATAATGGCCATGTGTATGGCACTTGAAGCATGAATGTAGGAGATTTTTGTAGACTACATGATGTTTTAGGATGTGTACCCATATTCGTCAATAATTTCAAGCGTATCATGCAAGTCTTCTACTATATCCATTTTCCCTTGAACCTATGGGTGCTAGCAAAGGTTGAAAAAATTGGCTAGGAATTAGTCTAAAATTCTACCCAAGGGGGTTGTTGTTGATTGAAGAAAGGGTTGGAGGTACATAGGAAGCTTTGGAAGCTTAACTTAGATTGAGGTTTTTGTTACCTTAGGGCCACTAGGGCTAAACTCCACCAACTAGCAATAGAGACATATGATAAATTTTTCCATCCAATGCTCATGTAACTAAGGACTTTCATACCAAGACCTCTGAGTCAAAGAGAAAGATGAAGTAATTATTCACAAGATATTGAGTGGCAATGACTCTCCTCCCAAGGCTTCCCAATTATAACAAGTCCAAAACTTCAAACACTTGATAGGAGGGTGAGGACCATGGTAGGGGCCAACCGACATGCAAATTCATCTTTCCAATTATGCATACCATTATGTGATGGAATGCAACAAAGGGGTTAAATTTTTTCATTATTTTTTAGTGATGTTTTTCTCATGCTTGTTGTGCTAGTGCTTTAGGTGAGTTCCATTTGTGGGAGTTTTAGTTCCTTTCCCTTGCTATTTTGGAGCTTATGTATAAGGAGATCCTTTACCATTGTTGAGGCAAGCTCTACAATAATCCATGAAGGCAGCATTCTGAAAGTCTCCTCCCACAAGAAAATGTTCTGATAGTTTCTAAGACAACCTAAGGTACATGATGTTGTGAACCTCTGCAGAGTAGGAAGCGTGGATCATCCCTCCGTGTCAACTCTACCACTGATATTGCCTTATATATTTTTAGGTATCAAGTGATGGAAGGTGAGATTTCTAAGATGACATAGTAGGAGGAGCACAATGTGTCTCCTCCTAGGAGGATTCCACGTTTATGCTATGAAGGGCTACCTCCACCCATCACGGAAGTAGGAATGATCTTGAAATTCAATTTGAAAGAGAACCCGAATGGAGGGGGTAGTCACTCATAAATATGTAAGTATATCATGTCGATTAAAAAATGATTATTTAAATACCATTTTTACACAATTTTGACACACAAAAGGATCCCATATAAAGGGGTTATTCATAGATTGAAAAGTAATGAGATGTGTTTTATTTAGAGAAAACTCACAAATAAGGGTATTTCTATACAGGCCTTGAATGCATGTGATATATAGGGTTAGATATAGTGAAACCCCCAAGTAGAGAACTCATTCCCATTGACATGCAAGAAAGAGCACCTTGGGATTCTTGCTTGGTAGATGGGAGCATGCTTTGCAAGCACACATCGGGGACTCTTTGTCAGAGAGAGAACCAGGGAGAGAGAAGACTGTAGAGGAGAGAGAAAGAGTGCAGGAAGAGAGAGAATAAGAGTGACGAGGAGAGAGAAAGACTAGATTTAGAGAGAGAAAGACAAGAAAGAAGGGGAAGCCATAGAAGCTGTGAGCAAGAAGGGAGAGAAAGACTGTAATTGTATTAATGTGTCAAAAAGATATGAAAATTTACATATTCTCTCCTTTTATACCAATGTCAATGTGACATGGCATAATACCAACATTTTTAACACTTATTTACTATTCCTAGCTTCTTACAATCCATCCCTTCCCAAAAGTTTTTGTCCTAAAAAACAAACCTAGAAACAACTAGAGAGGAGATGGATAGAACAGAGTACTACTCTGTTTTACAGCTTTACAAATGGGAAATGAATGAAGAATGACCATTACAAGAGCTGAATTTGAAGAACGGAAGTAAGGGCCAACTATATACATGATTTGAAGTACTTCAGAAGCAAATGGAGCCATAAAATCTTCAACAAATAGTCCCAGAACAAAGTAGACAGCTTGCTGAATAAACAGTCCCTCTGCTGGACCAAATCTGCCATAACTTTTGATAGAAGTGTCCAAATGAGATGTACCATATATCAAAACGAAGCTCTTGAAGAGTAATTTAAGCCCATGTAGATAGCTTAATTCTGAAAATTAGGTACGATAAAAATTGTTCTAAAACAGCGTGCTGTCCTGAACGAGTCTGCATCAATACTAGCTCCATAACCAATAGGCTTCAGCCACCAATGTCTCCCTCAAGTATGGATACTCATCCAATATAGAATCAGGTCTCCAAGAAGCCTCTTCAGAGGGTAAACCTCTCCATTTGATCAAATATTCCACAATAGAACATGATCGAAGCTTCTTTTCACGCTGACCTATAACAGCCTCTGGGATGTACTGAACAAGACCATCTTAATCAATAGGTGGTAGCTCATCAACTATATCCACTCGATCACCATAATAGGGCTTGAGCTGACTAACATGGAAGACGTTATGAATCGTTGTAGAAAAGGGAAGCTCTAGTTTGTATGCCAAATCTCCAATCCGTTTAAGGGTCCTGTAAGGGCCATAAAACTTGTGGGCAAACTTATTACTGGATCTATCTTTCAACGTAGAGTACTTGGATTTGGGCACCTTCAACAAAACCAGCTCTCCTTCTTGAAACTCTAAAGGCCTCCTCTTCTCATCAGCATACATCTTCATTTGATCTTGAGCCTTCCTTAGATTCACCTTGCATTGCTGAAGAAGGGTCTGCATTCTTTCCAACTCTTCCTTCCCATGAGGATTGATCTTTTCATTAAAGATTACTGTAGGTAAGGGCACCTTGTAACCATACAAAGCCTCAAAGGGTGAAACTCCTATGCTCGCATGAGTGGAATTGTTGTAAGCAAACTCAGCCAGGTGTAACCAAGAATCCCATGAGGTTTGGACATCATAGCAAAAATGGCGAAGATAAGTCTCCAACCATTTATTAACTCTCTCTGTCTGTCCATCAGTTTGGGGATGATAAGCCGTAGATGGAGCTAACTTAGTGCCCATAGATGTAAATACCGCTTGCCAGAAGTTACTCATAAACTTTGAGTCCCTATCATGGACAATCACCTGTGGTAATCCATGTAGTCTAAAAATATGCTCCATAAACTGATTGGCCACTTGAGAAGCAGTAAACTGAATTTTTGTTGGGATAAAATGAGCTACTTTGGTGAGTCTGTCAACCACCACATAAATACTATTCCACCCCTTCTTGGTAGTAGGTAAGCCAGTGATAAAGTCCATTGTAATATGAGTCCATTTACCCGTAGGAATAGGCAATGGCTGTAACAAACCTCTTGGCTTATGGGTGCTATCCTTATTTTGCTGACAAGGCATACACTTCATAATGAAGTCCTTGACATCTTTCCATAGTTCTTTCCAATAAAAGCTCTTGCTGATCATGTCATAAGTCTTGAAAACTCCCAAGTGTCCAGCTAAAGGCAAAGAATGTAACTCCTCCATAATTTTCTGCTTGAAAGAAGAAGTAGAGGGAATAACAATCTTGCCCTTCCACCAAATAAGACCATTTTTAAGCTGGTAATGCGAGTTTTCTCCCATAAGACCTTGCTGTAATTTCTGAAAGATTTGGCTGAATTCCTCATCTAAAAGATAGGCCTCCTGTAGTTCTTCAATCCAATCATTATGTAGTTCTGTCATGGCTGACACTTTGCAGGCCCACATATGAGAAAGAGAATTAGCCACTATGTTATCTTTGCCCCTTGTATGAGTGATGTCAAAGTCAATTATGTAATGTAGCTACCCATCGTCGTTGCTTTGGAGTGAGATTTGACTAAGTAAGGAAATACTTGAGTACCCGATGATCACTATGTACTCTGAATCAGCTGCCATATAAGTAATGGCTCCATTTCTTGATTGCATGCAGGATAGCCAACATTTCCTGGTCATAAACATTCATGGCCATCTCCTTATCTGTAAGCTTACGGCTCTCAAATGCAATTACTCCATGCTCCTGAAGCAAAACAGCCCCAATGCCACGGCCACTAGCATCACACTGTATAGTAAACTCTTTGGAGAAATCCGGGCATACTAGGATAGGAGCAGAAGTAAGTAGTTCCTTTAACTAGTTGAAGCTGCTATCTATAAGAGCATCCCAAAAGAAAGCCTCTTTCTTCAACCTGTCAGTCAAAGGAGCTGCAATTGCCGCATAATGCTTTATAAATCGGCGATAGAATGAAGATAGACCAAGAAATCCTCTAAGAGAGGTAGTAGTAGTAGGCGTTGGCCAATCTCTTATGCATTGCACCTTCTTGGGATCAGCTTTATTCCTTTTTCACTGACTATATGCCCCAAGTATTCCACTTCAGTTTGCATGAAAGAGCACTTCTTCTCCTTAGCAAAAAGCCTATGATGTCTCAACACATCAAAAACCTTCCTCATATGTGACAAACGATCCTGTAAAGTCTTGCTATAGATCAAAATGTCGTCAAAGAATACCAAGACAAACTAAAAGAGGAAAGGCTACAAGATCTTATTCATCAGGCTTTGAAAGGTAGCTGGAGTGTTTGTAAGCCCAAATGGCATCACCAAGAAATGATAGAGCCCACGATCAGTCCTAAAAGCAGTCTTGACTTCATCACCCTCTCTCATGCGAATCTGATGATATCCTGATCTCAAATCAATCTTCGTGAAAAATCGATCCCCCTTAAGTTCATCAAGTAAATCATCAATCCTGGGTATAGGATACCTGTTCTTCACTGTTATCTTATTGAGATCCCTATAGTCAATGCACATTCTGAAAGATCCATCTTTCTTTTTGACTAACATGACTGGGGATGCATAAGGTGAAGAACTTGGTTCAATGAATCCCATTTCAAGAAGCTTTTTGATTTGCTTGGCTACTTCCTCTCGTTCACATTTTGATAGTCTGTAAGGTGGCTTATTGATTGTCTTTGAGTTGGGCTCCAAATCAATGGGGTGATCCACCGCTCTCTTAGAAGGCAATGAAGTAGGTACTTCAAACAAATCTCTATACTCCTCAAGAAGAGCTGTCAAGGCTGGATGGTTTGCTGAATTATTGGGCTAATCCTGTGTTTCTTTGTTCAAATGCAAAACAAATATCTGTGAGCACTTCTTGTACTCTCTCTTGAGTTGTTGAATGGTGATAAGCTGAAAATTAGATCTACTAGGAATTCCTTGTAAATGGATGAGCTGTCCATTGGAGAAAAACTCCATATATAACTGTGAGAAATCCATAGTAATCCTGCCTAATGTCATCAACCAATCACAACCAAGTACAATCTCTATGGGCCCAATTTTCAAAGTGATCACGTTTACTTTGACTTCAAAATTTTCAGCCAACTGCAAAGAAACCTGTGGGCAAATCTGTGTGCTGATTTCCTCTTCACCATTAGCCACTTGTACTCTAATGGGCTGCTGTAAGTCTGTAGAAACACAATTCAACTTGTCCATAATGGACTTATTGACAAAACTGTGAGTACTGCCACTATCTATCAGAATGAACACTGGCTTTCCACATATGCTTCCCTTCATACGAAGTGTATTAGGGCTCTTAGATCCCGTCCAAGCATCCATAGAGATAGAACAATTAGTGGCAGTAAGAGACTCATCACAAGATCCACCAGGATCAAACGAAACATCTCCGCCTGGATCAAAAGGAAAAGAGTCGGCTGGATCATAAAAGTACTCCTGTCCACCGTCATCCTCAAAATCTTCATTTTTAGCATTGATTGTCACTGCATTAGCTTCATCTATGTCATGTTCAAAGTCCTCAAAAACTAGCATACTCTGAAGCTTTGGCTTGACATTTTTGTATACACACTTTGAAGCATGGTCAGGAGTATACTTTTCTCCACACTTGAAGCATAAGCCCTTGTCCTTCCTTTCCTTGTAAAGATCCATGGGAATAGATTTAGGATTTGTATTAGCTGAAGTGGACTTAGGCTTGTTGTCACCCTGCTTAAATTCAACCTTTGGACTGTTTACTGTCCTGAAATTACTTTGAAACCTAGAAGAATTGAATGGAGGATAAGTTGGTACCTGTAAGCTCCCACTAGTCATATGATTGCTGCCATAGATGTTACCAAGTTGTCCTTGCTTTAAAACAGTCCTTGGCTGTCCATAACTTGGCTGAAATGAAGACTCTTTCCTATACTTTCTTCCATAGCGCTCCGCAAGCTCAATAGCCTTAAAAAGTGAAGTAGGATTTTGCGCCATAACATCAGCTGACAAAGATGGCTCTAAACCATACATAAACTTGTGAAGCTTGGCCTCATCACTGATGCTTTCCACATACATGGTCAAGTTGAGGAATTGGTTTGTATATTCTCTTACACTTAGGCCCCTTTGTTCCAAACCATACCATCTCCGTGCTAGCTTCTCTTTTTCAAGAGGCGAAACAAAGACTTCAGCCATAAGTGCCTTGAAAGCTTCCCAATTCTCAATAAGTACATTCTCTTTCTTGATATACCTCCACCAAGTATGGGCAAATCCTTCTAGGTGCAAGGAAGCAAAGTGAATCTTCATATCATCAGTTTTAGGATATATATCAAAGTAGGACTCCATCTTAGAGGTCCATTCCTCTAATTCTGATAGTGAAGATGACTGGCCATTGAATTTAGCTAAAACAATTTTGTCCTTGAATTCTCTTTCATGAAAGGGTTGCTGTCCCAAAATTGGCTAATCAGGATTTCCAAGTACAGAACCTCCATATTGAGACTAAAATCTTCCAACAGGTGGCTGAGAATTACCATGTAATCTTCCTGTTGGGAAAGTACCCCTGGAATTTTGAGTATGCAGTCCAAAAGCTTGAGCATTGGCCCCATTCAAACTGCCCAAATAGTCATCATGCCTTTGTGAAACTTCTCCTGCTTCATACTGACTATTTGGAATGCCTCTTCTTCCAATAATTCCATTTCCATGACCATTCTGGTTGGATGGCTGAAGTGGGATTGAAGGGCCACTGTTTGAACAAGCCTTCTCATTAACTTCCTTTGATGCCATTTGCAACTGCATAAATTTAGCAATTTGTGCCATTAGTTGTTCGTTGGATTCTACTAACTTATCAATAGAAGCCTTGGTCTGATCAGTAGATTGAACCATCTGCTCCATTCTTGACAAGATGGCCTCATGTCGTTCCCTATGTCTTTGTTCATAGGCACACAAAGTATTATCGAGTATACTAATTTCTCCTTGTTGTTGAAGCTCTTCAGGGTTCTCTTGAAGTGTGCTATCCATCATGAAATCCCTGATTTGCTGAGCATAATCCTCCTGGACCTTATTTTTGCCTTTATGTCCTGCCATTTTAGTGCAGTCTTGCAGTACCCCCTGTCAGTAAAACGGCTATAACTTTGGCTAGGAAGCTCCGATTTCAGAAATTTTTTATGCGAATCGAAGCTAACAATGCCCTCTTCGAGATGAGCTATGGCACGCTATAACAGATTTAGGACAGAAAATTCTGTAGCTGGATTTCAGAGTCTGAACTGTCCAGTCCTCCAACCTGTCTAGACCTGTAAGTGCCCTGTTTTGACCCTATAATGCAAGATAGTAACCCCAAATGGTTACCAAACCCTGCAAAGGGGTATATAGGACCTGTGGATACCCTGTAGTACCTGCACCTGTGCTTCAGCAATGAAGGGTGTACCTGTAACCACCTCTAAATACCCTGTAAGTGACCTGTAAATTCCCTGTTTTACCCTGTTTTGGTCTTGTAGGTACTTGAGTCTTTGGAAAGTCTTCAATCTTCAATCCTCCACTCTCTGTCCCTGTGTGAGGGATAAAACGGCATGACAGGCTCCCTACACGGGCTTTGAATCACCGGGAGGTGGTTAAAGTTCCCCCCGGGTCGATTGGTTGCACCCCTTCGGGATCTTCGAAAGTGAGGGAGGGTCACCTCTCTTTTGTCCCACTATCTCTCCCGGCATCCACCTTTTTCCTCGGTGAGAATATCAACATGGCAGAGACTAGTGTGCTAAGCAATCAGCATGATATGCAATTCAGAAATATTCATTCAACCTTTCATGAGATGCAATTGATTGAGATAAGAAAATTTGGGATAGGAGAAGGGTCTTACCTATGCAATTCAGTGACTCACTGATTGCTAGTACTTACCCTTTTACAATATTTCAGCTTGGGTGAGAGAAATTCAACAAAACAAATCAAGGTTATGCATCAAGCTGATCAAATGATACCTATGATGAGTAATGGTTTGAATCAAAATGGAATTCAATGAAATAGGCTGAAATTGAGAAAAATTAACACTAATCTCTGATCTATTGATCAATCCAGTGAATTAATTGATCAATAACCTCCCATCAACAAGTGGAAAAGCCACTAGCAATAGGATTACTGAGAGATTTCAGAGATTAGTAAAAGGGAAATACCTCCATTAAGCTTGAAGAATATGATGGATGTCAGCTTCAACCCTATTGATGCAAAAGTTCTTCATAATCCATCATAAATCCATCATAAAGCTTGAAATCTCCATGAAATCAGTCCATACAAACTTCAATATGATGAAATCCTTGAAGAATCAATGCTCCAGCCTTGCTTGAACACTTGAACCTCAAAGATTCAAGCTCCTTGATGAAAAGCCCCAAAATAATCCTTCCATTTGAGCTCCAATGTCATGCACGGGCTGAAATCTCTTCAATGTCTTCAATCTTGGAGTCTATCTAGCTTGTACTTAGCTTTAGAGAAGCTTTGGAGGTCGGGAAGGTCCAAAATTTTGAGAAATTTGAGCTTCCATATCTGTGGCTATGGCTGCCCTAATGTGTATTAGGGTTTGAGCAAGAGAATGACTGATCAGAATGCTTCAGAGGCTGAAGATTGTTGCCAATCAAGTGCTTGATGAATCCTTTAAGAGATGAGATCAATGACTGAGGATGTGGAGCAAGCTGAGCAGGGAGGAGAGAGCAGGGAATTCAGCGCAATTTTTGGCACATTTTTTGGGCTATTACTGGCTGGTCATCAGCATCACACCTCAACCATGGTACTCCTCCTGAAGCTCATGCTGTAAGGATCCTTTGCCCCATGCTTTGACAGAGAGAAATGTTCAGTAGAGAGAGATATTTGAGGACATTCTTGACAGCCACCATGAAAGCTTCAGCCAAAAGCTTGAAGGAGAGAGAAGAGAAGCTCTTTTTTGAAAAGTAACTGTAGTTTAGTCTCTAACTAAGCCCGGTTAACCATCCTTTACCCTAGTTACCTCCATTTTTGCATGAAATTGGATGACGTCCAGCCATTTAAGCCTTTACCTGCCATATCTGACCTTGGATATCTCCAGATGTAGTCTCTTGCTAACTGTAGGTGTCCTGCAGCACTCCACTAGTCACTGTCTTGTACCATTTTTGTCTGAAATTGGTTTTGAAATAGGAAAATGGGACTGAAAATGGAAGAAAATAATGGATCAAAGACTCAAGCTCTGATACCACTTGTCAGAGAGAGAACTAGGGAGAGAGAAGACTGCAGAGGAGAAAGAAAGACTGCAGGAAGAGAGAGAATAAGAGTGACGAGGAGAGAGAAAGACTAGATTTAGAGAGAGAAAGAGAAGAAAGAAGGGGAAGCCATAGAAGCTGTGAGCAAGAGGGAGAGAAAGACTGTAATTGTATTAATGTGTCAAAAAGATATTAAAAATTACATATTCTCTCCTTTTGTACCAATGTCAATGTGACATGGCATAATATCAACATTTTTAACACTTATTTGCTAGTCCCAGCTTCTTACACTCTTGTATTGATTATTCCATCCATCTAAGCCACATGGCTAAAGCTACTAAACCGAGCTAGTGGTAATGGCTAGTTTCCCAATAGAATTGAATGATGATTCTATTCGGGGCAAGTTTCCTTACTAGGATTTGGACTTACGTACAGTTCCATATAGTAGTTGTAGCTTTTTAATCTAATTTTTTTTTACAAGAGAGTCATTCCATTCTGAACCTGAACAACAAAATCAATAAGGTAGGATATTCATAATTGACAAGAACTAACTCTTTAGTTATTAACCAACCTATCAAGGCTAAAGCTTTATATTATAAACGTATCCTATCTTTTTATATACATTTGAGAAACCACCCTTATGTAGGCCTTGAAAGTTCAGGTCTACATATAAAATGACCTCATATGATCCATGTAAGGGCATCTTTTTATTATGTTGTCTCTTTGTTGGAATAAAAACCACCCTATAATGCATAGTCAAACCATTCACAAATGGTGTCATGTCCTTCTCCATTGACTTGGGCCTTGAAGGAACAAGGTGTTTTTTTAATGGGCACCCAAGCCTTTTTTTAGTAAAGATTGTAAAATGTTGTATTAAAAAGTGAGAAAATATTTATATAGGAAGGCCAATCCAAAAGGAGGCTTTTAGAAATAAGCACATGATTATGTTCAATATTACAAGGACTTTAATATGTCATTTTGTGTTAGTAGCAACACAATAACATGAATATGTTGTGATTAGCACAATAACTATGCATATGGAGTAGATAAAATAACATAAACCCAATGCAAGAGCAGATAAACCAAGAGCAGATCTATGAGCTGGAGTTTTCCTAGATAGATTTTGATGCCTGAAACCCAATGCAAGTCTTCGTTCGTCGATCGAGTCCTTTTTGACCCCCCATTTAATCCCCGCAAGGTTTCGCGTTATAAAGCAGCTATTGGATTCGGGAGCCCGAAAGAGTGCAAGAGAGGGCTTTGATAGATTTCCATGTCACAAAGCTAGTGTCCAGTCCCTTCATAATTCTAAGCTCATTTAGTCCTCCATCAGCCCAGAACCACTTTCAAGTAGTGTAGTGTATGGCCATTGGTATTGGTGAATTATAATATCCCTCTGTCCATGACAATAAAAAAAGGACATGTAATATTGTCCCTTTTGATTCTTGGAAAACACAATGTAAAAAAATGGACGTTTACTTAGAGCCTTTGATCAAGGAGCTAGAAATGCTATGGAGAGGTATTGAGGTGCAAGATGTGAGTGCATCATTGTCCTCTAGAGATTTCACTTTAAAGGGCATGTTGTTGTGGAACTAGTTAACTTCTAAAGTTAAGAATTAAGCTAAGGAATTTATAAAAAAATGCATTTCAGCGTGGAGGAGGGGGGTGCAAATTTTTTGAAGCCTCCTTGATTTGGATGATTATGGCTTTTCAAATGGGTTGATTGATCAGAGATGAAAGGCATATGCCTGATCTATGCATTGAGGGCTTCAATCTGACTATATGTACATGTGATATGACAGAGGAATGAAAATCTTTGATTTTACTATTTATTTATTCTCTCTCTCTCTCTCTCTCTCCTCTTAGTGCTTGTTTCCATGGCTAATTCTACATGAGAGAGGGTGGGTTGAGATGAAAGATTTTGAATGTGGAATGATGTTAAAGCATTAGAAGCATAGATGGATTTTTATGCGGTTTAATGTGTAAGTGGGACTCTTCATTGTTTTGTGATGCATTTTGATTTCATATTATTGGAAATATTGCTATCAATTGGAAATGATTTGTTTTATTCGAAACATCAACAGCAAGTATTAATCATTTAACAATTTTATGCTAAACATGCAAAACCTGCAAAGTGCAGTTTTATAGCAAATCATAATTTTTATGGGTTTTGTTGAGTCATATTGTGTTCCTATGGTATGAAATGGTAAATGATGAGACAAATCTCAGTATTCCTAATCATTCTACATCAAAAAAATCAAGAAATATCAAATATATATATAATAAATTAAGAAAAATAAGTTTATATGGGAAAAAACAGATTCTATATGCCAAAATATTTTTGACCCAAATGGGTATGCACCATTTGGTACAAGTAGAAATCACTCTTCTCATTTAACCACTTCAATCTACTCCATCTCAATGAATGTATGGACCTCAGGGGATTCAGTATATGTAAACCCTCTATATCACGTACATTCAAGGCCCATTTAAGAATACCCAAAACACATCCCTTTTCTATTCAATCTATAAATATTCCTTTCACATGGCAGCCTTTGTACGTAAAAACTTTGTAAAAGTGATAACAATGATGGAATCAATGAGAAATCTACCTATAATGAAACCATTTGTTTCTTTTTTAATCCATTGATTTAGGTGCCTAGAGATTCTTCTAGCTAAGGATCTTATATGTAGAGGCTAGGCAAGTAATAGGTCTCCAGCTTTAAAAATGTCTTTTTTATCTCTCTCATGGATAAGTTTTATTACTCCAACATTGAATTTGTGTGGTAATGCTTCAAAGATTTTCTCCAAACTAAGAGGAGGGTGGAGGAGAAAAAATTTAAAATTTTAAAATAATTTGTTGGGGAAGCTATCAAGTCCGAGGGTTTCTCCTTTTGATCTCCTTAATGGTATCAAGGTTTATGATATAGAGGTCTTGATCAACAACGTAACCATAGAGAAAGGAATCACCTTTGGCCTATATCTAGCTATTTTGGACCTCATGTTTATATTTTCTATACTAGATGTAGAGGCTTTGGCATTCACATGCCATTATGATGTTTTAGTCTTGATCTTTAGCACAATTTTCATTATCATCCATAAGAAGGGGAAAAAGCTCTTTTTCTTTCCTTTTTTGAAGAAGACCAATCATTTCTTTTAAGGGCCTATCAATCTTTCGTATCCGCCATGACTTGATGAAGAGACAAATTATTTCAAGCTCAATTTTCTCCCCTTTCTTATGTTCTAACTTGATTCTAAGAAATTCATATGGAGGTAATAAGTCCTCTTGGTTAATTTCTTCTCCCACGATGTTACACTTAGCATATTTCTTACTTATAAGCTCTCTTCTATGAGTGGTAATGTTTCTTTTGATCTCCTTGAAGTCTTGTGTTTATTCAACTGCAAGCTGCCAAGCTACAAATAGGAGCAATGAATGATGAAAAAGCCCACCCCAAATATTTTGAGTGTTTCCTTTAGCAACCTTGATATTAAAAATTTTAGGATTGAATCTAGCAAGCCAAATTCAATAAGGTTATCATTCGTTGGGAGGGTTAGATACTATGGTATACCACACATAATCAAGAGGAATACCTATGAGTTCAAGAGTTGGCCCTATACTTTAAATTTCCTACAAGCATAAACAATAAGATTCCAAAGCATTTTTCCAAACCCAATTCTTATTTCAAAGAGGATTGAATTGTAAAGACCTAGGGAGTTCACTCTTTGTAAAGGAGGCATGTCACCTACAAGCAAAGAATCCTAGAAAGTCCCCCTATTTATGGCACGTGCAAGAGTTATATGCCCCCTTTTTATACTTATACAATATCTCAAAAAAATTCATTGCATACCCTCTTTATTAGATATAATATTTTGTATTCTATTTAGATATGAAATTTGTGTTCATTTTAACATATATGTATACATGTACATAAATAATTGGCACAATCTATCTAGCATTATTTATATTTTCACAAAGTAGAAAATACAAGCCATAAACCATTTAAGTCAAATGGATCACTATACTAATCACAATATTCCTTTAGTGCCAAGCCATCAGGATGTGAAACCAAGATATCATGCTTAGTGTAAGCATAAGAAAAGCCTTAATGTCTTTGTGTGCCAAGCAAGCTTGGGATATCAATACAAAGCAAAAAGCACAAGCTACAAACCACACACTTAAGTCACATGCATGACTACACTAATTATGATATCCCTTCGATGCCAAGCTAGGAGGGGATGGGACCTAGATACCATGCTTAGTCTAGTCATAAGGAAAGCCTTGTGTATTTGTGTGCCAAGAAAACCTAGGAAACCAACATAAAGTAAAAAGCACAAGCTACAAATGACTAAAGTAAGATGCATGACTACATGAATCATGGTATCCCTTTAGTGCCAAGCTATGAGGATGTGGGACCCGAACAATATACTTAATGAAAGCATAAGAAAAGCATTGTATCTTTGTGTGCCAAGCAAGCTTGGTATACTAATACAAAGAAGAAAGAAAAAGCTATAAACCACTTAAATAAGATGCATGACTACACTAATGATGGTGTCCCTCCGATGCCAAACCATCAAGATATGGGACCCAGACACCATGCTTACTACAACCATAAGGAAAGCCTTGTATCTTTGTATGACAAGTAAGCTTGGGATACCAACAAAAAGTGGAAAACACAAGCTATAAAATACTAAAGTTAGATGCGTGCTACACTAATCATGGTGTGCCTTCAATAGCAAGCCATGAGGATGTGAAAACCAAACACCATGCTTAGTGCTTGTATAAGGAAATCCTTGTATCTTTGTGTGCCAAGTAAGCTTGGGACACTAATATAAAGTGAAAAGTACAAGCTACAACCACTAAATTTAGATGCATGACTATACTAATCCATGGTATTTCTTCACTATCAAGCCACAAGTTAGTACATGTATGAGGAAAGCCTTGTATCTTTCTATACCAAGTGAGCCTTGGGATATCGATACAAACCAAAAAGGACGAGCTACAAACCACTAAAGTCATATGCATGACTACACTAATCATGGTGTCCCTTTAGTGCCAAGCCATGAGGATGTGAGATCCACACACCATGCTTAGTCCAAGAACAAAGGAAAGCCTTGTATCTTTGTGTGCCAAGTGAGCTTGGAACATCAACACAAAGTTAAAAGTACAAGCTACAAAAAACTTAAGTTGAATGCATGACTACACTAATCATGGTGTCCCTTCAATGCCAAGCCACAAGGACATGGAACCTAGACACCATGCTTACTACAAGCACAAGGAAAGCCTTGTGTCTCTATATGCCAAGCAAGGCTTGGGATGGTGACACAAAGTGAAAAGTACAAGCTATAAACCACTTACGTTAGATGCATGAGTATACTAATCAATGGTGTTCCTTCAGTGCCAAGCCACAAGGGCCTAGACATCATGCTTAGTGCAAGCACAAGGAATGCCTCATATCTCTACATGCCAAGGGAGTCTTGGTAAATTGACACAAAACTTTGTATAAAGCAAGTTTGAAACTACTAGCTATAAATTACCTAAGCCCAATGCATGACTACATTGATCATGGTATCCTCTTAGTACCATGCCATGAGGATACGGGATCTAACTTATCATATTTAGAGGGATTTGTTTTAGTTTCATGTACATCTTTTTTTCTACAAGATTTTAATTTTCCTTTTTGAGCAATCCCTCCTAATAAAGAATATTACCATCTACAACACAACATAAGTAGATTTATAGAGAAAAAGATGTGTGTGTAATCATAGATGAGAAAGCCATTCAATTTTTCTTATGCTCCATTGTAAAGTAGATTTTTTGTTAGCTTCTCATCAAGAACCAATATTAATTATTACTTAAGAACTAATATCAATTATTAAAGAATTAAAAATAGAATTAAAAATCATAAAAACCTTGATTGCTTACAGATGCACATGTTTATGGAGAGTAGAACATCACTTTACCATTTAGCTATTTACAAGCAAGCCATCTAGACAAGCATAGGGAAAATTGGACAACATGTATTTAATATTATACAAAGGATCCATCATTTTTTGCATCCACTACCCATGTCCATACTAGGCCTTGATATGGCCCTACCAAATTAGAGTAGCCTTGAAGACTTTTTTCTTTTTAAGGCAAGAAATGAATCTACATCATTAGGAGAAATATGGACACTCTTTTTGCCCCTTAAGGGGTTTTTCTCACCTCTCTCTCTCTAAAAAGAGATTCCAAAATAATATTAGAATAAGAGATCTTCTATAATCAAGCAAATCTCGTATTTGTATTTTTAATAGATTTCACCTATTATTTTATTCTCAAACTATAGGATAAGGTCACTTTTTCTCAAAATCCTCATAATTAAAAAATAAAAATCTATTTTCTCTAAAAATGCAGCCAATCATTAATATACGACTCTTTAACGCCCTCATGACTTTTCAACATGAAAATATATTAGAATCATTCTCATTCTTGCTTCTTAAAAGGGCAGAAGTTAAAAAATGATATAAAATGACATACACATCATATTTTAATATTATTTTTTACCTAGAGACACCTTTTTGACTCGAGAGTTTTCTTGTAAAATTTTATCATTTTTGGACAAGTATATGCCTATTTCTGGGCATTTCTTCATTCCCTCTCAAAGCTCTAGTTTTGTCCAAAATTTTGTGTACTCTTCTCCTTCCCTCCAAAATATGGTTTCTTGCATACGAATTCTTCTGAAGCAACACTCAATACTATCTACAACACTCTCTACCCTACTACAAGCAATCTCAAGAGTGGTTTTGATAGCATTTATTGAAATCAAATAATCTCTATCTACAACACTCTCTACCCTGCTACAAGCAATCTCCCAGTTTAGTACTATGCTATAAGATATATTCCTCTTCAACACTCTATACTACAAGCAATCAAGTGATAATGGAGGTATCTTTATTTTTTAAATCTTTGTGATGTTATTATTCTTCATAATTGTTGTTTAATCCTTAAGTGTCAATTTAGAGAGAGAGAGAGAGAGAGAGAGAGAGAGAGAGAGAGAGAGAGAGAGAGAGAGAGAGGGAGAAGGGGGGGAAGAGAGAGGACTGTGTGAGATGAACTAAGAAAATAAGTGATAGAGTGACAAAGAGTAAAATAGGGTATAAGATAATATGATGTTTTTGTTCTCCACTAGTCAAAGCTTTTGTATAAATGTGTTTGAATATATTTGATCAATTCTGAGAGAGAGAGAGAGAGAGAGAGAGAGAGAGAGAGAGAGAGAGAGAGAGAGAGAGAGAGAGAGAGAGAGAATATTTTGGATAGAATAGAAGATAAGATTGGATGCTAATTAGAGGTAGATTAAAAGATAAGATTACAGACGGATTAGGGGTTGATTAGGGTCTATCATGACTGAAATCAAGAGAAAGAGACAAGATCCAATTGGGTAAAAAAGAACACAGATATCATGAATCAAAGGGGTGTAATTGTGTGATTTGAATGTTAATTCAAATTAAAATGGCATATTTTTTCCTTATAGGATGCAGATGCATGACGTGCCAAGAGAAAGAGAGATATTCACCTTCAATTGGAGGATGAATATGCACCAATGTTTAAAAGAACTATAGAAAGGGATGATGCAATAAGATACAAGATGCAATAAGAAAGAAATGCATGGAAAAAAAACGTGGACCTTTGGGTTGATGGGTGCATTTATCCACCCAAAGGCCACCACAATTACCTTTGAAGGGCTTACATCATTTGTAGAAAAAGTGACCTTATCCTATAGTTTGAGTCACTCAAAGGCCACCACAATTTGAAGGGCTTACATCATTTGTAAAGTTTGTTTGTGAAGGCAATGAAAGATTGTATGGATACACATGCAGACTTGTCACACAAGGATTAGCAACGGTTCATTAAGCCTTGACAAATATGCAGACAAGATTACAAGGGAATATGCAGTCTTTGATGGAAAAGGATAGATTATTGGCTGAGAAGGATAGGGAGAATCAAAGCCTACAACAAGCAATGTTTGTCATTGAAGATGCTATGTAGCCTATGCAAGTGCAAAATATGGAGTTACAGTCTAAAGTTATGGACTTGGAGAAGGAGAATCGAAACATAAAGAGGAAGCTCACAAAAGCTTTGGAGATTAAGCCCACTTTAAAAACCAAAGAAGCACGTCAGCGCATCCAATTAGTTAAACCAATTCACCAATTAACCAAAGGAAGTAGACAATATCATAGGCAGATATATGCTCAATCTACTACAATGAGAAATATGTTCCCTCCTGCAGAGAATGATACTATTGTCAAAGTCCTAAGAAATGATATGGTAAAAAATGCATTGGAAAATTGTAAATTTAGGGACATTGTAGATGGTGTTGCAAGAGAACATCTTAGGGATGTGAGTAACTTGTTTACTGCTACAGATGCTCAGGAATTATGTGACAAGGTGGAAATGAGTTCTGAGTCATATAGTATGCTCTATCAACAATTGGATACAGGATTTAAGAAAGTCTTCAAAACTAAGTGAGTAATGCCTCTATGAAAACCATTTCATGTGAAGAAGGCTTGAAAACAACTAAATGAGAAAGTTTTAGAACTAATTGGTAACCCAATGCATCTGGAAAATACACACATATTGAAGTATGGTTCCAAAGAAGTTGCATTTGTATTGAATGCATCCAACAACTTTGTATTGGATATATGTAGGGTTCAGATTGCTATGGTTAAGTTCTACAATATGTCTGTGGAAGAATGTAGAGGCAAGCTTTTCCTCAAACTTGATGAGAGTGAGATTATTAAGGGACAAAAACTTAAATGTGTGAGTATAACACTTATGAATTGAGCATTGGATCCCAACATTGATGAAAACCATCCTTTATACTTCAGTGTACAGTCAGAGACGCATGAACCCTATATCGGCAGGGGGTTGATGATATCTATCACCAATGTGTGATACCTAACGAGGTTCCATTTATTTTGGAGGAGTGCCATGACTCCACTTGTGGGGGGCACTTTGCTAGGCGATTGATGGCACAGAAGGCTTTAAGAGCTGGATATTGGTGGCCTTCCATTTTCCAGAATTCATTTGAGTATGTTAAGAGATGCCATACTTGCCAACGGCATGACAATTTTGTGGGTCCTATTATAGCTATCCTTCCACTTGAGAAGTGGGGCATCAATTTTGTGGGTCCTATTACCTTGTCATCTACTACCTAGAAGAAATACATTATAGTAGATACTGATTACTCCACAAAGTGGTCAGAAGCATGAGCAACGAGATAGGACAATGCAAAAGAGACTACCAATTTCCTACTTGAGCATATCATCTGCCGTTTCGGTCCACCAAAGAAAATAGTATCAGACCATGGAATCCATTTCCTAAACAAGGTGATTAAAAGCTTGACTAAAGCGTGGCAAATTAAGCACAACAAGACCACTCCTTATAACCCGCAAAAAAATGGGTAAGTTGAAAGCACTACCAAGTAGCTTGTGGGTATTTTATTAAAAATAGTGTTTGAGAAGAAGCGTGAACAATTAATTATATGTGGCAATGTGGGTGTATAACACGACGTTTAAATGAGCCACTAGCCACACCCCATTCAAATTGGTTTATGGGGAGGAGTGTATCTTGCCCTTAGAGATTGAGTTGTTGACTATAAGATTCGCAATCAATCATTCTTTGGGTGATGAGAAAGCCCTATTCGAGTGTTTTACAACTCTGGCTCACTTGGATAAGCTCAAATTGCAAATTTTGTTGCAGCAAGAAGTAGCTAAACGTCGGATGAAAAAATTGCATTATCTGAAAGTGAAGAAATATATCTTTAAAAAAGGACAGTTAGTTTTTCATTATGATGCACATAGGGAGCTATTTCCAAGGAAGCTGGAACCTAGATGGGATGGCCCTTACAAGGTAGTTATGATAGGTAAAAATAAGTCCACGACTTTACTAGCTGATCTACAGGGAGTGGAATTTAAAAATAATATTAATTTTAATAAGATCAAACCTTATTATTTTTTTGTATGCTAACACGATAAATCCATTGCACGTCCATACTGGGGTTGATTTGAGACCTGTTGGAGAGCTTAAACCAATTGATGGGCAGTTAATTCCTTATTTAGAGCACCCATATGTAGAGCAAATATATCATCACGTGAAGCTTTTTTGGTGGAGCAAAGGATACAAAGTGATTGAGTAAGAAGACGGAACCCTTGTGTGGGAAATCAAAGTTTTTTGCCATCATTGTTTACAAATTTTGACAATCATCTCTATTGAGTTTAATGAAGAAGGTGGGATGGAGCTATTAGTTCATCCTCTAAGCATGTTGAATTTTGACTATCATAATTATGAATAGGGGAGTTCCTGATGGCTGACTGTGTGTAAACCCATTGTGGACGTACACATTATAATTTGATGGATCATCCAGGGGTCCTAATAAAAAAGGGAGTGTTGGAGTAGTTATGTGAGATCCCCAATGTAGAGTTACAATGAAATTAGCTATTTATCTCGGGGTATGATTCACCAACAACATGGCGGAGTATAAAGCCTTGATTATGGGACTGAACATTGTCAAGAAAGGTGGTATTCGGGGGTTGTTAGTAAAAGGGGATTCCCAACTGATCTTAAATCAACTAAATGAGACATACACAATTTGGAATCTGATCCTTTGCATGTATCATCGAACTGCAATGACCCTACTTGATGAATTTGAGACAGTATCTCTTCAGCTAATTCCACGTTCTTGGAATCAGTTTTCAGATTCCTTAGCCAATTTTTATTATGAAGAGGATCTCTTCTTCAACTGTGGTCCTAGTCCGGATGTTGCTATTGATAATGAGATGGGACCTGGTTGCTTGTGGGAATTTTATCAAACCACACGTTATATGGTAGGCGATGGTTGATATGGGTAATGCAAAGGGTGACTGTCCACCACTATTATCTTGGACCTATAGGTTTGTTAGACAACATGTTATGTGTACGCCTCTTGCTATATATGTAGGAGGGATGGGTCACAACTTGATGCATTTAGTTTAGGGTTGAGAGCCCTATTTTTCCCTTGGAATGGAGTGTATTCTCATCTATCTGTATTATTCCAAGGAGGGATGCATAGGTGCTATTCTATTTGATCTCATTAGGCCAAGAGGACCAGTTTTGTGAGGTTTTAATGCTCTATTTCATTAGGCCAAGAGGGCCATTTGTCTATTTAGTGCAGGTGCATTTTACAGTTTTCTATTTTAGTGCTGTGCTAGATAGATTACGTGGAACTTGGGGGAGCCTTTGCTGTGCCAAAGCTTCTTGTGGCCCAATCCAGGTAATATCTTTAATTTTACGAGTACCATTCTTTTATATTATATGTGTCTGTGTACTTGTGAGGGATTTTGTTTGTTTGTTGGAGATCGGCAATCAAGGCATGAAGTCGCAGGTTTAGGTTAGGTATATATGTGGGAGGTCTGAGTAGTTGTTGCCTCCTGCAAAGGCATTGTTAGGCATTGAAAGACCTACTTTAGAAGGAAGTCCTAGTGACCCTGTTTTGTTGACCTGTCATGTGACCATTCTAGGAGTTCCTGTTAGTGTGAGGTAATTAGAGAAGCCTGCACTTAAATATCTAGAGAAGAGCAAGTTCTAAACCTATCTAAAAATAAATATATGGGACTGTGTAAAAATGGGTTTTAACCCCTCTAAAAAATAGCAAAAGAAAGAAAGAAAAACCATTGAGTAGTTGGTCATCACCTTGTGAAGGTGTGGTAGGTTCCTGGGGACGAGACAAGACCCAAGGCCAATGCCTTGTCTTCCTAAGGGTGGCATCTTGCTAAAAAAATATAAATAAGAGAAGGTTGGAGAGAAAATAAAAGTGAGTGTTAGAAAAGGACTAAGTGTTGCCTTGTGAGGTCTTAGTAGGTTCTTGGACACCGAGACTTGACCTGAGGCCTGAGGTTGATGCTCTATTCTCCTTCGGTCACTACGCTCAGCTCCCTTCTTTTTATATACTTGAGTATGGAAACATAAAGGCCTAACATGAAAAATGTGTTAAAAGACAATATTTCTTGATCATGCTATAGGAGTCCTCACCTAGGAGGAGCTCCTAGTTGAGTTGTCCTCAGTTAGGTAGGTAGTTTAGACCACCACTTAGGATGACCTCTTTGGTATTTCTTTTTAGCTTCGTTGTGTTGGCACAGTTGGTTAGTGACTAGCTTTAGGCTTTCTGTCAGACTATACTCGACCTACTCCTCGTGGATTTCATGCCTTGGTTTTGAAAGGGGGTAGGGTGAGAGTTGTGATGTGTTTTGTTTAGTATTTTCTGTATCATCTTGATGCTCTTCGTGGTTGTGTTGACATGCAGATTTGTTCGTGGGATTCGACGACCTGAGTTGCCCTATCCTATGGTCGCCAATGAGCGGTGGATTTTTGCCCAGGAAAGTGCTTAAATTTTTCCAAAAAATCCGAATTTCAAGGGAAAAATAAACTTCGTCGAAGGCAGCACAGGCAATTGGATCGATTTTAAGCAGCAAGCAGTCGACGGCTTCCAAAAGTACTTTAAAGACCCACTGAGTGATGGTTGGGGAATTTTCATAATTTCTCAGGACGTTAGATGAGACTTCAGAAAATGCCAGCAGCGGGGGACTTCAAGACAACAACACAAAAAATTTCAATTTGCAAAATTGGCGCCAAAAAGGGAGAGGCCGAGAAAAAAATTTGATGTGTGGGGGGGGGGGAGGGGGTTTCGCATGATGCAGACAAAGACGTCCTCATGGTGCACGAAGGGAAAATGAGGGAGAGGGAGAGGGAGACTCATCATGGCACCTCAATATACCTGATATATATGATCTTCCCATCATTCTCCTCCATCTCCTCGCTTCTAATTGCCGCCTCCGACCCGTGAAATGGCTACTCGGATCAAAATATCAGAAACCAGTCTTTCTCTCTCCTCCCTCTCTCTCTCTCTCCTAAGAGGCAAATCATGTGGAAAAAGCTCGATTGATGAATGCTTGTCCGACGATGTACCGAATCGCTTCTGAATTGAGTGGGGCTGAAGATTGATGATTGGAGAAGGATTGATAATCAATGTTGGACTGTTTGGCTATCCCCAATCAGATTTTGAAAACCCGCAACAAACAAAAAAACTGGTAACTCTGTTTTATGAAGGAAAATGGCTCTTTTTTGAGATTTTATTGGTCAAATGGTGTTCCCATTGGATGAAAATTGGTAGACATATTGTTTGCTATTTGTTTGAGGCTTGTGTGAAGAAAAAATCAGAAATAATAATGCCATAATATTGAAAATAATTCTTGAAAGACCGAGAAACACACATTTTATAAAGGAGAACGAGATTTTGCTTGTTTTGAGTGAGATAAAAAGATGCATATGGGATGAAATGTGGGGAATAATTCTCAGTTGTCATAATCTAAAAAACTAGACATTTTCTCAAACTACCCTATTACATCTTCAATCTCATTATCAGCATCTTTATCTTCTTCTTACTGTCCTTGACAAACTTGCACTTCCACTTGAGATACATATGCATTAGAATCCTCTAATACAAGGGCTATAGAAAAATGACTATTCCTGCAATAACTTTCATGATTAGGAGACCATTGACCATCACATTTATAGCGTATGAGTTGTCTTCTCATTTCCATCAGCTCTTGATGAGGTACAAGCTTTCTACGGGTGCCAAAAGGAGTAGGCCATTCTCATTTATAAGTAGGGCCTCTAGGGCATCGAGAGTGTGCACAATTTTTTTTTTCAAGATCGAACCCCCAAGGCAGCCCTGGGCTGGAGGCTCGCGTCTGGGGGTTTGAATTTGCAGATTCAAATCCCTAAACACACAAACCTTTGACGAGGGCTATGTTATCAGATCCATGTAAAAATTTACCAATAGGGCCTCTAGGGCATTGGGAGTGTGCACAAAAATTTCTTTCAGGATCGGGCCCAAGTAGCCCTGGCCAGAGGCTTGCGTCTGGGGGTTCGAATCTACATTTTTGGTATCGGGCCTTTAGGGTAGCCCTAGCCGAAGGCTCACATTGGGGGTCTGAATCAGCAGATTCAAACCCCCAGACGCGAGTCTGTAGATTCAAACCCCTAGCCAGGAACCTCTAGCCAGGGCTACCCTAGGGGCATGATCCTGAAAAAAAAAATTGTGCACACTCACAATGTCCTAGAGACCCTACTTGTAAATTTTTGCACAAATCGGATATATATATCTTTACCACACTCCATGCATAATGATTCTGACACAGTGAGTCTAACACTGAACTTGTGTGATGCAAGACATTTTCTATATAGATGAATTTTCATCTAGACAAGGTGGCCGATCTAGTAGCCAAGGAAGGGTGCAAGACTTGACATTGAAGGAGTATATTGGCCAGCTTGTGAGCGACAATATTGTATTCCATAAGACATGCTCTCTGGCTTTTGCTGAGAACTTCTTGAAGTTGAGGGCATTAACAAAGGCTAGGCCCTTCAAGACCATCCCAATGAACTCTAGCTTGGAGAAAGTAGTGTTGCCTTGATGTTTGAAGCTTCTTTACTTATTCTCTAGTACTAGGTCTGGGCTACTTTTTTCCATGGTGACTAGTGGCATTCTCTAGTACTAGGTCTGGGCCACTTTTTTCCATGGTGACTAGTGGCATGGTTGCTAGTGTTGAAGACCCCAATGTTATTAGGTAGGAACTACTATGGCAAAATGTGTTACTGCCTATGATCAAGAATAGCTTTGACCATGGGGAGTGTAGCTCAAAGAAGCCTAGGAGAGAGTAGATGTACTTAGTGCCAAATAATATCTCATCACCAATGTAATGTAATTTGTAATCTTCTCTTGAAGTAATGAAAACTGATATTTGTTGGATTTGTGTGCAATGTAGTTTGTCATACACACTGTTTATTATTGTTTTTTACTTGAATGTTACATTTATTTATTAGATTTATACACAACACGATTCGTACCCTAAATCTAATACATAGTGCTTTATCGAGTTTGTGCGCAACATGCATTCATTCGAATGCATGTAACGATAACTCAAAGACATAAATAAAACAAATAACAAGCGAATAAACAAAAATAAGATGCGCCAAAAAATTTGTATTCATATTCGTAACATTTTACATGAGATCCATTACAACCAAGGTTTTGCAAAATCTCTTTGGAAGCTACATTCCGTATATGTTTTGGTTGTACACCCCTATCATTGTTGATCTGTGCGAGGACTATCCTTCCATTGTAGAAAGAACTTCACTATCTGCAAATCCTTATCAGTGATGGTGACTCTCCTTACATGTACTAATGCATAGACCGAGTCTCCAAACAAGTCGATGATGTAATCTTTGCTTCGACAGCTTCCTGTAATGCAAGGAGGGCTTGGGCAGTCCAGCAATCGGGTTGTTGGAAGCGTATTCCATCTAGGTTGTGCCTCCTGTTGTTCTTAATGAGTATAATGTCTATAATCTCACGCACTAGCTTCTAGAATGGAGCCTTTGGTATTAGGATGTGTGTGACATTCTGATAATGACGAATCTCACGAGGAGCCACTCTGCCTGGCTTCCATCGACGCTTGTGATGTTGGCGTGGTGGTAGTGGTGGTGGTGGAGCTTGGGGAGGTGGCCTATACATAGGATTTCTAGGGGGTGTCTTTGCGCTACTTGCTTGGTATGTGCCATGTCTTCTAGGAGAGAAAACTCAAAACTAAAAAGTGAAATATGTAAAATGAGGTGAAACTTTCAACTTATAGTAAAACTTTCAAAAACCCTTAAACTTGAATTAATGTATCTAGGCTTTGGAAAAATATGACCAATAATCCAATTGATACGAAATTTTACATATGGACTCCTCTAGGGTACATCAACTACCCAAAAAAAAAATGCCTCATCAAAGGTCTTTGGGACACATGTCTGGAGGCTACGTATGGGGCCCTAGATCAGAGCCCCAAACGCGAGCCTCTGGACAGGTGTCCCAAATACTTCTAATGGGGTCAAATTTTTAATATCCATGAGTTTTTATTATGCTCGGCATGTGGGTGAAGTTTCACTAGATTTCGATTTATAAAATTGACGGTTCAATCATTTTTTGAAAATGCATTAATTGGATTATACTTCACTAATAATAACCAAAAAACTCACCACCATATCGAGTGTGCGCAACTACATATTAAATGTGTTGTCCATTTTGTACACCACATCTGTCAAATACTTGAAGGTCTAATGGAAAGATATACTAAAACTAAGCTCCTTATGATTAATCTACAACCAAAACTGAGCTAAAAACATAGATCCAATTACAAGGTAGCTTCTCAAAGCATATTGCTGACATTAAGATTAAATGCATCCTTGTTGTTGTGGATCCTACAAACAAGAACCATATCTATGGGCTTAATAATGATACGTCAGGCATGAATGGATAAAAGTTGAGAATTACCCATTAGATCAATCAAGTAACTTTCAGTTGCTTCTTGGAGAGCAAGCAAGGCTTGGATTGACCATCGTCCCACATTCCTTGCCTGGTTCCTTGAAGAGAACTTGTGATGATGCCCTAATTGCAGATCTTGTAGTATTTCTCGCACCAACCTAGAGAACGGTGCCTTAGGAATAATCAAGTTGGCACTCTTCTGGAATTTCCTTATCTCACGTAGTGCAGATGTGCCTAGTCTCCATCTTCGCTTCTTATGTGTTGGAGGACGTGTATTACCAGCTGGAGCAGTAGAGGTGGAGCAACTGGAGCATGTGGACCACCATTTTTGGACAATGGCAAACCATCATTATTGACCACACTAGGACCACCATTGTTGGACACAGTAGCACCACCATTATTAGCCATAATAGGGCCACCATTGTCGGTCACCAAGGGACCTTTGTCACTTACAGTACGCTCACTAGATTCGAAAGAGTGTTGAGCTCTTGCTCTTGTAGGCATCTTCTTGATAGGAAGCTTAGAACGTGCCATGGTTATGATGATGAAGGATAGAAAGGTGGAGGGTAGAGTGAAGAGTAATGGGTGAAAGGAGAGACTCGACTTAAGTACGAAACTTTTAAACTTATTGTGGTATAAATGAACTTTAAAATTTAAAAACATAGTTCAAAAATCGACTTTGAGAAACATAGTGACAAACCTTCTAAATTTTAAACAAAATTTGCAAGACATCTCATGTTAAAGATAGGAGTATTGATATGTCATATCCTGGGTATCTATGCTCTCTCATGGACTCTAAATGCATCAAAAGTATTATATTTATCTAGGTCTCCATTTCTTGCCATCTCTCTCTTGGGTTGCCAACCATTCTGTGTGGCATTGTCTAGCTATGTTGTTTTCATATCTTGCTTTTCTCACTTCATATATTGCCCTACTTATAAATTCTGCTCGAGAGGTTTTGGACTTCTTTTCTTTTTCCTCATATCGTATCTCTAATCTCCTATACCACCACTGTAATAATTGCCTCATAGAATTGGAATCATTGATGCCATCTCCATGATTAGTTGCCTTTTGAAAAGTATAGAGAGCTTGCCAGTGAAATCGTTCCATGCCTTGAGTTGACCATACTGCCAAACTTCCTTGATCTGCAAAGTATGGACCATATGTTGCAAGTATATGATGCATAAGAAGAGAGATTAGAAACATAAAATAATTTGAAATGATGATACTTTTTTGTAATGGTGACAATACTAACCATATAGTGTGTAATACTATTTGTAGTCCATGCCTCCACCATGGACTTATGAAATTTAGCCATGTCTCTTTAAATGTATTGGCATCATCATCCCTAAACCTCAACTTTTGTAAGAGAGCTACTAATCTATCTAAGTGTATCCACACTTCTACCTTTGCAAATTTTTCCATGCTTCATACTTCTCTAGCTGTTCTACAAGTATATTGCCTTCCTCATCTCGAGGTGGAGATATAAACTTCCTAGCCTTGGGTCTGCCAAAGCATGGTTTACAAGGGATATTTCCACTCTTTCTCGATTTTTTCTCGTTCTTTTTTATTTCTAATTGGCCCTTGTGCAATCCAACTTCAAAGAGGACTTGTTCTACCCTTAGCTTGTGACACAGGCTGCATCTTGTATGCAAAGCATATATATTCATATCCTAGCTTCTCAATTATTCTAACCAAACAATGCAATGTGCAAAAGTGAACCCTTGTTAGTGGTATTTCCAAAATAGGGCGCTAGTTTGGATCCACTAGAACTAGCATTCCATTTCTCATGACTTTTTGATCACATGTTGGAGCACCTTGTTGTCTTACCTTGGCAAGCCATTCTTTCTTTCCATCTTTCCCTTTCTTCCTAGTTTGCATACAGTATGTGCACAAAAATTTTGCATCCACTGCATTTGATAAACCAAACATATACTTCAATGTTTTTAATCATTTGCAAGATGCCATTCAACTTGATAGTCCCCAAACCCCTCGATGTGTAAAATTGCTTGATTATTTTGATGTTGAATAACACTGGGTATATTAGTGAGGTTTAAAAAAAACTTTAAGTACTTCATGGTCCTCTTTGGCACTTCAAATGCTGCAAGCCCCCATATTTAGGGAGTAGAAGCTGTATTTATATTAAACAATGTTTCCATGTCACTTCCTTTAGCCAAAACCTCTTTTGGCTCTCCGAAATCCATAAGACATTCTATGATGCCCTATAGATTCGGTGGCTTGTTATTAATCTCATAATAAAATTCTTGTAAAGTGGTTAACCACTTTGCTAAACAATCAGGTGGTTGTAACTTGTTCAACAACAATCTAAGTCCCTCTCCTCTACCTTCATATAAAAAACCACCTTCTCATAAAGAATGTAGTGCCTAAAATTTTTGGTTGCAAATACCATCGCAAGGCACAACTTCTCCATATAGGTGTAGTTAATTTTTTATATGCCCAACTTCCGACTAGCAAAGGCTATCAAATGGTACCATTTTTCCTCCCAAATTTGGGCCAAATAGTAGCTAATACTATGCATTGTTGTTGTTGAAAATATATAAAACATATCACCCCTTTTAGGTGCTTTTAAAACAGGTGCTTTGGAAAGCTCTTGCTTCACATAATCAAAAGATACTTTGCAAGCATCACTCCATGCAAACAAACAATTAAAGTATAATAGGTTCGTTAGTGGCAATGTTCTTTTTGCCAAGGCATTTATAAACCTTTGATAATACCCTACCGATGATAGAAAGCTATGTACTTCCTTTGGAGTATGCAACAGACTCATGGCGACTATGAACTTAATCTTTTCAGGGTTAGTCGCGTGATCCCTACTGAACTAACCACATGGCCTAACAATAGCCCTTAAGCACCCCAACGACGCACTTCAGTGGGTTAAGAGCTATGCAAAATTATCTGCAGCGCTCAAAACACTTCTGCAAAATAACCAACTACCTTTCTCTTATGGTGGCTACCCCCAAGTCATCAATGAATACTTTCAACTCCTTTGGGGAGATGTCACCAGAGGTCTTATTGACTGTTCTTTGCCACGAACCAAGTGCATTATATAAATCAAATGCCATCACATAGTATGCCAAGGTACCAAAGACAATAATAAATATCATTTTTAGCTTGCCTTGCTCAACAATTGCCATTTGGTTATACCCCGCAAAGCAATCCATGAATGAATATATTTTCCTACCCATTAGTTGATCCAAATTTTGGTCAATAAATGATAGTGGATAGTAGTCTTTAACATTTTTCTTATTCAGCTCTTTAAAGTCTACGCAAAGCCAAATTTGATTATTTTTCTTCTTTCTGATCACAAATGGTGAACACCATTTAGTATGCTGAACAAGGAAGATCAAACGCTTTTTGCAACTTTTGTAGCTCCTCAAACAGCTTGTCCCTTAGTTTAAAAGGCATACGCCTTACTTTTTGATGTACCAATCGACTTCCTTCCTTTAGAGGAATGGTATGCACAGCCAGGCTGGGAGGGATGCCTCTAAGTTCATCATAACTCCAAGCAAAGATGTCGGGGAATTCTTGAATTAAGGACACATAGGCCTCTCTTTCTTCCAAATTGAGCATGGAACCTAATTTAATTGGCTGTGAATCGTTTGGCGTACCAAGGTCCAACTCAATTACATCCGCGTCTCTTATCCTATCTTGCAGCTTTATCAGCTCATTCAATGTTATCTTATAGATGACTTCTGTAGTGGACCCGTCTTTAGATCCATCACTTGATGATGTCTCACTACCAGATGGATCATCTACTATTTCTAGTTCAGTAGAGGATAAAGGAGCTCTCTCACTCCGAGGAGGCTCAAGGTAAGCATCCACTATTACATGATTGGCACCTCTACCTAGAATCACTCAACCAGTGGGTATATCGACTTAACAATCTGTTCGTAAAATCCATGGCCTATCTAGCGAGACTCGATATCTAGGACGTCTTGCAAACCTTATCACCCTAAAGTCTAGATAGCATTCCGCACTTGCAATGATAACATAGACTTTAGTGATGCAATCTTATGGTTGCCTTAGACTGTCATTAGCCATCCTAAGAAGTATGGAGCCGTCTTTTTGGATTTCTAGACCTAGCCTCTCCATCAAGTCTAATATCACGATATTGACGGAGAATCCTGTGTCCACGATAGCATGCTCCACTAATATTCCATCCACATATGGTGGAACCTTGGGACAATGCTTTTCAGCATGATCAAACCAATCTTCTCCCACTCGTGCTATGCCCAAAGATTCTACAATATACCCAATACGCACAATTTTCTTGAATTCCTTGCATACTATTGGAGACCATTTAATCAACTGCAGGAGATTCATGTCTAGTTTAACTTCACAAAGAGAAATTGCTAAATCAAAGTCGTGGTAGTTAGCCAAATTTCTCTTCTCTTGCCAAACCAGTCTCTCCTTTGGTCTTTCGATTGGCTTTGGTGCCTCTTTTTTAACTTTTACCTTCTTCCTTGGCAATTCTTTATCCTTCTTGGGATCAACTTTACTATCAACAGGCCTTAGAGGTCCACCTTTCATATCGAGATTTAGGACTTTCTTTCCCCTAGCATCTTACTTAGGGTTTCCCTCGATAGGTTTTACATTTCCTTTGTCACCCTCTCTAGTCTTTTGACCTCTTGTTACAGCTCGTAGATTAGAATTTTCAGCGTCATTGACACGTACAACCTCAATAAGATTGACTCCACTACCATGAGGCAACTCCTCTATAATAGGCTTTCCTCTTTGTAGTATTTGTCTTGGTCCATCATCTTGCTGGAGATTATTCCCTTGTGCGTGATGATTAACTAGACCTAGTTGTTTACTTCCTTGTTGGAGAGGACTGATCTTACTCCAACAGGTAGCAGCAAAGTGGCCAGACTTTTTGCAAATATCACATTTGACATTTGGGCAATTCCTAGGAAAATGTTGGCCACCACACCACTTACAGCTGAATCTTGAGGGGGCACCCTCTTCAGGGTGTTGACTCCCGATCAAATTATGTTGCTTCTTAAGGAAATTGACATCCACATCTATTTTTCTATACTATTTGTTAGTCATGTTAGTGTAGTGCTTCATCATATCCTTGACATCACCAAGGACATTTGAGGCACTTGATGCTGAGATATCGAGCTCCACTCGTGATATGCCAGGGTGACCGTTGTGCATTTATGTCACCGACTTGTCAGTTGCAAATGCGGTTGGTACACCGCTCATGAATAATAGCTAGATGACAGCTATCCTTATCTACTCTAGTTCGTGGCTCAGTTAAGTATGCCACCTTAGTTAGTTGAGTTTGGTTTGAGACCCATATATAGGGTTCTTCTATTTCTATGTACTTGAGTTCTTTTGGCTTACACAACTAAGAAGAGCAAAACTATTTTCAGCCTCCACCCTTGTGTGTATTCCCCCATTGTGCAAGCAAGAAAGCTACAAGTGAGACTCCTTCCTTCTCTCCCACAATCTTGACATGGTATCAGAGCCTTGTTCGTGGTAAGGAGCTCAAGAAAGCAAGCCAAGCTCACGGTGCTCTGGTAAGAGGAGCAGTGTTGCTTTCATTTTCTGTTTTGGGAGTAGATCTCTGCAGGCAGCATAGCCGAAAATTGCAAGAGTGCATTGTCTCAGGTTGAGACCCTGTTTTTTTTATTTGAGGCCATTTCGGGGCCTGTTTTGGAGGCGAAAGTTTTTTGCATGCACTCAGGAAAAAGCCATGTTTTATGCTGTGCGACCACTATTCTATAGGTCGGTGAAAATTTACTGTAGAAATTGCATCGTATGCTTGTGCGCAGAGACATTGGGAGTTTCAGAATCATCCTTGGTTCCTGTTTATGCAAAATCGTCACTAGGAAGTGACTGTGCGGTCAAATACCACTTTCACCAGTTTTGTAGATTTGCCCTTGTGAGGGTGAAGCTGTGTTTTTTGCAATGACAGAATTTTTTGCAGTGTTCTGTAATGGCGTTTGATTCTCTTTCACAGATTGTAACTGAAAAGCTTGACAAGAACAACTTCCAGGCATGGAAGTTTAGAATGACGAATTTCCTTATGGGAAAAGGATATTGGGAATTTGTTGTAGGAAATGAAGAAGAACCAGTTCTTCCTGATGTTCCCAATCAATAGCAAATGCAGGCATTCAAAGCATGACATGAGAGAGCCAGGAAAGTTATGTACTGGCTGTCTATCAGTATTTCAGACTCTATGATTGTGCATATTCAGGATGCAAGTACGCCAAAGGAGGCATGGGATACTTTGTCAAAAATGTATAGCACAAATACGCAAGCCAGGAAAATGCAGCTCAAGTAAGAGTTGCATAATGTGCAAAGAGAAAGTATGAGCATCAATGACTACCACATGAAGATGAAGAAGATTGCAGATACACTTGCTTCCATTGGGTCGCTAGTGGAAGATGATGATTTAGTTTGTGTGACCTTGAATGGTCTAGGAAAGGATTATTGTCAAGATTGTGGGAGAGAAGGAAGGAGTCTCACTTGTAGCTTTCTTGCTTGCACAATGGGGGAATACACACAAAGGTGGAGGCTGAAAATAGTTTTCCTCTTCTTAGTTGTGTAAACCAAAGAGAACTCTCTTACAAAGAAATAGAAGAACCCTATATATGGGTCTCAAACCAAAGACAACTAACTAAGGTGGCATACTAACTGAGCCACAAACTAGAGTAGATAAGGATAGCTGTCATAGCTATTATTCATGGGCAGTGTACCAACCGCATCTACAATTGACAAGTCGGTGACATAAATGCACAACTGTCACCCTGGCATATCACGAGTGGAGCTCGATATCTCAACACTCCCCCTCGAGCTCAATCCCAATTCCTGCACACCAAGCAGGTCTCTGAACTTGCCCAGCTTCTCTGCACCCAATGCCTTCGTAAATATGTCAGCTACCTGATCCTCTGTGCTGACATAAACTAGATCAATAAAGTGAGAAAATGAGTTTTTGAAACTCATTAATATGGAGTTCTCCATCTTCTTCTACTAACACATGGAGATGGGCAAAGGTGCTCCTAATGTCGCTAAATCTGGTGTCCCTACCAGAATTGCAATGGGCTGTGCCATGGCTACAACCGGATTGACAATAGGAGTTTGTGTATGTAAAACTACACCCCCACTTGAAGTGGGTTGATTGTCTGAAAGAGGGGAGATATTAGGACTTCCTCTTGCACTCAAAGGGCTGCTTGTGACACTTGGGTTATTAAAACCACTGCCGCTTATGCGTATTGGGCTACTCCTTTGAGGAGAATAATGCCTTAGAGTCTCAACCCGCCATCTAGCCCTCTCAGCACGTTTCTTTTTTTGTATTTCATCTTGACGGTTCTTGTCAGAGGACATAAACCGAATATTTGGTCCCTAGAGACCCTAGATTCGGAACCACCACTTATTGGTGGCTCTCGGCAATCGCACCACCTATTCGGACCTAAAATGGGCCGGACACTGGCTCTCTAGCACTAGCTAGACTTTGAAGACACACAAGACACCCCGCACAGCCTCGCAACCAGGAGCGTCTAAGGCTCACACTACACTAAACTCTAATGTCGATTTTGCGTTTGTAATAGGACACAATCCAACATGTACCTTCCCTTCTCCTCAGAGGGAGATCCCATAACATATAGGTATAACACCTCATATCACATACACAAGAGGCAACCCCTCGGTTGGAATACTGCGGCCTCACTATAGCTCTCCTACATCAAGGGGATCAGCCCCAAGATGCACTACATCAACATAGAGAACACATGATACATAGTCCAACTCTTTGATTTATCGAGCGATCCAGGATTTGATGTTTCCTCACTGAACTTACCCTAAGGAACCGCTCATCTAACCTATAGTAAAGGACCTCCTCACAGTCTCAGCATCGGTCAATGTTCGGCATATAGGTGCTATGCATCCAGGAGATTATTCAATGTGGCATGCAAAATGCAAAAGTCTATGCTTATTATGCATAAACATTTGATTCCAAAACAAATAAACCAAGTGGAGTGTAAAAATAAGCCCTTCAATGATTTTCAATCTATGCATTATTGTTGCATTGCTAGAGACTAGCACCGAGTTACCTCATGCTACTAGCCTCTTAAAACTTAAATAAAAGATCGTCCTATATGACATGCACAACCAAAAGATCAGAATTTACTTCATTTTTAGCACTTAAATGCCTTTACAACCCCTCTTGTCCCCCTACCGCTTAGATGTTGCATCGTTGCATAGGTGTAGGGTTTTGTTTTTTGTCATTTTTTATGTATAAAGTAATAAAAACACACTAAAACATAAAGACAAGGGCTGAACTAATGCTTAACCTCATGCCTCAACCTTGCCAAACATGCACTGACATTAATCATATTTTTTCTTATTTAATTGTGGAAAAAAACCTAAAATTTCCCATTTTTTGCTATTTCTTAGTATTTATTTATTAAGAAAATAGAATATTTATTGGATTTATTGGTTTTTTAGATTATGAAAATTGAGAATTACTCATTCTCCACATTTCATCCCATATGCATCTTTTTATCTCACCCAAAACAAGCAAAACCTCATTCTCCTTTATAAAATGTGTGTTTCTCGGTCTTTCAAGAATTGTTTTCAATATTATGGCATCATGATTTCTGATTTTCTCTTCACACAAGCCTCAAAAAAACATCAAACAATATTTTTACCTATTTTCATCCAATATGAACACCATTTGACCAATAAAATCTCAAAAAATAGCCATTTTCCTTCATTAAAGAGAGTTACTGATTTTTTTGTTTGTTGCATGTTTTTAAAATTTGACTCAGGATAGCAAAACAGTCCAAAATTGATGATCGTTCCTTCTCGAAACATCCATCTTCAGCCCCACACTTGATTCAGAAGCGATTCGGTACACTGTCGGACAAGCATTCACCAATCGGGCTTCTTCAACATGAATTGCCTCATAGGAGAGAGAGAGAGAGGGAGGAGAGAGAAATACTGGTTTATGATCTTCTGATTTAGGCAGCCATTTCACAGGCCAAAGGCAGTGATTGGAAGCGAGGAGATGGAGGAGAATGATGGGAAGATCAGATATATCAGGTATATTGAGGTGCCATGTTGAGTCTCCCTCTCCCTCTCCCTCATTTTCCCTTCGTGCACCATGAGGACGTCTTTGTCTGCATCACGCGTAAACAACCCCCCTCCTCCAACCTCACACAAAATTTTTTTGGGGGGGCCCCCAAGGGTCACACCCTTTTGCATCCATAAAAGTTGTCTTCACACTAATTTCCCGGCCTCTCCCTCGTCTGACGTCCATTTTGCAAACCGAAAAATTTTGCACACTCATCTCAAAGTCCCCCACTGCGGGGAATTTTCTAAAGTCTCATCTAACATCCTAAGAAATTATTAAAATTCCCCAACCGTCGCTTGGTGGGTCTTTAAAGCACTTTTGGAATAGAGAAGGCTAGGAATTTTGAGCATGCCACTATCCATAAGAAAAATGCAACCATGATAAGGCATAACAACCTATACATGGATGAAACATTGCTTGCAGTTTTTTCAAAATCCTCCCAAGAATTTTGTAGATGAATCTCTATCTATGAATTAGTCCCGTAATCACCAACCGTTTAAGAGGGATCATCTTCATTGATACCCAGAATGCATTTTTGATGATTCATAATGCTATCTCTCTTTTTGGAGGTGCCATTCAGATGGTTGTTTTGTGTTTTTTTGTGCGGGTGTGTGTGATGGTTATTCTATTCTATGATGGGGTCATGGTGGTTGGAGATTCAACCTTGTTCAAGAAGTTATCTTTTTGAAGATTCGTGGTGGTGATGATGATGGATGGATGCTTGTGGGTGGTGAAAAAAAACCTCTTATATCCTTTAAAAGTTTGTCATGCTTTTATAATTCTAAGCTATGTTAATGGATAAATGTGTTTTCCTTTCATTGCATTATTTCTTAGATACAGGTTACGAGTTAGGGTTGTGCTTCAATGGTATTTCTTGGTTGTGGAAGATCAAGTTGAGCTATATTTTGAACTTCTATTCTCTTTTGCCTAGGTCGCAAGGATGCTCCCCCTGATTAAGTGTGGGGATATGTTGAGGATTGAAATAACGATTTTTTGGCTAATTCTTGTTGTTTTTGTAGACTCAATGGTTGATTTTTTATGATGATTAGTTGATTTGGAAGTTTTTGGGAGTGTTTTGGATTATTTTGATTGGGTTTGAGAAGCTCATGATGTTTTTTAGTGGAGATATGATGTTCTGACATGTTTTGTTGATGTACTATTAGTGTCTCATCAAGTCTGTTAAACTTCTATTTTAATTTGTTTTCTTTCTATATATGAGAGGATGGAATGATGATTGGTGAAGTTTGAGAGTATTTGGAAGCTCACTGATTGATGTTTTTGAATGGTTTTAGTTGAGCTAAATTCTTTCTGATGACCTTTTGTATGGTTCTGTAGACCCTTTGTTGAGCTTCTATAGAGCCTCTATCTCTGTTCCGTTCTATTCTGTATGCCTCTACAAGTGTTATGTTGAATGGATGTGTAGCCTGGGGAAGTTTTCTAACCTTGGGAAGAGATGAATATAAATTCAAAATAGCTCAAATAAGTGGAAGAAGTAGATGCTAAAGACTCAAGTGAAGATTGAAGTAATAGTGACACTATTGAGCTATGAAGGAACACTGTAATGGCTTTGGTGACCTTTCATATCAGACATACCTCTTAGGAGGGGTATCTATGACCAAAGAGGGGTTATGTATGATTATTCTTCATTATTCCAATGTATTGCTAAGAGAGAATGTGTATGAGGGAGAGTGTGTGAGTGAGTGAAAGATAGCCAAATCTATGCAAAACAATGTATCTATGAGTGAGAGATTGTGAGAGAAATCTATGGAACTATTGAATAAGAATGATATGTGATGATTTTCATTCAAAGTGGTGTATTCTCTTATGTTTTGTGGTCTCTTGATGAATTCTATGAAAAATATGAAGAGTGTAATACATTTTGTTCAAGTAAAATCCGTGGGAGAATTATTCTATGAAGGTGTGTGAAGATTTATTGCTCCTAGTGTTCTTTTCTTTGTTGAGGTCATATAAAATATGAAAAATATCCTTGTTAATGATACAATATAAATTTTCTTGCAATCGATTCCCTATTCTCTTGGTGTTTCTCTTGGAGCACCAATTGGGTATCTTCTTGGATACACCTCTTCATTAAACAACACTATTTGGCATCCTTGACAAGACAAATCCACTTTTTATCGCGATAGCCCCTGAGTGATGTGAGTCTTCATCATGTATGGGCTTCTCTCTGTATCTATACAGAGCATGAGATAGAGGGGGGACTTAGTGTAATTGGATTTTTCCTTCAATCAACTTTGAGAGGTAAAGATTGAAGGATATTATGACATTTTCACTAGGTGCGTTTTCATTTTCCTATATGCACACACCGGACGGTGGGCCTCTACCATCACCACAGGACACATCACTTTGTTTTGTGCATTGCACTACTGCAAGAATCCCTGGCCATCCTTCTCACATCTATGCCAGATGGGTTGAGATGCACTAATACACTGTTAACTATTATGCACACTGGCATGCTCCCTTTGCACCATTCCTCTTGTCGGTTTCTCAACTAAGTGTGAGATATGGGTTATCCTTTCTCCCTCTCTGAGTGATGTGAGCCGTGGGACGAGGGATTGATCTATCATTCTCACATGAATGCATGTTGAGCTCAATGTTGTATTCTTCGTCATTAATAACTTAACATCTCCTCATCAACAACACTATCCCTTTGGGTGCTACTGCATGGTCCCTCCCATGTTGGATGTGTACTGTGGTGAGCTGTGGTATCTCTTAGATAACTTTGACATCCAATGCGTTGACAATGGCAACTCAACCATCTAAATAGGCCAAGTATTTCTAACCCTATCTCTTATGTATGTATTTATATATGTGTGTGTGTGTGTGTGTGTGTGTGTGTGTCTTAAGTATAAAGTTGCAAGGATTTAGTTCATGGTCAAGTGCTAGGTCCTTGCTAATTATACAAATCAATCCGTTAAGATTTTAAGTGTGGGAATGTATCCATGTGCATTTGATTTACATATACTCATGAACACACCACTATATGATCTCTAAACGATGTAATGTCTTCTCTATGCCCCTGTTGGGGTCCCGTCCCCACCCAATTGTCTTGTTCCATACCATCTCCAGGGTCTCTTCTTACCCATTTTGCCTTTTCTCTCGTTTTGTCATTTTTTCTATGTGAATGCACCCTATGTTCACCGAAACCAAAACTGATATCTAACCTTACAACCCTATTTCTCCCTTCAAATTTGATATTTTTTCTTTTTACTGCCCTTCTTTCCAAGCAATGATTCCTTATTAATTTTTGAAGAATTTTATGCAGATTGGACGTGTTTCTATAAGCCTCCGGTTGCTCAACAGTGATGAAATAACCTTCAATCCTTGTTCCTTGAATGCTTGAAAGCACTCCTAAATCTTCAATAGCTTGAGATTGAAGCCTTGAATCCATTTCCTCCAAATCTTGACTCCATGGAAGCTCTTAAAGTTGAATCTTGGCCAATCTTGTTCAATCTTTGCAATTTCTTCAAGAAATATTCATAAGAATGAGTTTCAAGACTAAAATGATGAAGAATCTTTAAGATATTTTAGAGAGGATGAAACTTGGACTCAAGCTTTCATGGCTGCCATAGGTAGGGTTTCTCAGAAGTTGGAGAAGAAGAGAATGCAAGCAATCTTTACATTTTGTTGAAACTTTTACTTGCTAATGACTTGCAAAAGAGTTGCAACCAAGATGATGACCATCAACATGAGAGATCAGACCTAAAGCTGCAATTTTTGGGGCTGTTTGTTGCTCCTTCCTATTTAGCTTGGCTCAAATTTGGATTCAACATGTAGAGAATGAAGACCAGAATAAGATTCAAGTGATAAACACTATCAACAAGCCAAGGTTTGTGAAGTGGAAAGAGATCTTGGCTGTAAACTCCATGAAACCTACAGGGAAGCTTGAAAAAATGAAAAGAGAATCTCCTCTTTGAAAAGTAATCAAGGCTTATTGCTCTTCTAACCCCGGTTAGACATAGTTATCCAAAATGCTCTTCAAAATAGGCAAAATCAATCCATGATCTGTTATTTTAGCAATGACTTGGCTAAATCTTTCTAGATCTTTATCAAAGCCCCAAGATTAGTCTCTACTATAAGTTAAATACCCATAAGTACTTGGGATGTGGCTCCTATACATGCTATCTAAGATTTAATGGTGAAAAATTGGAGATAATACATTTGAAAATGAGAAAATTAAATGGATCAAAAGCCTAAGCTTTGATACCACTTATCAAGGCTCTAGAGAGCTAAGAGGTGAGAGAAAGAAGAGCAAAGGAGAGAGAATGAGTAACGAGGAGAGAGAAATACTAGAATGATAAGAAAAAAGAGAGAGAAGCCATGGAAGTTGTAAACAAGGAGGTGAGGTGAGAGACAATAATTGTATTACTGTCAAAAGATGTCAAAATTTACATGTCTCACAACTTTTAAACCCATCTTAGTGTGACAAGGTACTATTGACAATTTTACACTTATATATATATATTTAGCTTATTACATTGAGGAAGGACTTGGCAATATGATCAACTTCTCTAGCAAGGTTGTTGAGCTTAGACTTAAGAATATCAAGGTAGTGATCATGCTAGGTGTCATAGGTTTTCTTCTCTTATGAGAGAATATCCTCTTGATGTATAAGATAGTTGATTACTAGTTACAGAATTTGCATGTCGATACATTGTCTATGCAATAAGAAGACAACATTTATAATCATTCTTAATGTAAAGTATATACGATAGGAAGACAATGTTTCTAAACTTCAGTATAACAAACATAAAGTTTGTCTATGTGAATAAAAAGATAGAATTTATTATCATGATTTTTTAAAATATCATCCTATAATACAAATACCCATATTTATACGTGCTTAACTATGCATTTCTACTTCTAAACACAAACATAGAAACAAAAAAATATGGAGCCCCAAGAGGAACACCAAGGAAACATGGATTCTACTATAAGAAAATCTATCTTATATCATCAACAAGCATGTTCTTCATGTTTTATGTGACCACAACAAGGAAAAGAATATCAGGAATAAGAAATCTTCACTCAGCTTCATAGAAACAATTCTCCAATGGCTTTAACTTGAACCAAAATTAATTATGCTTTTCATATTCTTCATAGAATTCATAAAGATACCACAAAGACAAGAAAATACACCACTTTGAATGAAAATCATCACATAATATTCTTATTCAAAGGTTCCATAGCTTTCTCTCACAATCTCTCACTCCTAGATACATTGTTTTGCATAGATTTTGCTATGTCTCACTCTCTCTTTCTCTCAATACATGCTTCTCTCAATAATACAATGGAATAGTCAAGAATAATCATCCATAACCCCTCTCTGGTTGTGGATACCCCTCCCCATCCAAAACACTCCAAAATAATTGATCATAATACAAAATCCATCAAAAACCAACCATTCAATCCACAAAAATTAGCCCAAAAATCAAGTCATCTCAACCCTCAACATATCCCCACACTTAATTAGGGAGCATCTTTGCGACCTAGGAAAAAGAGAATATAAGTTTAAAATATATCTCAACTCGATCTTCTTCAGTATCTTCAATAAACACCATCCAAACATGATCCCAACGTATAATCTATAGCCAATAAAGAATTACAACGAAAGGAAAACGCCTTTATTCACTATCACATCTTAGAAACAAAAAATCATAACTTATAAAGGATATAAGAGGTTTGTTTTCTTTAGCCATTAGCATCCATCTGGTAGATAGAGTCACAAACTACCATTAGTCATATTCTCAACCAACTTCATCTTCATCTTCAACTCCATGCAAGAGGGATAAAACAACACATATACACCATAAATCATATACACAACTCACATGGACACAAAATGATGTAGTCTAAATGGCACATGCTCCCAAAAATTGAAGAGCAAGGAGGAAGATTTCCATTAAAAAGGATCAATATATCCAAGAGAGTATCCACAGGCTATGTAAGATGAAAATATTTTTTCTTGAACTTTATACTCAGCTTGAGACGTTCCTGACACTTTTTCTCATCCACAAAATGTAGAGGCACATTCTGAAGAGACTATAAGCAATACATCCTTTCCAATAGGATAATGAACCTAGTAGGAAAAGATTGTGCAAAATAATACAAAACATCCATCTAAGCAACAGTCACATCCTCATTTGGATTAATCATCAAATTTGAAATATTCTTCCTAGTATTCAGGTGAGACTACTGATGCATAAAAGCAAGATACCAGAAAAAACGAGATGCAAAGGATACTGATGTATCCTTAGAGGAAGCATGTGTTTTAGCAAATTGAAGATACGAAGTGAAACATTGCGTCGAAGTGTCCCAAGAACCATGAATAATAGGCCAATTAAACATTGGTCCTGTCAAAGAATCATTCAATGTCCACTACCATCGACAAAGGATATCATTGTTATACCCATGAGTATCCATCACTGATTGTGGAGGAAGATTAGTATAATCAGATGGAGATGGTAAAGGGATAAGAGGAGAACGGTGAAGAGATGGGTAAGATAAATCATAGAACGAAGATATTTGAAGGGATAATGAGGGTGGGAAAGAAGGGAAAGAAAGTAGAAATTTTTTAAGGGATTCTACTGGAAAACCAAAAGGAATAGGTTGAACAATAGAAGTAGATTCAATAGGAGTAGGCAAATATATATGATCAACAATAAATGGACATGTAGTAAAAATTGGAATGTGAAGGGAAACGGCACGAGTAAAAGATAAAAGAGGAATACTATCTGGATTAGATTTGAGGATGACAATATACAATGGTAATCGATAGTAGGAGATGAAGGAATACAATAGGATATCATGAGGATCATAAGGATAGATGGAATATCAAAAATCAAAAGCTGAAAAGAAATCCTTAGTGAATAAAGGGTTGTTATTAGTAATATGGTTTAACAGTTGGGATCTCAATGGTTGAATATTTGACTTGTGAAATACACTCTATTGATGGCAAGGTTCTAGAACATCATCCTCCAAAGGAGGATGCCAAGCATAGCCTTTACACCATAATGTCTGCTAATGATAATTCCTCAGACCATCAACCAAAGTCATTTCACCAAAATGGATATACATGACTGCCCTGCAGAATCGCATCTCCTACATAAAGGTTTATATCCTCTTCATTCTTGGAGATACATAAAAGATAATAGTTGAGCTTCATGAGAGATCAAGTCATCAATAAATCTGTCAAATATTGCTTTGAGTAAATTTGTTGACCACATATCCTGCCACCCATCCTCCTCTGGAGGTTCTAAGTCCACATTACTCAACGAGATGTACAACGCAAAAGCATTGTTGTTAATACTGAATCCAAAAGGATGATGAAGGTGATGCCAATTCAACATAATGGACAAAATCCTCCTAGACATAATTCATACACTATTGAAGGCACAGACCTTTACAGAGAATCCATCACACAATTTAGCCTTTTGTTGCAAATGATCTAGTTCTACCTTAGACAACAAAGAAGACATCATGGGGGCTAGAGGGGGAATAGAAAGAGTGCCAACTTTCTGATTAAGTTCATCTATAAACTTCTTTTGCGACTGTACAATCTCTTGAGAATGTTGCAAAACTGGCCCTCACAAATACCAAGCTTACGAGCTGATTCTATCATTTCCTCATGGGTGGCATTCTTCTCTTTGGTTAAGGACTGGCCCACTATGAATCCATCAAAGTAGTAGCTACAGTCATTTGTGTATGGATATCACTCAAAGCAGTCTTTTCAGAAGCTAAATCCACAAGAGCTTTGCTAAGCTAACTAGTCAAAGAATCTACCTTGTCTTGCAATGACGTATACACTCCCGTATAGATTTTCTGAAAACATGAAGTCATGGAAATCTCCAAAGCATTTTGAACACCAGAAACTAGCTGTGAAAGCATAGATCCAGAAAGTACTATTTGCAAGGAGGAATTTGTGGATCCAATTGGCCTTCCCTTTGTGTTGTAAAGAGATTGGTACAAGACAAGAATGTGAGAAGGGAGCTATCTAACACCTCAGGGATCAAAATCTATACCACAAGGGTTGGAATATAGGTAGAGGATTAGAAGGACCCTGTGTGCACCGCTTCTTTCGAATGATTTTGGTAAGGGGTACATCCGCTAGATCTGAATTGACTTCCATAGGAGGAGAAGAAACATGTGGAGAAAATTGCTGCAGAAGAAGTTGTATAGGATCAGGCACAGGAATGCCACTGGGGGGAGGTGCCAACTAAATGATTTTCTATAGGAAAACCCTATAGGTCACATTACTGAGTTGACCTTTTATGACTCGCTGAAAATGTTGATCCATCTTAGCCAATAAAAAGGTTATCCAAATAAGCTGAACCCCTTCCAATATCTTGATAGAGGCCGTGAAGAGTTCTCATGAAAAACACTTGGAAGCAGGCTTGCCTCACATAAAGTGATCTTGGAGAAATGGGCATAATTGCTTCCATAAAGGAGAGGTAATATGTGCCAGTAATACTCCTAAACTAGTCATAACTTTATGTGCTACCAAAGGAGTAGAGGTTTCCTTTTGCAATAAGGCAAGGATCTCTGTAGTGGATAATAATTGATTGCCACTAGGCACAGGGAAAGCTGCAAAAGGTAGGAACAAGACCTCATTGACAGTAACAGGGGATAGAAAAAATCGACGGTCATAAACCAAGCCTGAAAGCTTCTTATAAGTCTCCAAGAAAGAATAACAATGCTTTGCATCCACTAGAGGAAACTTCAAGGCCACAAAAAGATGAATGCCAGCCTTTAAATATAGTCAACATCCAAGAGAAGAGAAGATGAAGGCTAGTATTTCGAATATAGTACATGCTGGATCACAAGTGGGGGATTGGAAGAAGATACCATTTAGACCACACTAGAGTATACACACACACACAAAACAAGGAAAAGGAGAAAGGATTCCTGCAAAACCCAAACATACCACCACTGAGATATAGGGGAAACAAAAATAACAACAACAACACATTGACTACTCTAGACCAAATCTCCCCAAGCATTCCAGACCCTATGAAAAATTGGACATGACCTACATACATATGTGACCGAAAGCTTCATGTGATGCATACATATAAGTACCCATAAACCCTGTAATCAAACACTCAAAAGAAAATAAAATTTCACACATACCGTATCCTAGACACATTTCAAAAATCAAGACAAAACCACCATATACCTATGGTGCAGTGAAGTGGGTGAGTGAAAACTACATGACTCATGTTTATTAAATGATCAATTAATCACAACTCATTATTAAATTATTTCGTTAATGCATAGTGAGTTGTTTGTGTAGCCCTATCCCAACATATATACTGACTTGATTGGTTTAGAGGTCTCTGTGTGTTAATGCATGTGAAGGAGAAAAAGAGAAAAACTTGGTGACATGTGGATACCCGCAAGGTCTGACGTGCAAAATCCCACTTCCAAAAAATCCAAAAAATAGAAAAATCCTCGTACTACGCAAGAAGGTGACTAAGTGGCAGTTGACCTCTTGACAGTTTTGAAAAACTAAATACTAATATAAAAATAATAGAGACAAAAAAAGGGTTGGTACTTAGATAATTAAACATTGGGTTTTTTAATTTTGCTTTATTTCTTTTATTTTATTTTTTAAATAGATTTTCATAAATTTGTCATTATGTGTGGTAAGTTGGTTTTGGTTTTGGTTGTTTTTTAAATATTTTTTCTTTGTTGATTTTGATGTTAGCTTTTTCTTGTGAATGAATAAATAAATAAATGAATGAATGTGAATACCCAAATGGTAACACAAATAGTAGAAATATAAAAATAATTTATTGAAGTTTTTTTACAGGTATTTAAAAAAACCATTTTTTTGGAAAATTTCTCAAGGTCTCATTGTTAAGTTTTTTTTTCAAATAAATCATTCCAAATATGTTTTCTAATTTTTATGCATTTCTAAATGAGTCACAATCATAATTAAAAAATTATTTGAAATTTTCTAGAGTTTTTTATGATTTTTTTCAAAATTTTATGAAATTTGTATGACATGTTGAAGTTTTGTGTTTTTTTTTTTGTTTTTTCTAATTGTAATATTTTTCTATTTTTTATTGGCATTTTGCATTTAGATAAAATACTCCAATTTTTCAAAAAATTGTAAATTTTTATGTATTTTTCAGTAATTTTCTTTATTTTATTTGATTTTTTATTTTAGACAAAGTTTAAATATTTTTATGGTTTTGTTTTTCGATTTTTTTTTTTGCTGTTTTAAGAGGGAAATATGGTACTTGGTCATGGAAGGTGCATGTGAACAACTGCAAGCTCTCCACCACGCGGACAAAATTGCATACACGTCCTCACACTTGAACGATTGCAATGACGAACATGCGCAACAAGGTCGAAAACCCCACACGTGAACAAGACCTTTTGAGGGCAATACATGCAAATGACACGGGAGAAACGTGTGGTCACATGCAAAGGAAGAGACGAGGGAAAGAAAAAATGGTTGGTTTTGTGTGTTGTTTTTTTTCCTTTTGAATTGAAATTAAAAAAATATACATAAATAAAAGAAATAATAAAAGATGGAGGAGGATAGGGGTCTTTGTTGTTGTTTTTAAAAAAATAAGAATCTAATTTTTTTTTCCATGTGGTGGTATTTTCTATAATTAATGGTAAGGGAAAATAGAATTTGTGTGTGTTTTAGTAGTTTTTAATTTTTTAATTTTTTAAAAGCCATAAGGGGGAGGGTACTATTTGGGGATGGGCGGGAAAAAAGGAGTAACAACCGGGGGGAAGGGAAAGGGGGGTAGGGTAGTAGGCGGATGGGTCGGGTGGAGGGACCAATGGTGGCACGACATGAGGAGTATGACGTGCTACGACAGCACGGTCTGAAACCTAGCAGTGGAGGTAGAGGCGTCCTCAATGGAGCCCATTGAGCGGCTAGTGGTAGAAGACACGGGGGGGCAAGAGGCATCGAGGGCGGCCGCATTGGCGCGACGAGGGCATGAAAAATCAAGCGGGTGGCATCCACATGGGTGTCAAGGGATGGAAAGGGGGGAGGGAGATGGAGGGAGGGAATGTCAGGGGATGGAAAGGGGTGGTTGGTTTTTTTAAAAATTTTAAATTTTGAAGTTAATGTTAAAAATGGGGTTAAAATAGATTTTTTTTCTTTTAAAAAATGAAAAATCTCCCATGTCTCGCATATGAATGTGAGCGGGGAAGGGGTAAAAAATTTTGCAACAGCGGCAGGATCGACACAGTTGATGGGACATATATACAGAAGAAAGACGTCAAGACAGACGTGTCAACGCATGGGAAATCATGAAAATGTGGGTATTCGCGTGAAAACAAGTGAAATGGTAAAATACAAATTACAGAAAAATTAATAACAAATAAACCAAACACCAGATGAACAGATAGTGAAAATGAAAAATATGTCTGAGGACAAGAGGAATAGGGCAAAAAAGTAAAATGGGATATTTGGGGACAAACAAGGGCATTCACATGGAAAAAAAGTGGAAAGTGGGCCTAAAAACACATAGAGCCGAAAATTTCGTCAATAAAAAAAAAGAGTAAACCAAAGGAAAATTATCTGAGATGATGTGAGGGATTGGTATGTGACATCACAATGCAATTCTGATAGGGATAAGACTCGTTTGCATGGAAAAAAGGGTAAAAACACACTCGAAAATGGGAATAAAAATTAATACAAAAAAATCCAGCAATCAAAACAATAATGAAAAAAAAAATATCGACAGGGAAGTAACACATAGGATGGGTAAGGTAGGACGCGGTTCCGAGGCCGGTAGGATGCATTTGCATGAAAAAACGGTAAAAACACAAATAAAAAGGGAGTTGAAAATTAATATGAGAAAATACATGCATTGGAATGAAGTGCAAAAAAAAGGAAAAATGTCAAGGGAAACCTATGGGATAGGGCCATTAAGTCATAACATTTCTGTGGCTATCTAATCAAAATAAAATTTGAAGGTGATTAGGACAGGTTCACATGGAAAAAGAGTCAAAATCTGCATATGAGAATACATGAAAAGATGGAAATTTTAATAATGGACAAACCGTACATTGGAATGATGGGTAGTAAAAAGAAAATCTGTCAAGAGAAAGGTGTAGGTTAGGTTTGTCACATATGATCATTGTTTTGAAGTGAAAAAGTTACATTCGCATAGAAACATGTTAAATGGGTAAAAAATTATTTAAAATTTAGTAACTCATGATCCATGGCTCAAAAATGAGGGCGATAAAAAGAAAAAGTGGCTACTTGGAAAGGGCAAATAAGGCTAAAAGGTCATATTGTTATTTTGGTGACCACCAAAGGATGCATTCTCATAGAAACATGAAAGCCAAACAAACAAAGGACAACCTCAAGATGGGGTGAAAAGAAGATGGGCAGGTGGGGAAGGGGCCCCCTTAGGGTAGGACCAAGACATGGTATGCTTAAATCATCGGATAGGGATGTTTCCATGAGGGTATATGCAATGCGAATGCACAGGGACACATCCCCACACTTAAAACCTTAATACATCAGGGTGACCAATCAACAAGGGCCTAACAGTTAAGCATAACTCATACACGTACGTCCCCACACTTAAAACATGATCCACTCTTGTAATCAAAAGGGGTAGGGTTAGAAAAACTTGGCCCGATTTGCAGATGGTCGAGGTGAACCATTGCTGATTCGTGAAGAGTTGTAATCATTGGCATGAGGTACCATGATGTGACATATCACACTCATCCATGGCAGGAACCATGTAGCATCACCTAGGGAGGTAGCTTTGTTGATGAAGCATTGATTGAATTGTCAGTGGTGGGTGGTGAGATATACATCACTCAATCTCGACAGTTGCTCATGTTGGAATGCTAGATCAGTTGCTCACCCCATGACTCACATCACTCGAAAAATAATGATTGAAATCCATATCTCACATCTGATTTAGAGAGTGGCAAGAAGAATGGTTCAGAGTGAGTATGCCAATGTGCACAGTTGATGGTGCATCAATGTGTCCCCACACCCATTCAGCATAGGTGCAAGGAGGAAGGCTAGGGAGCCTTGTCATGCAGTGCGCCAAACAAAGTGAGGTGTATAGTGATGGCAGAGGAGGTCTGTCCCATAGGTGCATAAGAAAACAAGAATGTACATGTCTCCAAGTGTCAAAACGTTTCTCACACCTCACCTCTTAATTGATAAAAGGGGAAATCAATCACACTCAGCCCCCTCTTTGTCTCATGCTTTGTTGATAATTATAAGAGAGCAACTGATTTTCTCACACCCCATTGATTGAATCTTCACTGCCACATGTGTGAGGGTTGTATGCCTTGTGCACAATTGATAGTACAATAGTACATCCTACCCTCTCTGCCGGCATATTGTGTGAGAAGGAAGGCTAGGGAGCCTTGTAGTACCGTGCACAGTAACAATTTATGCTTTGTGCATTGAGAAGCCCATCCTATGCGTGCAACACTCCATTCACTCATCTCACCTCTCTATTGGATATAAAGGGCAAGGACTGGTCTCTCACCCCACCCTTTGTCTCATGCTCTGTTGATGATTAAAGAGGGCAACCCATATTCACAACCCCATCCAGTTAGGATGAAAGCTCACATCACTCAAGGTTTTTCTTCGATGAAGATTGGCTTTGTCTAATTGATGATGTCAACTTGAATCACTTGATGAAGAGGCATACCCAAGGGGGTAGCCAACAAGTTGGGTACTTGAATTGCATATTGAAAATATTGTCCATTATTGTAGGGGTTAGAAGCACTGATGGGGTTGCAAGATTCAGTGCACCAAGAGAGGTGGCATTGGAACTACTTCTCGAAGATCAACAAATGATTCAGCTATCCTAGACTGCGCGGTGTTTCCACTATTTCCACAGTCAGCTTCCCATTCAAGGGTGTAATTTTTTCATTTTCTCTCATAACAGTTTTGATCTTCTTCTTTTTTGTTTTCTATATTCTCGAGGATATCTCCACCTTTTCTCAAAGAATAGGTCGGCATGATAGGGACCGAAGTCCTTTTCTCCCATGACCGATATATAGTTTGTTTCTTTGCTTCTTTTTACTTTTTCTCTTTTTGTTCTTTTTCTTCTTTTGTATAGCTCTGTTAATTCTTCCATAATCTTATTAAGGAAGTGAGTACCTCTATCACTGACTAAATCTAGGGGACTGCCAAAACGAGTGATGATATTCTTGTATAGGAACATGGCCACTATTGCCATCATTCGGCTTGACAGCTTTGTCTTCACACCACCTCGTCACATAGTCCGTACACACCAAGATGTATCTATTCTATTTCCTTCTAGTAGGTAGATCAATGGGGCCCACAAAGTCGATCCTCCACTTCTCAAACGGCTTTAGGGGAAGTGTGGGTTGCAATGGCATGGCACTAGATTTGGTAGGCTTCCCCATTCATTGAAAAGCATCACAATGTTTGCAGTAGTCGTAGGCATCCTTGTGGAGGGTTGGCCCTTCAATATCCTGCGAGCAAGGTCTTCCTTGCTGTCATTGCTCCTGCGAAGTGTCCTCCTCTGGATGGCTTATCATGGCATGCTTTTGGTACTATTTCAATCCGGTCTCCTACAATACATATGCGTAATACTTCGTATTTGCCTTTCTTGTATAGTGCACCGTCTAATAGGATATAGGGGGCTAATTCCAACAGAAGCTTCTTCTTCTCATGGTTGGAAATACCAGGCGGATACTATTGCATTGCCAAGAGATTGACTATATCTGTGTACCATGGAGTAACAATTTCGACTAGAAAGAGGGAAGCATCATGGAGGTTTGAATCATCCTGCTCCTTATTCTCACTCTGAGGCATCCATGATAGATGGTTTGCCAGGACATGGGAGTGACCATGTTTGGTAACCTCTTTAAAGTTGAACTCTTGAAATAGAAGGAGCCATCTCATCATTCTTTCTTTTACATCGACTTTATTCATTAAAAAGGACAGGGCCTCATGATCCATATAGAACTTGAAGTGCATTGATAGTAGGCAGTGTCAGAATTTCTCTAAGGTAAACACCATTTCCGAACACTCAAGTTTTGTCACGGTATAGTTCCTTTCTCTATCGATTACTTTCTAGATTGCATAATAGATAGGTTGATCTAACTTTGAGGGGCCCTTTTGACATCACTTTGTAAGCATAGGTTCCCCATTCTGTTGTGAAGGTTGTTTTGGATTGATCTTCTTCTATGATTTGGACTTGATTGTACCCTGAATCCATCCAAGAGGGAATAGAGTTCATGGCCTACCACTATGTCCAATAGTTGGTCTATGAAAGGCATAGATAAATGATCCTTCTTAGTCTTGGAATTCAAATTTCGAAAGTCCACACATATTCACAACTTTAGACTCTTCTTGGGTACTACCACGATAGGCAAAACCCATTCACTATTGGCCACTTGATAGATAAACTTAGCTTCAAGAAGCTTTAGTAGTTCAACTTTCACTAGGGTAGAGTAATTTGGATTCATGCACCTCTGTCTTTGCCTCATCAGATTGGCAGCATGCTCTAGGTCGATGTGATGTTGACACACCGTAGGATCAATCTCCTTCAAATCTTTGTATGACCATGCAAACACATCCAAGTTTTTCTTTAGTAGGTCATACAGGACTCATAGTTCTTTGTTAGGAAGATTGACACCCACCTTCAAATGATGTTGAGTACCATTAGCATCCATGAATGTTAATTGCTTTTCACCTTCTACTTCATGGATGAAGGTCCCATAGACTGCCTCTTGGTAGAGATAGAACTCCTTCAAGGAGGTAGTTTCCTCTTCTGATGCTCCATTAGAACCGATTTGGTGGAAGGGTTGTTTATCTCTTGGCTCAAGGATTCATCTTTTGAGGATGTATCCAAGAATATTACATAACAAGAATGTTCTAAGTTCTATTTGGGCTGCAAGACTGGTGGTTGTTGGCAAGGTGCATCATCATTATCTTCTCCTAAGAAGGGTGGATTAGGGCGATAAGAGACATTGTTGAAAAAAGGCTTATTCTTCTTAATCCATTTCTTATGGAGGTTTTGCATATGACACGACTCATTAACCAGTCCAAATGGTACTATTGTCATTCTATCTAATAGCATGGGGGATTCTGTTTCTGTAACCTTTGGAACTTCTTCCTCATCTATGCCTTTTGCAAGTAGGATAGATTTTTCTAGCTTGCTTTCATAGTCTTCTTCTTCACCATCCTCTTCGTCCTCTTTAGACTTTGTTTTGGCCTCTATAGAGGCTTGGTAAGAGAAGAATAGACTCTCTATTGTGGCTTCTACTTCTGCTTCTGCTCTTGTCTCTGTCTTTTTGTCTCTACTATGGCCATGTAACAGGGAGAACAATACATCCATGCTTCTATCTCACAATTAGTAGTGACTTCGGAAGTCATCTCAGGTTCAAGCACGAGGTATTCACCCATTGACAAAGACTTGGCTTCTTTCAATAGTTAGCTTACAGTGCCCATTGTCAAGGACTATACCTCTATTTTCTTGGGAAAGATCTTTTTAACAGCATCTATATCTCCTGATGTGCCATTTGTTATCTCGCTAGGAGAGTTTGTGATGACTTTAATGGAAGTGGACCCATTGCCTTTTTGCGATCCATATAACTTCAACACCACCTTGTTGGGTCCTCTGCCTAGGGTTAGGGTTCCTTTGAACCAATTCATCCATGGTCTTTCCAACAACAAAGGATATGAGGTCTCATAGAAGTTTGGTTTACCACCAAATAGGTTAGCAACAATAATCCCTTCCTATGAGGGTTGTCTTCACGTATGGAAGAATGCCCAAAGGCTTAATTTTGCTTTGATCTGCCAGTTTGATAAGTCACTATGTAGGCTGCATTCCTTGCAAGCCTAGATTCTTCATTGCCACATCCATCATTATGTTCACTGATAAACCTCCGTCAATCAATGCATCTGCTATAAAGCATCCTTCAATCCACATGCCAATCTCTAGGGTACTAAGATCCAAGAAGGCATTAGCTACATCCACTTCTTTCACAAGTTTTGAGGCTTTGCCAGACTTGGTTGAGGGTGCAATCCTTAGGCCTCTTCTTCATGTCAATATGCCTTTGAATTTCTTACGGCAACTAGGAGACAACATCAACAACTGTCTAAATGTCATGTTTGGTTTGAAGGTGTCTAGGCCTTTGACCAAGTCATATTCTTTGATAGGATCCACTAGCTTTTCAAATTGGCTAGCAAATGGGGCAACGCTCACTTTTATATTCCCTTTTTCATCTAGAAGCAACAACATCTTCTCTTTTTCTACTTCTGGAGGTACTTCGACATCCTCTATCTCTTGGACCTCAAGTCCTGCCTCTATTATTGTCTCTGTAGCTCTCTGTGGCACTACAATGCTCCGTACTTCATTGTTCTGCTCTGTACTATTATGTTTCTCCTTGGGAAGATTGAATTTCACCTTCTTGGCAAAGGGAATGTTCTCTTTTGGAACTATCGGTTTTCTTTTCTTGGCACGCATTGTTGCGACAACCTCTAATTCCACCAAATTAGAAAAATGTTCTTGGGTCTTTTGTTGTATATCAGGGGTAGCTTTCACAAGAGTTGGATTAGGATAGTCTTATGCAGTGTGGCCTTCCCCTTTGCATTGACTGCATAAGGGCTTGTAGTCCATGGACCTTCTAGGGTTTGGATAGTTTGGTGAGATATTTCCCTTTTCTCCATATTTATAGCGCTCCACCTCTGATCTCTGGCCATCGCCAAACTGTCATCCTCTATAACTCTATGAGGAAAACTTCATTGGGCCGAAATTAGAAATAAACTCTCTAGGATTTGGTCCAATATCTCGGGTGGTCATCTTGGATTCTAACAAGTTGAATCTTGCTTCCTTGTCTTTCTTTCTCCTTTCATGCATCTCCTTCTTCTTCAGAGAGCAGATATCTTTTGTATGGTTCTTCCTTGAACCAAATGAACAGAAGGCTCCAGGGATAGTTGGTTTTCAGGTACATTTAGTGGCTAAATGTCCCACTTGATGAAACTTTCCACACCATGTATTAGATGGCATCACATCTCTTACACCTCTTGTAGGAATGGATATGTTGACTATGTTCACCTTCAACGTCTGTAGCTGTTTAGTAATCACATCCATCAACTCCTTCTTGATACTTGCGACTAAATTGGACAGGCAGTCCTTAAGGTTTTTACCTCCTGGAGTACTTGTAGTAGGGTTTTGAAAACCCTATGTAATTACTATTAAATTAATTGGGTTGATCAAAAGGGTCCTCTATTATTATGGTTCTGATTCAGAGCTCCTGTTGCGACTAGGGATTGTTGGGTCCAGTTGGTAGGGTTCCACTCTTGTTGTTGAGTCGCCATTGGGGAAACTGTTTGAGGCCACTACTGTTATGGTTGATTGAGATACTATCATTTGTGGCCACTATGGATTCGATGTACTATATTGCAACATTGTTTGCATCTGAGGGTAGGGGTAGGGAACTGTCCCTGGGATTGCATTTGGTGGGTATGCCACTCTTGGCATGGGAGGAGGTAGGAATCCTCTTCCTGAGGTCATCAACATCCTTGCTTCAACTTCATCATACAATCTTACACCTTTCACCATAACTTGTAGATTAACTGGTTTTCTCAGTTCCACAAAATTTTGGACTTTTGGTTGTAGGTCTCTAAGGAAAACTCCCTTCCAGATGTCTTCATCCAAATGATGGTTGGCCCATCTCTTCAATATGGATTCCATTCTAGAGACATATGCTTCCACCCATTCATTGGAGAACTGACTTAGACTCATGAACTCCTCTTGCATCTGCTCTTCAAAACCTTCATGCCTGAATTTAGTGAGGAACGCCAATTTCAGATTGTCCCATGTGCCAAAAGTTCATGTTGTTTGTCTCTCATACCACTGAAATACCACGCCTTTGAAAGTGGTAGGGAATATCACCAACTAATGCTCGAGGGTTTTGGCATTGTTAGTCACACATGGTAACATGAACTCTACTACATGAAGATCCTGGTCTTCATTGTACTCTACTAATGCTCGGGGGTTTTGGCATTGTTAGCTACACATGGTAACATGAACTCTACTACATTAAGATCCTGGTCTTTATTGTACTCTCCCTTAAAGATGGGCAATGAGATTACATTTTCTGGCCTATCATCAATATCTCCAAGATGGATCTGACTAGAAAGAATACCTTGAGTGGCCATGGAGACTTCTGTAAAGAGTACTGCTACGGTGTCAAAGGAGGCTTCTCTTGCTATCTGATTCTCAGCTTTAATTTTTGCCTTCTCTCTTCTCACGTACCTCTGGACTCATTCTAGCGCTTTCCTCTTGATTGCATCATTCATCAAAGAGTTAGCTCCACCTAGTTATTCTGTACTTAATATAGCAGAATCAAAGGGATTTCAGTCTCTTGAAGACACTTTGGTCAGTATTTCTTCTACTTCTTTCTTTTCAACGTCTCTGAATTCATCTTTCAATCCACTACAAAGGGGAATAAATTTAGTTTTGAAGGTATCAAAACTCAATGGCCAGCTTTTGATGGTTTTAATAATGTACGTTGTGAAGAACACTTTGTCCACCAGCTTTTAGTGGGTTGTTAATTGGACAAACAGAAGGTTGTCAGTGCACCATGCATCCCATGTATCTTACTGTTGAGTATCCACAAACAGATTCCAACTCTTTTCCTTCTTATTCTCATGAACCCATTAAATTATTCTCTTGTTAACAATGCAATTTCCTTCATTTTTAGCTCCTTCTAGTACTTGTTGGTGGCCGTTTTCCCCAACTGCGCACCAAAAACATGGAGCCCCAAGAGAAACACTAAGGAAACGAGGATTCTACTGTAAGAAAATATATCTTGTATCATCAACAATCATGTTTTTTATATTTTATGTGACTACAATAAGAAAAAGAACACTAGAAACAAAAAAATCAGCTTCATAGAAACAATTCTCCCACGGCTTTAACTTGAACCAAAATTAATTACACTCTTTATATTATTCATAGATTTCATCAAAATACCACAAAGACACAAGAGAATACACCACTTTGAATGAAAATCATCACATAATTTTTTTTTCAAAGGTTGCATAAAAGACACAAGAGAATACACCACTTTGAATGGAAATCATCACATAGTATTCTTTTTCAAAGGTTGCATAGCTTTCTCTCACAATCTCTCACTCCTAGATACATTGATTTGTATAGATTTTGCTATCACTCACTCACTCACTCACTCACTGACACTCTCTCTCATACATGCTCTCTGTCAATAATACAATGGTATAGTCAAGAATAATTATCCATGACCCCTCATGGATATCCCTCCCAAGAGGTTTGTTTGCTATGAAAGGTCACTATAGTGTCCCTGGAGACCTCACTACTATTACTATCACACCAATATTTACTTCAAGTCTTCAACAATAACTTCTTCCACTTCTTCAAGCTATTTTGAACTTATATTCATCCCTTTCCAAGGTTGAAAAACTTTCCCAAGCTAGGCATTCATCCATCATCACACTTACAAAGGCATACATAACAAAATAAGATAGAGACAGAGGCTCTATAGATGATCAACAAAGGGTTATTAGAAGGCATCAGAAAGCCTCTAGCTCACAACTTTAATAATTCAAATCCATCAAGAATCAATAAATAAACTTCAAAACACTCTTAACCTCCATCAATCATTATTCCAACCTCTCATACAAAAAAAAAGAGCAAAACAGAAGCTCAACAGACTCAAATAGAACCAATAAGACACTATCAAGACATCAAAACAAAACATGTCATAACATCAAATCTCTACTATAAACCATCATGAGCTTCCAAAATCCAATAAACCTCATCCAAAACACTCCCAAAATTTTCCAAAACAACTAATCATCATTTAAAATCCATTAAAAACCAACCATTTAGTCCACAAAAACAACAAAAACTAGCCAAAAAATCAAGTCATCTCAGCCCTCAACAAAATACAACAAAACTAGAAACCCTACGAGCATGTTTAATTTGTAATTTATGGCATTTATGAGAATGCTTAGCAATGATGTACAAATACAACAAACTAAAAATTTAAAAAAAGCCTTAAAAGATGAGCAATAAATCACAAGTTCCAAATCAATTTATAGAACATAGTAAGTGAAGCATACTTTGAAAATTTCAAGAAGAGGCTTCTCTTGGTGGTGTGAAGGCTCATGCATCTCAAGTTTTTGCTTTGATATCTTACAAACTTTATTGTGTGTGTGTGTGTGTGTGTGTGTGTGTGTGTGTGTGTAGCCATTTTTGATTGGATTTTAAGCTAATAAAGCATGGTTCAAAGATATATATCACAGTGAGGAGTATTTATGAGAGTGGAAGATGACATATAGATGTGCATCATGAATGGAGGATGTAGGCAACTAGCAACTTTGTGGCAGACGTTATGCTACTGGTCAAAACGTAAAGATTACCATAGAAAATATACACGATGATCACCATTTCTTTATATAGGATTCTTCATTATTCCCAATGATCTTAAGGCAAACATTTATTAGTGTAGCAAAAATGGATACTAGAGCTCCAAAGGATGGTTCTACCTATGTAAGAATCAAAGCAAATATAATAGAAGAACCGTGCAATTTATGACAGTTTGTGTCAATCATGAGTGAGATAGGGATACGTTGAGGGATTCCCACTGTTTTCCAATACCAAAGAATTTTGAGAATCAAGTTTTAAGTAAGTGTTGATACTATGCAAAACTACAATAGTACTAAGAGGGAAAAAAACTTTCCTATTGCTATAGGTGAATATGTTTTTACTTCAGGCTTCATAGGATACTCAACAAACAGGTTCCATGAAATTCGAGAGGATTGAAGAGATGAATAGAGCTTCGAGAAAGTATCTTTAAAGGATTGGAAACAACATGAAAGAAAGGGAAAGATGATAAGATAATTACAATATTATATGATGGTATCTTTTGCAAACACAGTTGCAGTGATTTTAGTTATGTTGAAAATAGAGCAAAAAGTATTGGATCTACCATCATTTAGCTTATTTCTTTGGATATGTTTTAAGTCATTTCTAAATTTCCAATGCATGAAGAGTCATATGAAAAAATAGGGCTAAATCTAGAGTTGAGACAAAGTACAAAATAATGGATGAAAAGGTGAAGCCAATTGCAATATCATTAACTCCAAAAGAGTCAAGACTTAATTAAGTTGCACAGCCAAACCTAAGAGATCCAAGGAAGATTGGCAATAAATTTATAGAGGAAGCTCTTGAAGAACTTAAGATTGGCAGTAAAAAGTTTCTCTTACCAATAGAGAGACATAGTTTCATAGAGATGTTATGTCGGCATGCAAGGTATTTGCATTTTAACCACATCAAATAGTTTGTGTGAATCCATGAGTGGTAGCACCCATGGTGATTTTTACCATAAGAAACATACCCTAGAACTTGTGACCTATACAAGTAAATGAAAGAAGAAGAATGGGAATTCTAGAGCCTACATCTATACCATATTCAAAAAAGTGGTGAAGAATGGTACACTTAGGTTTATATAGGATCATCAACCAACGAACAAAGTGACCATTTGGAATGTGGATGTAGGACCACTCGTGGATGAATTTATAGAAGCATTCATAGGAAAAACTATTTATTCTTTGGGAGATCTATTATAAGCATATAACCAGTTCTAGCTTGCATTGGAGAGCAAAGATATGACTACAATAAAGACTCCACTTGGCTTGGTTTGTGTATGTACATTACCACATGGAGCTACAAACTCTATGGCTCATATGATGAATGCGATGAACAAGGTACTCCAGGATTGCACTATTCATGGATGATGTCCCCGTTAAGGCATGTGTAGAGAACGATAAAGATGAAGAGTTGGATGAACAAGGTTGTAGAAAGTTTGTCAGATATAATATATGAGATTGTGAGAAAATGATTGCCATATTAGAGGAAGTGAATCTAATCCTCTTAGGTCACAAATCAATTTTTGGGATCAATAAAATATTGATAGTGGGTCATATGTGTGGGCATTTGAAGAATAAATTCTCTTGTGAATGTGGATGCAATAGTGAAGATAAAAGAGATATATTCATCAGTGTCTAAAGTCAAAAGGTTTCTTGAAGCCTGTGCATTTTTTTGATTTGGATTTTTCATTTTGCTCAAATTACAAATGAATTATACCAATTGTTAAGAAAGGAAAATAAATTCTTTTGGGACAAGGACACACCAAAGCTCTAAGGAAACTAAAGAAGATTTTGAGGACTATACCAAGATTGAGAAAAGAAAAGTATGCATATGGGAAGTGTTTTATTATTACGATGAATGCTAGTCCAATTGGAATTCATTGGGCTATAAGTCAAGATGATGATGAAGGAAACGTATATATAGTGAGATTTGGTACAATAGTCTTAAATAAAAGAAGGGAGAGGAGATATCCTTAGATCAAGAAAGAGCTATGGGGTGGTGTGACTATATTAAATTGTGATAAAGAGTACTTCATTGATGCTCCAATGATAGTAGAAATAGAATGTTTGCCTCTATAGGCATGATTACTAGTTGCTCTACTCTACATAAAGTCATGCCAAGATGGATTGGTTATATAAAGTTGATGAACCTAGAGTTCTAACATATTGCAGGTAAAGAGAAACCAGTAGCAAACATGTTGTCTAGAGCCAGATATGAGGATGGAGAGATTATGCTAGCAGAAGATGATGAGGTTGAGATTTCAGCTATCATAATGGATCGTGAATGCCAAGTATTTTCAACAAAATCTTTTGCAAAGGAATTGTATGATTGTGAATGGCTATAGATTAGCTAATACCAAAGTACATTGACCAAGAGAGATGAATGTATAAATACAAAGTTCAAGAGGATTAAAAGGAAGGCTTATGGCTACTTCTTGAAAGAAGGTTTCTCATAGAAGCATCCAAAGAAGAAAAGCGGATCACCATTGAGGATAGTCTTTGATAGAGATACAGAAGTTCAAGTTATGAAGGATTTTCATGAAACCTTATGGGGGTAGGTCACACAAGAGTAAAAGACACATATGAGAATATCAAAGAATGCTACTAGTGGAAGGGAATTTATAGGGATGTATCAAGTTTTGTAGAGTCTTGCAAAGAGTGTAAGATAAACTCTTCAGTATGGTAGAAAGATGAGTTACACTCCATGCATAATTTTTGTATGCATTATAAATGGCTTAATGACCTAATAATGGTGCCCTTTTGGCCTTTGACCTATGCCCCTTCAATTCTTGGCCAATTTGATCCATAAAAGTATCCCTCACCCTTTTTCATTCTCTCTCCACATTCCCCCTACTTTTTCTACTTCTAGAGATACATTTTTCAATCCTTGGACATATCTTTCGAATATGGCAAAAAATGGGCCTACATACTCTCTCTCTCTCTCTCTCTCTCTCTCTCTCTCTCTCTCTCTCTCTCTCTCTCTCTCTCTCTCTCTCTCTCTCTCTCTCTCTCTCTCTCTCTCTCTCTCTCTCTCCCCCCCCCTTTTTCCTCATATATTGAAGTCATTTTGGCTCAAAGGTGAATGGAACTACATTGTATTGTCATGAATATAATGGCTAGTCACATCACCACAACTCATAATGTTACCTGGTGCCCCATCCCACTTTTGGCTTTAAAATGCTAAATAAAAAGTACATTTCTTGTCTTGAGAAAAAAGTCAAATTTAAATTTTTATTCTTTATTTGTTACTCAAATGGCTTGCAAATTCACTTTACACTCTTGCCAAATGTGCATCTAAATGCTCCTCTCATTAAGAGGAGAATTCAAAGCTGTATCTTGATAGATTTTAATGAAAGAAGAATTTAAAGGTGCAGAAGATTGCAGGATTTTAATGTGGTTTAAGTATATTCAAAATATATTTGGAGTGGAAAAAGAAGAATAAAAACTTAAATTTCACTCATTTCACAAGAGGAGAAAGACACCTTTTATTGAGTAGTTTAAATCCAAAATTGAGATGTAGCCTTAGCGAGCATAATGGGTTGTGGTGGTGTGACTAGCAATTATATTCATGACAAAATAATGTAGGCTCATGCACCTTTTGAGTCGAGATGAATTTAATTTATGAGGAAAAGGGAGAGGGATAGCATGTAGGCCCATTTTTTGGAATATTTGAAATCATATATGTCTAAGGATTGAAAAATGTATGACTCTAAAAATAGGAAAAAGAGAGGAAACATGGCAAGAGAATAGAAAATGATGAATGACACTTTTATGGACCAAATTTGGCCAAGAATTGAAGAATTTGACCAAATTTGACCAAATTTATGACTATTCAGAGAAAAAGAAAAAAGAGCAAAGAAGAAAATATGGAAAAAAGAGTGTCATTATGATGGATTTATTTTGATCTTTTCATGCTTGTTCTTTATAATGTATTGTATCAAACATCGAAAATGAAATCTTCTCATCATGCTCTACAAGCCTATACCATCTATTTATGATGAGATGAAGAAACAAGAGTTTTGAAAGTGTAGTCTCTCTCTCATGTTCTCTCCTCCCTCTCTATGCAAAAAAAGCTTGTTTCCATGTGAGGGGGATGGGGGTTGAGTGGGAAAGGTGAATGTTACGTATAAAAGTGCACCACAATATATTGCTAGAGCATGTGGAAGTATATTCAGGTGTATTTAGCAGTTAGAAGGAGCATCAATAGCCTTGAATCTCTCATAGACTAACACAAGTGTTATAGTGGTATAATGGTTTTCAACAAGTATGCATGAAAAAATTGATATTGGATGGTGACGAAATAAAAAGCTATTTTAGAGGGAAACAAATGAAAGCAAACACTTAATTTTCAATATCTTGATTGCTTTTTAAAAAAAATTATGTAAAAAATAGGTAAATATAAAGAAAATATGTGACTTTGACTGAAGGTATGAGGTAGGTCAAATCCCTCCTGTGATCGATGCTCGTTGATAGAGGTCACCACATTCAACCAGGGAGGTGCCTAAATGTCGTATGTATAGTGTATTAGAGAGCAATATGTTGGGAGACTCCAACTTGGAGTTCACAGCATTAAATTAGGAGGTGGACTACATAATGGAGTGTCTTCGTGAAAATGAGGTTTTCTAGCCTAAGAATCAATCCCACATGGCCGTAGGGTTGTCGGGTTGGGTATTTGAAGTCATAGTGTCCTTAGTGAGAGAGAGCCACTATCATGCCCATTCTAGGTCTTGATACGTGGTGCATTTACCGAGAGTCTTTAGATTCTCACTTAGTACCTAAGACATGTGGTTCACATTTATATCTCCCTATTTGAAGGTAGAAGAAGAGGAACAATGGGTTATTCCTAGCATTTTCAACTCTATATCATGGCTTCTAAGTTGACGAGTCCAATAAGTGCTAAAGATGACCTATCGATCCTTTGTGGATTGGCAAGGGATGTTGTTGGCAAATGGGCCATGTGATCAAATCTTTGCTCTACAAATGAGCTCATGTTTGAATTTGAGGCATTGTGGGTTGAGTCTTCTTACATATCATGGAAATAAATGTAGTGAAGTGCCTAAGGGGTATTTTCACTTTGAGGATGGTCAAAGTGTGGCACAACAATATATGACTCAAGATAAGAGTGCACTTAGACCTCTTATACATGATGTAAGAGTTCCTAACTTGCTTCTGCATCGCGACACTATTCTAAGGATATGTTAGGTCTTGGATGATTTGCAAGTGCAAGAGAGGTCCCTCCTAAGGAAGCAGGAGGCAACAAGCCTTAAGGCTAAGCATTCCTTAAGCAATAAAGGTGTAGCCTTATGTGAGCTAGCCACCTTTCCTACCCTATCTAGCAATATTATAATCGAGAAAGGGGTTGATGCACATATATGTACTAAGCATCAATGTAATGATCCTCATATCAATAAGCAAACTACTAGAAATGAAGTTATTTATGAGGACTTAGATGATTGTGTGCTATTCCCAAAGATCAAATCCTAGTATCCTTGTCTTCAATTTTGAGATCTTCCTATGTTTCATGGTCTTCCTGACAAGGACCCTATGGTGCATACAAAAGAAATTGATTGATATGTTATGCTAGTGGGTTTGATAATACCAATTAGCTTGTGATTCTTTAGTATCCTCAAAGGGGAAGCACAAAAGTGGTATGGAAGTCTACCTAGAAGAACCATAAACTGAATCAAAGAGCATTTTGACTTGTTTCTAAATGAGTTCCAAGAGACTTTGCATGTGGATTAAGTTCTTGGGAAGCTCTTGGCTATTAAGAGGTATGCTTATAATTATATTAAGTCTTATATAAGTTCCTTTGAATATTGCCTTAGAATCTAGCCAAGGAGGTTTAATCCATTACCTGATGATGCACTAAGAGAACCATTTATTAATTGGATAGACCTAAGGCTAGTATAAATGCTACACTAAGTAATCCGAAAACCCTAACTGAGGCCAAAGAACAAGCAATGAAGTATGAGCACAATGTTCTAGCTACTTGGGAGATCTTTTGGAGTTTCCCCCATACCATACATGTGCAAAAGGCTTTCAACATGTTTCTCGACAAGAAAGTGAAAATAATAAAGATCCTAAAGATATATACATCTAGTTCAAGAGTCAAGAGATCCTTTGCATTATGGCGATGATCTCAATCTTGATAGAAAACACATACATATTACAAGACTTGCATGTTCTTATGAGCATGAAAGAAGGGTGAATGAACCCATAAGAGGATCATGTTTCAAGAAAGCCATTAAAAGAAGGATGGAATTGGGCATTTAAGAAGAAGAAAAGGAGGAGGAGACACTTGGGCTCCTTATCTCCATTTTGTTCTTATCCTATGCAACAAGTCCCCTTGATCAAGCATGCGGATGATAAGTAAGGGATTGCGTTTATGATTAGTCAAAAGGCATTTCAAACTAAGTATGTGTGGAGATCTTAAAGTTTAGCTAGAGAGGGAAATGTTTAGCTAGCCATTGGATACACCAAGTGTAGCTTAGTTTCAAGTTCCTTGCGATAAAAATGTCCAAGTTGAGAATATTGTGTCATTCTTTAGGGAGGCATTAGTCCCAGTTGTGCAAAAATGTACAAGGATTTTGCAGAAAGAGATGTGGGCCCAATAGCAGTTTTAGGTCATAATATTGAAGATTATAAGCCTAAGGTCACAAATTGCTATTGATCCCTAGATATGATTTTTCTAAATCATTGTACCTAGAATGGTGGATGGAATATAAACTTTAGTAAAGAGGAGATATCATGAAAATTTGCACCCTTATGTATGAAGGTACCAGTCTAGGGGCTCAAGCAACCCATTCCTTGGTTTAGGAGCTACATATTAGGAGAATTTTGTGGGGTTCAAGGAAATGTTCTCAACATTATGCTATTAAGAGTTGTACTGTCTAGACATTTTTTACTAGGCCAAGAGGGCCATTTATTTCCTTCCTTGGTACGAGTGCTTTTAACCTATGTGTTATTGATGGAGCTTTATTGTACAAGTTAGTCTGCAATCAATGAGGGTTTCAAGTGTTGTAGAGTGGATTCTTTTTAACACCAAATGCCTCTATCACCTTTACTTTAGTTAATCATTGCTTTATTTTTTTGAGGAAAGGGATCATGAACATCTATATTGTTTTCCATGGATCCAAGACCAATATTTGAGATATGTCTTGAGTGGTAATATTAAGTGGGATACCTCTATTTACTCATAGGTAGATCCTACATGTCATTCTCGTCACAGTGTGATGGTCAATAGATGGTCATCTTTCTTTTGTGAGGGAGCTAGTCTAGATAGGAGTTTACAGCTTGATTTTCAGACATGATAAAGTCCCCTAGGGAGAAAGGGCATGGGTTTTGAGTGTATCTACAAGCTAAAAATCAAATGCAAGTCCCATCAAAGCAAAATAATAAAAGCTAGAAGATACTCATTGCCTTGTGAGGGCTTGGTAGGTTCTTAGGTTCGAGCCAAGGATGATTTGATGCTCTATCTTCCTTGGGGTAAAACCCATCCATGGGTATCAAAAAAATAGAAAATAAAAGAGAAAAATCTATGTGTCACCTTGTAAGGTTTTGGTAGGTTCTTGGATATGAGTTTGGCTCAAGGCTAATATCTTGATCTCCTTGGGGCACTATAGAAAAGAAATGGTTGATTGGCCATCCCCACTCATAAATATAAGTGAATATATATAATGATAGAGTTACAAAATTAAAAGGTATTATAGGCTTAGTGTTTTATCTTTTGCACTAGAGAGTCCTAAGTGGGAGGCAGTCGGACTTGGACTCTTGCTACTGCTCGTGATCCTTATGTGAGGGTGGGTTGTTCCCAAAGTGTTTGCCTAACTAGGCTAGAATGTCATTGGGTCACATCATGATCATCTAAGAGTAAGGATAGTTATTGAGTGTTACTTTCTTAGGAGGAATCTCATTTCTTTGTTCTAGTCTTGGTTGTTAGATCTATACTGTATTCATTTTTTATTTCATTTCTTTATAGCCTTATTTTTCCCTATTAGTATACTTCCATGCGGCAAATTTGATTTGGCAAAGTATAATCACAAATTTGATAGGCTCAATCACCCTATCCTACAAGACTTAAAGGAGCATCTTGCGAGATTTTAAAGTGGATTTGATAGATTCACAAGAATTTAGAATGAAAAATAAAGATTGAAGACTTAAATTTGACTCATTTCACAGGACGAGAAATGCACTTTTTATTAAGCATTTAAAAAAAGAAGAGAGTATGAAAAAATAATACGACATTATGATGGATTTCTTTTGATCTTTCCATGCTTGTTTTTCATGATATATTGTATCAAACATTGGAAATTAAATCTTCCCATCATGCTCTACAAGCGTATACTATCTATTTATGATAAGATAAAGAAATTAGAATTCTAAAATTGTAGTCTATCTCTTTTCTCCCTCTAAAATCTTCTTTCCATGTGAGAAGGAGGATGGACCGTTTGAGTGGGAGAGGTGGATGTTATGCATAAAAGATGCATCAAGACATGTTGTTAAAGCATGTAGAAGCATATTCAAGTGCATTAGCTGCTTGGGAGTATCAACATCCTTGCATTACTGACATGACATGCATTGCGATGGTATAGAGATTTTCAAGTAAATATAAAAATATAATATCAAATGGTAATGAAATGAAAAGTTGTTCTAGATGGAGATAAATGAAAGCAAACCCTTAATTTTCAACACCTTGATTGCTTTGTTTTTTAGTTTTCTAAATTTTAATGCAAAAGATAGAGACAATATAAAAACAATAGTTAAAAATGGTATAAAAATATCAATATTTAGAAAAAAAAGTAAAAATATTTTAAAGCTTCAAAAAAGCATGAAACATTACATATAAATTTTAGTTGACAAAAATGACAGTTTTAAAACTCAAAAGAGGTGTTTTAGAAGTATAGTGTTGATCCCAATGCCATCCATCATCATCCATGTACAAACAAAAGTTATAAATCTGGTTAAGCTTGCAAAAGTTGTGTTTTTAATGCATTATATGCTTAGGATATTTATGTGTTTTCTGTATGCCCACATGTAGGACGAGTCTAGAGTACTGTGTGCCTTTGGGTGTATAATTCACGACCACATTGTATATGGCGTAGTCATGAAAAATAGAAAGATTTGGTTGCTACACCTACATTTTGTATTCTCATTAAAAGATGCTTGAGCACTTATCTACACATCATGCATCTCATAATCTCTTTGCATACATTGTGACATAGCAATTGCTTGACTTTGACTAAGTTTGTGAGAGATATCAAACTCATTAGGTGGGGGTGGGGGGGGGGGGGGGGGGGGTGAAAAGGGATTAGAGTGAGGTTAAATGGACTAAGTGATATGAGTTGTAAGGTTAGATAAGCCCTAGTAGCGAGTCAAATCTCTAGCTATTAAATGACACTCATTGATAGAGACCACGACATTCAAGTTGGGGGGGGGAAGGAAAGGAGACACCTAAGTGTGGTATGTGTGGTGTATGTTGGGAGACTCTAGCTTGTTGGTGTTTGGGATAGGAAATTAGAAAGTGGACTACAAAACACAATGTCTTAGAGTGAAGCAAGGTCTGTTAGCCTAAGAACCAGCTGCTCATGACAATGGGAGTTGGGTGTTTGAGGTCTGATAGTGTGCTTAAAGTGTGAGAGAGCTATTGTTGAGCACATTTTAGGTCCTGACACATGATGAAAAGAAACTAATCAGTAGTATGAGGACACACATCATCTCAAAAAATTGCTCATTTGACATATTCTCCTATGTATATGTTGTTGACACATGTGTCGACCTCTAGGAAGCTCGGATCAACCAAGTTGGACAGCATGATCATTTAGTGTCCCTAGAATAGATGCAATATGAGGATGTGTATGGGGCTCCTCAATGCTCCTCTTGAGAGTAAAATAAGTCTAATCTAAGATTGTTTGCATATTCCTCTTAAAGAAATTTGAGAGTTAACTTTGGTTAGGCCCTCCACAAACTAGTGCCTTGCGTTTGAGGATGGTCTATCTTAGTCCTTATATCTCCAAGAGATGAACAGCTAAGTCATCTATGGTCTATATAGTCCATGACTCTCAATGGCCCAAATCCATTGCTAAATAGACAAAATAGGGGAGAGAGAGAGAGAGAGAGAGAGAGAGAGAGAGAGAGAGAGAGAGAGAGAGAGAGAGAGAGAGAGAGAGAGAGAGAGAGATTACAAAAGAAGCATAAGCGTAGCAAACACTTGCACACATAATGGGTAGCTTTAAAGTATATATAAGTATAATTATATGTATGATAGTGAGGTATTACCAAAAAAGTTAAATTCCATGGAGTGATATTAACACATGTATTTACAACTTATACACAGATATTGAGAATGCTCTACCCTAAAATATTACATGCCTATTTCTTCCTTTAGGACCCAAAATGACCTAAAACAATTCTTTACAAGATCATTGAAACCATGACATTTGGTTATGATAAAACTTGTTTTAATTGATGCTATTCTAATCTAGATTATTAGTACAACTTCCATTTCCACCTGATATTTACAAGCCTCTATGTCATTAAGTTGTAGCAATTATAAGTTCCACCATAAATTGTCATCTCCTTTTTAGCTAGCTTCTTGCTACTATCCATGGTTGTATTCTAGATTAGGAACTTAAGGATGTACCTAAGGTGCATAAGTTTTTTCTTTCACCTAAGAGGGAGAGGGATTTTACAAAATTTGAAAACTTACCATGTCACATATATTACAACCTAGGGATTAAGTTGGTTTCAACCTACCATTACATCTAGTTATAAGAGAGGTTAATTAGTAAAGTAGAATTAATTTTAGTATTTTATAGATTGTTGTGCATATAATCACTGATGTAGCCATGTAGGTGATTGAGCTCGTGCACAAAAATAAAGCTCTTTTAGATGACCCTTGAATTGTAGTTCTATTATATTAGACTTACTCAAATCCTACCATTTTTTCAATTTTTATTTTCCATTTAACGTTTTGATTTGAATAAATTCGATAAATTTTGATTATGTTGTTTTGCATATAACTCTTCATGAACGTAAATCATGACTTCTTTGGAGGTTGTGGCCTTTTTTTGGGTGTAAAAATCAACTCCAATTCCTACAAGGATAACTTCAACTTGTTGAATCTTGTGGAGCTTTGTGCATCATTGTGTGTGTAGTGGATCATTTGTTAAATATGAAGCTATAGTTTGTTCTTTGTGAGTTGAGGGAATCAAGCATACAATAACACTACTACTTCCCATTGCTTCCAAAGAAAAGGAACCAAGCTTTTAAAACTTTGTAATGATGCGAATTGCATGAAGCATGGTTGGTGGGTTAAAAAAGTATCTTAGCCTACTAGGCCAAGTATATTTTGTAGATTTAACACATGGCATTGATATTGATGGTCTTGATTGAATGTGTGAAAGATCATAGATTGGATATTTGGATAATTTTCATAAGCATTCTTGTAATTAAAATAGATTCTTACATTTACAATTACCATTACCCTCTTGAGACTAGTGGGTGTATGCATGTCATTGTGCATTATTTATTATGTACAAAGTACATCATTGTGTGCAAAAAACATTGAGCCAAAGATAGTAGCTACATGTTTTGCTTACAAACACATGACGTGTTCACCTTGCTAGCTCTACAATAACACACCCCATGCAAAGATGTAGCTACTAGTGGGCCTAGCTAGCTAGTATGTCTTGTGCTTGATTATCTCACAAGGATGTTGAAAATATTTAAGAACATCCTCTCTATGTGTGTGTGTGTGCGACTCTAGTGTTAACATCTACAAGCGGTTAAACTAGCCTATTAAACTAGTATAAAATGTGGACACTTAGCTTTACGCCACATCTCTCAATCTTTGTCACATTATTTGTACTCTCATACTTTGAGGATCTTTGATCTTGTACCTAGTAGAAGGTATGTATTCATATCCAGTTGGCATGATGGTGAGTTCTAATGCATGAGTACAGCCTCATCAAGAGGCATTATCTTTGTCTACTATTCTCTTTGGTTTCAGTCATGGTTTCTTGGTGCCATATGCAATTCATCAACACATGCTATGGCTATGGTTTCTTGGCCCATTTCTTTGTATTTGACCATGGGCATAAAGTTTGATTTTCATTTAGGAAAATAAATCATTTCACTGGTATCAAAGCGTAAGCTTTAGATCCATATCCAACTTCATTTTCAGTCCAAAATTCCACATCAAGGAAGGTACAAAAGGTATAGATTGGTTTCCTATATATTCTTGTAATTAGCAAGACTTCCACAAATATTGGAAGCTAAGTTTGGAGATATTTGAAAGAGTTTTAGAAAAAAATAGAGGAATAATTGACATATTTAGTAACCTGTCACCAAATTTTAAGTATTTTTTGAGATCACTTTGCCAAAAAGGAGCTTACATGACTTGGAAGAGACTAAAACCTCCACTACTTTTCAAGAACGTTTCTTCTTCAAGGTCTCCTACAAACTTCCATGGAGGAAAATCAATCCCTACCTCTTCTCGTGCACCAAAGTACCATTTGTTTGTAGAATAACTCAATGCCCATTGTGGCACAAAATGCACAGAATACACAAGAAATCTCTAGCAAGTCATTTAATTATCATCTACTCTTTCCAACCTACAACCTTCATTACATCATTGTAGCAAGGGTTTGACACCGATTATTCCATCTTCTTAGCATTCTTGCTTCTTCAAAACCCCTAGGTACAACACTAAACAACCACGAATGCTCGAACCAAACTTCAAGAATCTTTATGAAGATATCGTCACTCAATAACAAGACACTTCACTAAAGCAAGCATTAATGAATATATCATCAAGATTGGAGGATTGAAGATTCATTTGCCAAGACTAACACATAGAGCTTAGATTTGGGGAAGAATATTATTTCAACCACTTCTCTACTACTAAAGTACTTTTACTCATCATGGAGCATCTAAAGATCCAACATATTCCTTAGTTAAAATATGGGTCATGACATGTGAATACTTGTTAAGGTACGATGCCTCATAGGGCAACTAGAAATCTAAAGGGATTTTCAGAGACCCAACTCCATGGAACAATGTTCTCACTAGCTACCTAGTCCCACATACAATTTAAACAAAATACCAAATATGACATGCTACTAACATCAAATAAAGCTATGAAAAAGGGACTCTCAACATATAATCCAAAAGGAGCATGTCCCACTAGTTATTCTTCATCGGTGAAGTGCATCCCAAACTTGTAAAAGAACCACTAGATTGGCCCATGTAAGAACTTGTGCTCTAAAAGGTGATAGGGAGTGACGAGCATGAGAGATTGTTGCCTTCCACCATAAGGCCAATGTGTGTAAATATCATGATTGCTAGCCTTTCTCCCCACCCACTTATATCTTAATTAGCGTGTGACAAAGTGTTTTCTAGAGCTAACTCGAAGCTACTCCTCCCGATTAGCTCTTTGAATTGCCTATGCATGGTATACTTATCCAACCATGTAATCACTTTAGAGGATGCCACAATTTTCATCCATATCTTGATGGTTTTTTGTGCTTTCCAAGAAGCCCAATCAAAATGTCTTGCCATGACCTGGAACAAGTCATGGCATTCACAATATCATGTGTCTAAGAGTTAAAGTTTTTGATTGGCATTTGCAATATGCCATTAGGAAGCTCAAATGTGCTTCAGTTTCTGTGATGAATACCTTGGCTTTTGATGTAGTGGAATGTCAAGAATGGCAAATTGCTTACTCCATTATTTTTGTAGTACACGCGTGACTCCAACCCATCCAAGCCAAATCTTATTTTGATTATTCTTCTTTCAAAGTATGGGTCCAATGGGTGGAGTGATCTTTGAAAGTGTGGGAGTCATTGGCACAACATATGACAACTTAGGAAGCATAAGATGAAAAAACGTTAAGGTAAAAAAGAAAAGGCGACACTAAACTCAAATATGATGGCTAGAAGAGTTGATCTATGACCCAACTAGAGATCCACTTGATAAGTTTTTGTGAGATGACATCAGTTCCTAGTTGATATCCTAGATTATAGAAGATTATTTTGCAAACCCAAGGCACAACCATCTTGCTGAATTAGTTGATCAAATTTGATTTTCACACATTAACATGTAACCTTGAGGTTGTGACAAACAAATCCCATATTTATTGCCCTTTATAGTTTATATTGGTCAATCATCAAGAATATAAAAGAATAATCAATAAATGTGCAGTTCACAGCTTGTTGTCTTGATGGCACTGTGAGACTCGTGATGTCTCCATTAAAAGCCTAGTGTGACAACATATTCAATGTCGAATACATGGCAACGCCAAAGAGTATGACACAAAATATTTCAGCCCTTAATGAAACCATATTATGCCTAATGAGTAATCCTTGACAATTGCAAGGAAGCCTCAGCACATGACATTTGAGAAAATTTTAATAATTGCACCTACTAGAAGATTGACCTGCATTGCTCGAAAGTGCATTGGAAGGGAACCTTGAGCAACAACTTCATTAAACTCATTTACCATGCCTCAAGCGTACTTTTTGCTCACCACATTTCTTAACACATGGCAATCAAACGCTCCTTTAATTGCTGAACGTTTTCAATAAAGAATTCATTGTTTAGACAAAGTATCTATCACGCATTTCATATGGAAGAAATCATTTTGCTAAGAGTTGTGATCCAATAAGTTTTCTCTAGGAGCAACCATGCCAATCCATGCCACTTGGGGTCAAAGCTCCTTGGGCCTTTATGCAAAGAACTCAATTATAGTAACTACTAACAGTGCTATCATTTTGTAGTGTCTTATCAAAGTTGTGTAATAAATGCGGTGCACCATTGCCAACTCTTGTCATTTTCTAAATGCGTTATTTATGCCCTATATTGGCAAGACACACATCCTAGAATCTGAATAGTCTCCATTACCCGGGCACGTGGTTCTAGGAAGTTGATTGTTCAGCAATAGTTGCAGACTGCCCTTGTCGGATGGATCGACATCTTGCTTTTGCAGGAGCACAAGCTCACTGCCACCTAGGCCCAGCGGGTTGGGAAGGTACTTCCGAGCAGCTCGCACACTTACTGGGAGTATGCAATAGGTGCCCATGGCAAGAGTGGAGGCATATGCACCTCTCTTGGCCCGAGTCTCACTGCCTGTGTACAAGACCATTGGACGATAGTGGCAAGAAGGGTTCTATGGATCAGATTGGATATTGGGGACTCGTGTATTGGAGTTCTCAATGTCTATGCCCCTATGGAGGTTAGGCCACACAACAGGTTCTGAGTGCCTTCAGGATTGTAGACCGAGACTTGGCGGTGAGTGAAAGCCGTCCCTGATATGGATCTTCATGTCAGCTCAGATCAACCCCCCCCCAGATCACCTTTCCTTCGCAGCTTACTCCGCGTGTGGCAAGGCCTCCGTAAGGCCCTAATCAAGAGCCCCCCAGGCTGGAAGGACCGTTAGCCGGTGATCTGAAACCCCTAGATCAAAGATCGAGAAGGGGCACAGATAGGTGAGCGCCCCCACATCCCGTGGGCTGGGTGGGAGGCTGGCCCGGCTCGTACCATCAGGACATGGCGGGAGGTGTACAGGATGGCAGACGAGGAGGTGTTGCAGCGAGTATCAGGCTGCCAGAGAGGAGTGGAGTTGAGGAGAAGAGAGATAGACGAGGCAATACCTCTGGAGTGGCTTGCTCCACCGATACGAGAGCCAAGAGCCCGAGGAAGTATGGGCAGCTAGGTTTTCACTAGCAAGCATCTCCCTTCAGGTGGTAGGTAGAGTGGTGGCGCCCCGCAAGGGACTTTCTTCTCCGTTCGGGGGGGGGGGGGGGGGGGGGGGGGGGGATGTCTGGCCCTTGACAAAGGGCAACAAGATGAGGGGTTCGCCACCCTTTCGTGAAGGAGGATTCGGGTGGTGGGCCTTCATGGGAAGACTTGGCGACTGGACCCCTATGTTCTCTGGAAGGAGCTCGGGGAGTGGCGCCTTTGGATCTGGGAGGGCAAACCACTTGATGAGTTGGAGTGGGATCCAGGAGAGTGGCTATGGCCAGCCTTTGCGATCGCCAAGAAGCCACCCAAGTTTCTAGAGTACACTGCGAGGATTGGTAGACATGCACTGATGCCAGGATATGGACTAGGCACCGTCATGCAGTAGGCACTGGGCGGAGCACAGCATCACGAAGCCCTTCTGACGCACCTTCTGGCACTGCCTATGGGATAGTTGGAGGCCGAGGAGGGTGTCGTATTTTTTATGGTTGGTGGCACATGTAGGCTTGGCGGTGGGAAGTTGGCTTACCCAGATACAGGAGAGTGGTTGTAAGCATTGCACACAACAGCCTTTGGAAACCCCAAAGCACTGCCTTTGGTCATGTGAGGAGGCGCAACTCGTGTGGAGAGGAGCATGCTGGATCCTTCGCCGTATAGCACCCAGCCTTGGGTGTATCTCATGGGGAGCTTTCTGCTGGCAGGCAGTTAGCGAGGGCCGTTACCTTCTGTATGAGGCCGGGATGCAGGACACGATATTCATGATCGAGGCAGGGTCGTGTGCAATGGTCGATCTGGAGGCTCTACCCATCCGCAAGGTACTGGAGCCCACAACACACCGCTCGGAGGTATGGAAGATCATAGGGAGTCTTACTGGATGGCATATATGGAAGGCGCAGTGTCAGGAGGCTTTCGGTGGAGAGAGACTTTCAGCACATGCGACCTTAGCAGAGCTCTAGACCTCCATCATCCACTCCCTCCGCAGCTGATGGGATCAAGTGTAGGGCAAGTCCAGGGCTCGTCAAGAGCTCCGTGGTCACTTCATGCGTACTTGGGGCAGCCAGGGCCTGTTCTTCGTGATGCACGCAGGCAGCCGCAGTTGGTGATATTACACCCACCCCCCCCCCCCCCCCCCCCCAAATGGCTTCTTGCCCCTATCCCCCCGAGACCGCCTTGAGAGGCTTGTATACATGATGTATTGGTGACTTTGCATCAGCTCTAGCTAGTCTGTTGAGCACGAGCATTCTGTTGTAATCAGTTTTTTGAGTAATATAATCAGCCACATTTTACTTGCAAAAAAAAAAAAAGGCAAGACACTCCAAATTTCGGATAAGAAATTTCCCATGCGTTCACTCTGTGAAGTGAACGAGGACTGTGAAAGAAAGCAGCACAATTGAAAAATGATCAAATAAGATATGTTGTCTTATCTCTCCACCGACATAAGCAAGACCTCGAGCAAAAAGCTGCCATCACACATGACCTGCATCTCCAAGTTGTTACCTCATGAGTAGAATAAAAAGGTAAAACTGGGATCCTGTGGGTTTAACCAAGCCCATATATCTTGTTTTAGAACTAATCAGGCTAGTGTCATCCTATCTTCATCTTTCAAGTCCATCCGTCAGACAATGAGGTGATGTGTGATGTTCATTCACAATATCTGTTGAAATCGCCCATCATAAGACTTGGCCTATCCAAGGACAATGAATCACTTCGAGTTCTCTACAATGAAGTGGTTACAACCCAACCAACTACAGAGACGCACCCTCATATGTGACTTTAATGATCGAGTATCTCCCATGAACACCATCTTATCACTGCAGGCTACAATGTTCATGTATTATCATCAAAACCTGGCTGCCTAGATGAGAGGCCTAAGTAGCATTGCCTCTATGTTGAAAGAATGCACATGCTTGATTGTGATTTTAATGCTGTGCAATATGACACATTCGAAGAAGATGACAATAACTTCCACAATAAATCCCCTTAATTTTATAGAAACAACTTCATCAATCAATCAATAGTATAATAATTCTGAGTTGCCAACATCCCTTGCTAATCTATGACCACCACACTGCGAATGCAGCACCCAAGTAATCTCCCAAAACTGCAGCTGAATTCTGCAATGCCAAAGGGTCGGACAATTTTTGCAAGTTTTTGTTACCATCGGTCACATTGCCTCAGTCTCAAGGAATAATAACTCTATCCTTCTTATCAACAGTGAATATAGCTGGAGGCTCAACTCAACCCCTAGAGCATGGTCTCGAATTATATTGGGGTTGTTGAAAGCCACATTGTTGGGCTCAAACAAGGTCCTCCCACATGAGATATGAAAATAGGGATGATAATCAACATGAGACATGAGGATGAGGATGATGGTTGACATGCATAAATAATGTGTTGTTCTGATGGCCAAGCCTAAGTGCCTTGTTGCATAACATTCTCTCCCTTTTTTGCCTTGTGAGAGACCACTTCTTGCCATGGTGCCTCATCTGCCACAACTTGCTGTAGTCATCCTTTTTTATGAGCATCTAATGGGGCAGCCATTAGCAAAAACATTTTGTCACTATGGTGCAAGTTCTTATTGTCATCACATACATGACCTCAACTCTTCCATGGGGCTTTGTTTACACTCTGCCATGCCCCATTGTTTAAATTTGAAATGATGCCAACCAACGGGTCCCCATTTCACCCTAGAACACATAGATCGCATGCTTGGATGCAAAATCCACAGCCAAGATGAGAGCTTTTGAGTCCTGTCCCAAAGCATACACAATCTATGTTTGTGGTTTGCCCTTGTATGTAGTGGGATCAATACTTTGCACCTAATATTTGCATTGCATTATGAAGCAATGGCCAATAAACAGTGTGACATTTCTCAACCTCCATCCAGATGGGACATTCTTGTTCTAGAATCTCATGGAACTCTTCCATGAGTTTCCGTGAGACACTATTCCTATAAAGCACACTGATGCAAGGCATCATAAAGCACACAAACTACCGCCATCCATAAACACTCACCTTCAAGCATAATTTCAATCACAAGGAATTGGCCAAACACATCATTTTTTACTATAACAGGCTGAAATCTTTCACGAACCACCATGAGACCACCAGAGTGCAACATCACAATACGCCCACCAAAGAGCAATCAGCATGCACTTTCGAGTTACCAGGCAACTTGCAACCAAAGGGAGCCATATCATTTGCATTATGCTCATGAGAAGCCTTACCCTTCTACGTGCATATGTATGAAAGGAGTACTGAGATCTTGCTGATGTGCGATCTCGCAAGTCAACATCAAAAATTTTCCCCTTTTTGGCATCAATACCAATCCAAGTAGACTTGAGATGAACTAAAAACAGCATGGGTTGTTTACTTTTAACCAAATCTCTCTAAACACAGCATTCATCAGCACCAAACCCATCAACCATTCTACTTACATTAGCATTGGAAGCTCTCCTGCCCATCACGTCGCCATCGACATTGACAGGACCATCACCACTCCCCTTGTCATCACCTGCGCCCCATCCCCTTCGCCTTCGCTAGGGCCTCCATCGCTAGCTCCCTGCGCCACCACCTGGGCCCTTGCGCCGACTGCGCCCGCCCTGCCCCCTCCGCCTGCGCCCACCTACCTACCCCCCCGGCCTATCCTTTCCTCCCCTCCAACCCCCTGCCCCCTGTGTGCTGTCCTGACGGGAGGCCTGGCCCTTTGTCAGGCTGTCACACCACCGCCATCGAAAACAGAAATCTCCCCCTTCGCCATCGACACCCCCCCCCCCCCCCCCCCCCCCCCCCCCCTTCAGTTGCTTCCTCCCCCTGCAGCAACTCCCCATCCAGTAGCACAGCAGCATGATAGGTAGGTTCTCCCAAAAGGGACGCGCAATGGAAACCTATGGTCAGACGCCGGAGCACTCAGCGAGTGCCCCCCAGTCAAACACCTTGTGCGTAGTCCTCTCTGAGGAGCAGCTCTTAGCCGTCCGAGCTAAAGAGCTGGAGCTAATGGAAACGACGATTTATGGTCAGGTAGTAGGACATTCCCTAGCCAAGGCCCAGCTTCGGGACTGCCTTCACTCCACGCTGCGCATCGGCACAGCGCAGATCATGGAGGCGATCTTATTGGGCCTAGGGATCTTCATGGTCCGGCTCAACTCGACAGACACAGTTCGCAAGCTACTTGCCAGTTCACCATATGTGTCCACGAAGGGGTCATATACATGGTCCCTTGGTACAGTGGCTTTACTGTGGAGGCGTTTGCACTCCACAACCGGTTTCTTCGGCACTCGGTTACCCTTCTTTTCCCCGGCCTGGCGGTTGAGTATCGCTAGTTGGTGGAAGACTTTGGACGGCTCTTCGGCACTGTCCTTCCCACATCTTTCGTGGATGCAGTGACAGCAGCAGGAGTCCCAAAGGTACGTACGGGTGGCAGTGAAAGAGGTCAAGAATATCCCATAGGTTCTAGAGATTGAGGCAAGCGGGCACTCCTTTAGGCACCAGGTCATTGTGACTGGGCAACCAGGGCAGTGCCTGCGCTGCCACGACTTCGGGCATCAAGTAGCAGTTTGTACGCGTTTCAGAGCCGAGGCGGCTCCGCCCATAGGTCCGCAGGTGGACGTTGACGGTTTCACATGGGTCCAAAGACGACAGAGAGGGAGATGGCAAGGGGAGGCACAGCCAGCTCCTCAGATTAGCCTCGTTAGCAGGGTGTTGGCGGGCGAGCGACCCCCTCTCAGCAGAGCACTCCACGGCCTCCCCCTGTCCGCCCCACCCAACAGGACCGCAGCCCCCCACATTCTCCAACGGTGCCATAGGCCTCCCCTGAGTGCCCACAGGACCCTCAACTCCCCCCAAGCCCCCCCCCCCCCCCCCCCCCCCCCCCCCCCCCCTTCCCCACACATCCCATGCCCCCCCTCCCCCCCACTGACCTTGGCCCACAACCCTCCCTTGCCAGGGCCACACCCCCCCCCCCCCCCAATCCGCCATGCATCTCCAGCCATCCCACCATCCCTCGATCCTCTTCCCCCCCATCAGCCCCCCTACCGAGCACCCCCCCTGATCCGCACCAAGGTCAGGTGAGCCCCCCCAGACCCACCCCCCCTCCTCCCACAGGAGATGATGAGCCACACACACCTACCTCCTCCACGCACCAGCAGTCTTCCCCCTTCCACACAGCCACCAGCTCATCCGCCCCTGCCACCTGCCACACTTTCCCGAGACAGGTATAGTTGTTGCCATAAGAGTTCTTCCACAGTAGCCCATGGTCCTACCTGCGAGTTGCGGAGCACGGAGAGCTCCCACTACCTCTAAAGGTGGGGATCTTCATGGTTTGCACCCGCCACACTTTCTCGAGACAGGCATAGTTGTTGCCACAAGAGTTCTTCCGCAGTGGCCCATGGTCCTACCTGCGAGTTGTGGAGCACGGAGAGTTCCCACTACCTCTAAAGGTGGGGATCTTCATGGTTCGTAAGTCAAGGAGGGGCAAGGTCCACCTACTAGCACCATCGGATGGTCCAAACTACGCCTTTTTTCTTCAGTCATCTTACTCAGAGGAGTGGACAACTACACATATTGAGGAGGAGTTGAAGAGTTAGGTGGCGGATCACATCTCCTAGTGGATGGGTGATGAAGGATTAGCACTGTTTGCACAACAATGGCCAGGTTGCATGATGGACATTAACTAGTGGGCTGGCGCCAAGGTCCCACACTTGAGCATTATCTTTCGAGCCCCTCCACAATGGAGAGCTCCGAGAGACGTGATCGAGTGGCCCCCGGCACAAGCGGCCCGCTTCTACCAGTGTACAGAGCCGCGATTTTCAGCATGGCTGATAGATGCATTGATAGTACCACCTGGAGCATCTATCACCCCCATGGTCCGGCCAAGGGCCACCATGGGAGACTAGAGTTCACCATCCAGACCGGCGGCAAAGCACATTTGCATGCCTCATAGTCTCTCCTCATCTGCAGCATCCACACCGAACATATGCCTGTTCGGTCAGCCACAGGTTTCCCCATGAGCTTACATCTTGCATCCTGGAATGTGAACAGTCTCCACTACAGTGGGGCACGTGGCTCCAGGAAGTTGATTGTTCGGCAAGAGTTGCAACCTACCCTTGCCGAACGGATCGACATCTTGCTTCTACAGGAGCATAAGCTTACCCTCACCCAGGCTTAGCGGGTTGGGAACGTACTTCCGGGCAGCTCACACACTTACTGGGAGCACGCCATAGGGGCCCACAGCAGGAGTGGAGGCGTATGCACCTCTATTGGCTCGAGTCTCACCACTTGTATACGAGACCAAGGGACGATAGTGGCACAAAGTGTTCTATGGATTAGACTCAATATTGGGGACTCGTATATTGGAGTCCTCAATGTCTATGCCCCTACGGAGGTTAGGGCACGCAACAGGTTCTGGGTGGAGATTGCAGCTCGACTCCCAGAGGTGGACTCCTAGATTGTTAGAGGAGACTTCAACAACTTGGAGGCTTTGGAGGACCACTAGGACAGAGGAAGAAATTACCAGGGCATGGCTGGGGAGGAGCAAGAGGCATGGGAGGTCTCTTTGCTTGAAATCGGAGCACGTGATGCCTGGAAAGACCCTGCCTTCCACAAGAGGGAGAGGCCGTCGGACTTTTTTTGGGGATATAGGCAGCTAGGTGGAGCCATACTGGAGCGGTTGGACAGGTTTTATGTGGGAGAGTGAGGAGGCTCTTGTGGAGGCCAAATTGAGCAATTGGCAGGCACCGCGTTATTCGATCACTGCCCGGTTCTCCTGACACTTGACCCCCCAGCATCCGCCCTAGATATACGATCCTGTCGCATCCTTGACTCGATCTATAGGAGGGAAGAGGTGTCGAGACAGATAGAGCAGATTTGGACCAAAGAGTGGGACAGGAGGGATCGGATAGCAGAGGAGGTTGCAGAGATCCTAGCTAAGTCAATTAGAATCTGCCTAGAGGCAGCCATACAGGCCACGCAGCAGTGTTGGGAGGAGGAGACAGCACTCCGGCGGGACCTCGCAGGCACGCAGAGATTATTGCAGAAGACACCAGGGGATCCCACCCTCCACGCACAGGAGGTGCGCGTGCCTGCAGCCATTGCTGGCCTAGAGGACAGGTGCTCGGAGTTCTCTTTCTGCACCTCAGCAGCCTTTTGGGCGCGGAAGGGGGACACGATGTGTAGGGAGTTCTTCCAGGTGCACTAGCCCCGCACCACGGGAGAGCAGATACGCAGCCTTCGGAATCAGTATGGGAGGACCTGTTCTTTTGTCCAAGATAGGAGCATCCTAGACAATGTATTTACATTCTTTGAGGCGACAGTGGGCTTAGCATAGTGGGCAGAGACTGGCAGTATTACTCTTGGATTTCGAGAAACCTTATGATAGGGTGGACTGGGATTTCCAAGAGGGCACCATGGTGAAGTTCGGATTCCCCCACGCTTGGATTCGCGGGGTCTCCGGTCTGTACAAATTGGCCACCAGCAGGGTTCTCATAGACGGAAGGCGAGGGGAGGAGTTTCGGCTAGAGAGATTGGTTCGACAGGGCTGTCCCCTGGCCCCATACATGTTCCTAATCTTCGCAAAGGCGATGTCTCACTTCCTTAGGTCACGTAAGAGCGGATTACGTGGCCTCCGACTTCCAATGAGAGAGGAGACTAAGTTGTTAGACTTGAATTTCGCAGATGACACATGCCTCTACATAGAAGACGATGAGGTGATGCTGGAGAGAATGAGGCTGGCTCTTGACGTGTTTTGCGTTGCAGCGGGAGTGAAAATCAACTGGCGAAAGTCGGTTGGTTTCCTCACAGACCCGGACTCCAGCACGGAGTGGGGCGTCTACCTGGGATTTAGATGGGTGAGCAGAGGGCAGACCATCCAATACCTAGGGTTCCAGGTGGGACTCGACATCACTCTTACCCAGCAATTTCTTCTTGTCCTTGATTCTATTAAGAGGAAACTAACCTATTGAAGCACGGCTCGCCTCTCACTAGCCAGTCAAGCCCTGGTGATTAACCAGGTTCTCCTAGCGACAGCCTAGTACATCGCCTCATGTTGGTGCTTCTCCTCATCGTGCATAGGGCAGCTTCGCCGCCTAGTGCGGAATTTCCTTTGGTCTGGGTTTGATGGCTCCAGGGGCTCTAGGGCCAAGGTAGCGTGGGCGACCTGACATATGAGGACGGTACCACTACCTCTTCTGTGATGGTTTTCAACCTCTTCGTCGTGTCATTGAGTATGAGGACTAGAGATGCCAAGGTCTTTACCTCCTAGAGCTCTAGAGGTGCCGCACAACACTATTGAAAGATAGGAGACCAGCTCACCCATAGGGACCCGAACAGAGAGCAATGACAGATTCTTTTCCTAGATCCAACCCTACTAACACTACTAGTCTTGTAGAGATAGACCCACCTCGACGCAGTGAAGGCACATTGGATAAAGCCATTTCACTTTGTCAAGCAAGACAACCCCCTCCACATTTGAGGAGACCGCACCACAATTGGATGAGAGCTATTATCTCGAGACACTGAAGACACACTACAAGCATATTGGTGGAGCAGTTAGGGATCGCATCATAGCTGAGATCATGTGCAGACCTTGAGATCATCTACACTCTACAATCCCCACTATATTTTTCCATGCATATTTTTGTTAGATTTGGGTTTCTTTTTCTTTCTACTGGTGGGACAACACTAGACCTTAGCATAGTCTCATCATAATGTCATTTCTTAGCATTGTTTCATAGGCCACTTACTTATTTTAATGTTTTCTTCACCTTATTGATGAGATGACATTAGACATGGAGGTACTTTGGATTTTGTCTCATAGGCCACATTGGCCTTATGTAGACGTTAATCTCTCTCTCTCTCTCTCTCTCTCTCTCTCTCTCTCTCTCTCTCTCTTTTTCCCCCAATAATTATGTAGACGTTAATCTCTCTCTCTCTCTCTCTCTCTCTCTCTCTCTCTCTCTCTCTCTCTCTCTCTCTCTCTTTTTCCCCCAATAATTATCTAGCTGCTATGAAATACACCAACAATCAAGGCTTGTGAATCTAACTGAACCAACAGCAGTCTAAATCTACTTCTGAAGGCATAGCCAATGTAATCCTGTGACAAACTTGCCTTAATTCCTGAACTTTCAAACAGGATGCTCATTTTTGGAGTAGGATACATGGCAACACACATGGTAACTAGAGTTGTCCTATTGAGCAATAACTTACACTAACAGATATATAAACAAACCACTTTGCTTCACAGTACAAGTTCTTTACTCAGAGTTTGTTTACCATTTGCCTCTGTAGTATTGAGAAGCTACAGCCAAAAGAATGTTGTACAACAAATGGAAGAAACTATCATACCTCTTCTAATCCTGAGCTATTTCAATGTCCAACCTAGCTTAAGAACAATACATTGTTGCAAGAGACAACTGAACATATACATACCACTAGAAGACTTCATGAGTTTATATGTTCCATGGGATGGAGTTTCCTAGATATGGAAAGGGGAACATGTGCTTTCACAGAAATTCCCTCCTCCATGTATTCCTGTAAGGGATTAAAGTTTCAGATTCCATGCCTTTCATTTTACATTTCCTACCTCCCTCCTGTTAGTGCAAGTGTGGCTTCGCTTATGGGCAAGCATTAGCATGGGCATGTGCAGATGCATGTGTGTAGATGAGCACATTCTCAGGCTGTGCATGTGCATGTGCATGTGTGCATGTGTGCATTTGCGTCATCTAACTTCTGACACAGTAGTTATTTAAGGGATGCATTTGTTCACAACCAGTTCGTTATCACTTTCAATTCTCAGCGGCCCAGCCTTGAAGCTACCTAAGTGCTACCAGACACATTCAAAGGATGCATTTGTCCTATAACCAGCATTCAGTTCTTTCCAATGATTCAATGCACATGGTGATCTCAATGATATATACAACTTGTCCAGTCTTCCAGGAATCAGCAGATCATTTTAAGAGTGGTACATAATCCAGCAAGCCTTTTGTATTGAGTTAATGTAAAAAAATAAAAACAAAGAGATTGTTCCACTTTGATCAGATGATGCTAATTATGTTGGCCATGTTACAGCTAGTCCAGTCCTCAAGCCCCTTGTGTACAGGTTCGGGAGCTATAACCATAATCCAACAAGCCTATTTTTGACTCAATTTGTTTTGCAGGGGGTGAGCCTCAGTAGATAGAAAACTCTCTGTAAAAGCATGTGGCCACTAATAAGTCCATGTGTTATGTCATCTACCCACTTTAACATGGTCTCCACTAAATCCTAACATCTCCTTGTAGCCTCATTTATAATATATCTGTATTCCATTTTCATTTCGTAGTATTTACAAGCTTCTCCTGAACCATTGCCAACGTGTCTTTTCCCCATTGCAACAGTGTACAAATCCTGCTAGACCTCATTCACACTACCCAGAGTGGCTTTGTTTGGGATTGCAGCATCCTGGACAATATTTTCACCTTTTGGGAATCCACAACTCTTGCATGATCCAAGGGCAGGACCTCACTATCCTACTTCTCGATTTTGAGATGGCTTATGACAGAGTTGACTGTGAGTTTCTAGAGGGTACCCTTCTCAGGATGGAGTTTCCAGAGCAATGGATTAGAGCTGTATCAACTCTGTACACATCAGCTCATTGCTAGGAACATATTGGCAGGGCCAGAGTTGACAGATTTAGCATTCACAGGTTAGCGAGATAGGGATGCCCCTTGTGAAGAAACTAGTACAGTTTGCACTGAGGAAACACAGAGTATACGACTACGACAAAAACACAAAGACACAGATAGTGATGTGCAAAACTCAAACTCTAAACACAAAATGCAAAACTCAAAACACAAACACAGAGAAGAACTCTGACGTGAATGAATCATTGCAGTGAATGAATGTAAGAGTATACAGAATGCTCAAGGACAAAGCAGTAGAATGTCCATGTGTCATGTCCACCGGAGATGGATCTCGAGAATTGTAACCACCAGTCAAAGTAGTCAAAGGGTGAACTGGACAAAACATAGATCACTAGAAGCAGTAGGACATTTGACGTCAGCAGTGGAGGTGCATAAGGATGTTGGTGACAGCTGAAACTGCCAAATGCAGCTACAGGGGCAATCGCTTGACCATGGAGAGCTTGTCACAAGATAGCAGGAGTGCAAACACGAGACAGGCAGGGGAAGGGGAAGGTGCTGGCAATGGCTAAATGCTCCAAAGGCAGCAATAGTGAAGGTGCTAGGCTACAAGGCCGTAGCAGGAGAGCAGTCACTAGGTGCCAAGGCTGATGAACACAACGTGGCAGCAGTCGTGGAGGCTGGACAGCTACTAGAGGAAGGTTGAGGGCTGAAATCTTCACTGAAGAGAGAAACCTACACACAAGGATGGGCTGAATGGTGGGCAACCTGTCTTTTTATAGATGTGGATAGACCCTCCGAAATTCGGGTTTGCATAGAAACTCTCTCGAACTGCTCCCCATTTTAGGGTTTTTCATTAATTAAGCATGTTTTGGGGCTATTTAAGAGGATAGTCAGCACGTAATGCATTTTTTAGCTCCCCATACGGGAGAATGAAAAGGGATGGTTAGATCCAACACATTGTAAGACAAACAAGCTTACCCAACCACTCGGGGGTGTTGATGACAAGGGAAAAGGTGGTGGAGTGGTGGTGTGGTATAAGAACCACCGCTGGAGATAGCTCAGGATCCACTCAGAGGTACTTTGCACCATGAGATGCGTAGTATGCTACATGCTAAGAATGCTCATATAGTAGGTGCCACTTGGATAGTGTCCCTCGTGAGACAATTGTTCACTTGCCCAAGCGCCCTTTGCAAAGACGATGAAATCATGCAATGCAAAGGAGAGGTACAATAGGGAAGGGAGGCCAATGTCGAAAAGAAGTGCTGAAACCTGTAGAATACCATGAAAGAGTAGAAACCGCCTCTCAACCTTGCATGTCGAGCTGGAAGAAGGAACAGAAGTCTAATGTTAGTCTTTGTGTGGTGCCAAGAACCATGATGAAGATGAGGATGAAGATGAGGCACTCTCACTAAAACAGGAAGGTAGAAGTCGCCACCATGAGAGCATCAAGAGAGATGTTACACAATCTACCCTTGAGAGGCGGGAGCCTCCATGCTAGTAGAAGAGCATGGAACCATGAAAGGAATGGTGTATATCCCATGTCTCTAGCCCACGAAGGACCAGTGCAAATTTGCATGTTAGCCCTACAGTTTTTTTTTCTTGCAAAATAAAATGTGGCTGATTATATTACTAAAAAAAAATGATTACAACTGAGTGCTAATGCTCAACAGACTAGCTAGAGCTAATGCAAAGTCACAAATACATCATGTATACAAGCCTCTCAGGTGGTCTAGGGGATAACGGTGAAGAAAGTCCCCTGTGAGGTGCCGCCCACTCTACCTGCCACTTGTAGGGGGATGCCTGCTAGTGAAAACCTAGCGGCCCATACCTCCCCAGGCTCTATCGACACTCGTATCGGGGGAGCAAGCCACTCCAGAGGTATTGCTGTGTCTATCTCCCTTCTCAACTCCACTCCTCTCTAGCAGCCTGATACTCGCTACAACACCTCCCCGTCCGCCATCCTATACACCTCCCACCATGTCCTGATGGTATGAGCCGGGCCGACCAGCCCACTGGATGTGGGGGCACTCGCCAATTTGTGTCCCTTCTCGATCTTTGACCTGGGGGTTCCAAATTACCGAGTGACGGTCTATCTCCTCCTTGCAACCTGGGGGGCTCTGGATTACGGCCTTATGGAGGCCTTGCTACACGTGGAGTAAGCTGCGTAGGAAAGGTAATCTTGGGGGAGGTGATGTGGGCTGATGTGAAGATCCATCTCAAAGATGGCCTCCACTCACCGCCAAGCCTTGATCTACAATCCTAAAGACCCTCTTGCAATAAAACGTTCCAGGTCTGCCCGCCTGGTGTGAGACCGCCGACAACTAGCTTGCCCAAGAGGGCCATACTCTGATACTTTAGGTCTATCATCCCAAACCCTCCCTCTAACCGATGCCGTATGATGGTCGCCCCCTCCACCTTGGCCCTAGAATCCCTGCAGCCATCTGACACTGACCAAAGGAAGTTCCGTACTAGGCGGCGAAGCTGCACTGCGCAAGATGAGGAGAAGCACCAATATGAGGCGGTATACCGAGCCGTCGCTAGGAGGACTTGCTTAACCACCAGGGCTCGGCCAGCTAGTGAGAGGCGAACCGTGCTCTAGTAGGTTAGCTTCCTCCGAATAGAATCAAAAACAGGAAGAAACTGTTGGGCAGAGGTGATGTCAAGTCCCACCTGGAACCCTAGGTACCGGACGGTCTGCCCTCTGCTCACCCATCTAAATCCTAGGTGGATGCCCTGCTCAGTACTGGAGTCTAGGTCTGTGAGCAAACCAACCGACTTTCGCCAATTGATTTTCGCTATTGCTGCAAGATAGAACACCTCAAGAGCTAGCCTCACTCTCTCCAGCATCAGCTCATCGTCCTCTATGTAGAGTGATGCGTCATCTGTATACTGTGAGTCTAACAACTCAGTCTCCTCTCTCAATGAAAGTCGAAGGCCGCGTAATCCGCTCACACGTGACTTAAGGAAATGGGACATCGCCTCTACAAAGAGTAGGAACACGTACGGGGCCAGGGGGCAGCCCTGCCGTACCGATCTCTCCAGCCGAAACTCCTCCCCACACCTACCACCTATGAGAACCCTGCTAGTGGATGATCTATAAAGTGTGGAGACCTTGCGAATCTAAGCTTGGGGGAAACCCAGCCTTACCATGGTGCCCTCTAGGAAGTCCCAGTCCACCCTGTCATAAGCTTTCTCAAAATCCAAGAGTAGTACAGCTAGTCTCTGCCCACTGTGTTGAGCCCACTTTGTCGCCTCAAAGAAGGTGAATACATTGTCCAGGATTCTCCTGTCCTGGACAAAGGCTGTATGTATGTCATGGATGATGTCTGGAAGCACGAGGCGTAGTCACCTACCAATAATCATCTTTGCTAGTGCCTTATAGGCCACTGACAATAATGTGATCGGTCTCCATTGGGAAAGCTCCAACCGGTCAATCCCTTTGGGGAGAAGACTAATAAGGCCTGCCGAAAGACTCCTTGGCATCTGTCCTGAACTGAAGATCTCCTAGAAGGCCATCACTAGGGGGTCCTTCACCACTTCCTAGTATGTAGTGAAGAAGGCCTTAGAAAGGTCATCCTCTCCCGGGCATTTCTGCCCGTCCTGTGTATGGAAAGCCTCCTCTAGTTCCTTCTCTGTGAAGGGAGCTAGGCGGGAGCGTCTGTCACCAGGTGGTGATACTTTTTACAATTTCTTTTCTTATTTACTTATATATATATATATATATATATATATATATATATATATATATATAAAATTTTTCTTTTCTTTTGTTGCTGTTGCTTTTTACCCCTAGAGTTCTCTTGGAATAAGCGGGATCTTTGCATGGCTAGAAGAGACATCCATTGGGACATATTGGACTAATGGTTTGTCTGAGCCTTAGGACTAGTTCCATATTGAATGGGCGTTGAAGAATAGAATGCCAATGGTTTGGGACTGTGTGCTTAGCCACTGGAGATGGTGCAGGACAATGAGCCTCGCCAAGATAGAAGATGCACATGTGAGAATGCTCACAGAATAAAAGTCACTGTAACTGAGCCACATTACACTTTTGATGTGGTCGCGATTATAAAAGTTGCACAGAACAACTTGAGGAATGCAAGGGTCACCATCCCTAAAATTTAGGGACTTAACTATTTTTAGACCCCAAAATTTGTTCGCGTCATTGTCTTTGTTTTTACATGAGGATTAATTCTCTGGTCTGTGTCAAGGTCAAATTTTGCACCGATCATGGAGAATTTTAGACCGGAAGGTTTAAACAAGAAAATTGTTACATGTATGCCATGTGGCACAAATTTCCAAAAGAGAGAGAGAGAGAGAGAGAGAGAGAGAGCATTTAAAAAAAACGTGATAGGCATAAGGGGAGATGGGAGAATAAAGTTTGGAGGAGCTGAGGGCAGATTGCTGCAAGAAAACCAGCCATGGAGAGTACTTTTACGTCTGACTCAAGCACGGAGGTAGAGCTTACTCCCTCTGATTACCTCTCTCTCTATTCTCAGAAGAAATGCTTTGCATGATGGATTGATTCCATCGAAGGTACAATTCTGTGTTTTTCTCTGCACATGCTAAATCGTAAAAACACTGAACTCTGTTCATGCTGAATAAGAACAGTGAACTCTGCACATGCTGAATTGTAAGAACAGTGAACTCTGCTCATGCTGAATAAGAACAGTGAACTCTGCACATGCTGAAGAGTAAGAACTGTGTGCTGGACAGTAAGAACAATGAACTCTGCACATGCTGGACAATAAAGGATGTTGATCTGGACATGCTGTACTGTTACTATGCAGCTGGGATTTACTTAGAAGAGATGAAAACCAACTGTTCACAGGTTATGTATTTTGGAACATTACCATTTTTGTAATGTTCTATCTTTTAATTGATAAAGAAATACCGAAAGGGGCACCGGTCTTCGGGGCCAATCTGATGTTGAGCAAGGAAGAGAGGTCTCTGTTTATGTATGTGTATGTAAAGTCCATGTGTTAATTGAAGGAACTACCGCTTTATGTGAGTCATAGACCGGTTGCATGATTCCATCCCCAGGATTTGAATTCTTTTCTGTAAAAATTTAAGCTTGGACAGTTTTGGGTGAAAAGGCCATACACACACGTTTTACAGAGATTACAGGACTAGAGAGATTGCAGACATGGATAAAGGCAAAGGAAAACTTCCCCATGAAGAAGAGAGTTCTTCTTCTGCTCATAGACATCGAAGAGAGAGTATTGGTACACAGATGTCACCTCCTCAGTATGGTTAGCTCTTTCCAACAGCTAGTAAAGAATCCTCAGATGCAAAAAATTTTGAAGTCACATAATGAGGATTATGAGGCTGAGTCATCACATCATACCATGGAGCGCTCAAAAAGGCAAACCTCTAATGTGCGTGAGCATGTGGGAAAGACACCAAACATGGAGCCAAGTCCAGTGCAACAAGAAGCACAAGCACATGATCAGGGAGTGAATGGTCAAGGCAATTATGCACAAGTGGCACAATAGACTATTTCTCCTCAGTTTACTACTTATCCTAGTCACTTTGGTGGTGGGTCAATTTTTCAAGCAATGGCTGGATTACCCACGGGTTATCAGGGATACTTGCCTAGAGAGCCACCAGGAATGATGCCTATTGAGGTAGTGAACCCACTTTATGCTAATATTGATCTACAGTCCAGTTATCAAACTTTGCAGAGTCCTTATTTGATACCTGGAGTACAAAATGCAGCCGCTGGTTTTTCTCAACCTAGTGGGCATATGGCGGCTAAGACAGGTGAAATGAATGCTAATAATGCACCTAAGGGACTCCCCTTTTTACAACCACCTGTCTATGACAACCTAACACCAAAAAGTGCAAAGCCTAAAGACTATAAAGAGGGTGGTCAGGCAATAAAGTTTGAAACCTTCAGTGGTATGCAAGATAAGCTGAAAGCTTTGACATTTATACAGCAATTTGATGCAGCTTACACAGGAGGGAATTTTACTAAGACTTCTAAGGTGCGGAAGGCTACAACTTTTTTGAAAGGTAATGCTTTGCAGTGGTGGAACATATTGTTGATGCAAGGATATGCACCTGCCACTTGGGTTCATTTCAAACAATTGTTTGCAGCCTCATGGTTAACTAACACGTTTGAAGTAGATATCATGACTGCATGGCATAAATTGGACGCGGCAAATTGTACGGATTTAGAAGAGTACAATAATAAATTTTGGGAAGCACTTTTGCCCATGAGTTCTTACACGACATTGCCCCTGTCAGAAAAAATTTATCAACCTCAAACTTCTTTTAAACAGGGTAAAGGACAAAAGAGACTACTTTTTGGCAAATCATTTGAAGAAAGAAAGGCTTTAATGATGGCTGGAAAATGCTTTATTTGTGAACAGAAAGGCCATATTGCTTCTAAGTGCCCACAGCAATTTTCTAAAGATGCGGAGGATAAAGATGCACCAAGTAAAAAGAAGCCCAGCATTGGCTTAGTGCCTGATATGGGGGGACATCAATCAGTTGATGATGCTAGAGAATTGTGCAGAGCTTGGGGAAAGATCAAAGATTCCACAGTGCTTATTTCCTTTGATCTTGGAGCTCGTGCAAACTTTATCTCACCAGCATTGGCAACTAAATTGGGTATTGGGTATATGTCCCGAGAAAATACAGGCTGATTTGGCATGCCCAGGACATACTAAACCGGTCACCCCTATTCTTGGCAAACTTTGTATGCATATTCAGAGCTATGTGGCCACAGAGGAGTTCCATATTATGCCTCTAGAGGGCTGTGATGTTCTATTGGGTATCCCATGGCGCCACAAGAAGCATGCTATCTTGGATACTTACAATAGAACGATTACTCTTGTACATAGGAGCAAGACTCATGTGTTAGATGTGAAGCTTAGAGGAGAGTCTATCCCAGTTGTTTCTACTTTTGCAATTACTTCTATAATGAAAAATCATATTTCTGCGTACTTGGTTTTTGCAAAGCAAGTTAATGAAGTTGACAATAATGTGTCTCTACTAGATGAAAGTAGAAGGGCTTTCTTGGATAAATTCAGTGACTATTTCTCAGATTCGTTCCCAGGAGAGTTAACCCCTAAGGGGCCTGAAGATCATACCAGTTGTTTCTACTTCTGAAGTCTATCCCAGTTGTTTCTGCTTCTGCAATTACTTCTATAATGAAAAATCATATTTCTGCGTACTTGGTTTTTGCAAAGCAAGTTAATGAAGTTGACAATGATGTGTCTCTACTAGATGAAAGTAGAAGGGCTTTCTTGGATAAATTCAGTGACTATTTCTCAGATTCGTTCCCAGGAGAGTTACCCCCTAAGAGGCCTGAAGATCATACCAGTTGTTTCTGCTTCTAAAGTCTATCCCAGTTGTTTCTGCTTCTGCAATTACTTCTATAATGAAAAATCATATTTCTGCGTACTTGGTTTTTGCAAAGCAAGTTAATGAAGTTGACAATGATATGTCTCTACTAGATGAAAATAGAAGGGCTTTCTTGGATAAATTGAGTGACTGTTTCTCAAATTTGTTCCCAGGAGAGTTACCCCCTAAGAGGCTTGAAGATCATACCATAGATCTTATTCCAGGGACTAGTCTGCCCAATAGGCCACCGTACAAGGTCAATGCAGCGTAGCAGAAAGACATTATGACACAGGTTAATGAGCTTTTAGAGAAAGAACTTACGAATTTTTAGTCATGTCGTTTGGATTGACCAATGCTCCTGCTACGTTTAACAGGATGATGGATAGAATTTTCCGCCCTTATCGAAGTTTCATTGGCACATTCTTTGATGATATGATTATCTTTTCAAAGAATGAAGATGAGCATAGAAAACACCTAGTTGCAGTCTTTAATGAGCTTAAGCGTAACAAATTGCTCGTTAATGGTAAAAAGAGAGAATTCTTTTTGGAAGAGATTCACTTCCTTAGGCACATAGTTTCTAAAGATGGTGTGAAGATGGATCCTGCAAAGATAGAAGCAATTGTCTCTTGGCTAGACTTGAAAATTGTTCAGGATGTCCGCAGTTTTCTTGGCCTATGCTCTTACTACAGAAGATTTGCAAGACACTTTCGAAGATTGCTTCTCCTTTACATACGCTTGAAAAGAAGGATGTCAAATGGCAATGAACTGACAAAGAGAAATCAACTTTTAGATGTTTGAAGGGAAAAATGACTACAGATCCACTACTTATTTTGTCAGATCTATCTAAGCCATTTGTAGTGCAATGTGATGCATGTGGAAACAGCATTGGTGCTGTATTAATGCAGAATGGCCGAGTTGTGGCATACGAGAGTAGAGTACTTTCTGTCGCTGAAAGGACTTACCAAATTCATGAGAAAGAATTATTGCCTGTGACCCATGTACTCTCTAGTTGGAAGCACTATTTGCTTGGTGCTAATTTTGTAGTGCAAATGGATCATCAAACACTTACATACAACGGATCATCAAACACTTAGATACTTTCTCACACAGGCTAAATTATCAAAGAAACACATGCGTTGGGCAAATTTCCTATCTATGTTTCATTTTCAGACAGTGCATGTGGAAGGCAAGAAGAATGTAGTTGCAGATGCTTTATCTCGCAAACCACAGGTGTCAGCTATTTCAATTCCTTATCACCATGAATTGGATGATATGAAAGAGCAGTATGCTGATGATGAAGATTTCTCTGAAATCTATAAACAATTGATCAATGGCCAACATCATGATCATTATGTGTTCAAAGAAGGCTTTATCATGATGCATGGAAGACTATACGTTACAAAACAGCTAAGGCCAAAAGTTTTATTAGAAAGTCATGCTCCACCGTATGCAGGACATCGTGGTATTGATGCTACAGTAAAAGCGGTAGAGATTTTTTTCTATTGGCCAGCCTTGAGAACTAATATTGATGCATATGTTAGATCTTGCCTTGTATGTCAAAAGGTCAAATTTGATAGACAGAAGGCACCAAGGTTATTGCAACCACTGCCTATTCTAGAAAGGCCATGGGAAAGTATTGCCATGGATTTCATTTTTGATCTTCCAAGAACTTCTTCAGGAAATGATGGAATCTGGACTATCATTTGCAGATTCAGCAAACATGCACATTTCATTCCTGTAAGGAAAAAGGTTCAGTCATCAGAACACATGGTAAAGATATTTATGCAAAATATCTTCAAGTACCATGGAATGCCACGGTCAATTGTCAGTGATAGAGACCCAAGAATGACTAGCTTGTTTTGGAAAGCATTGTTTAAAAACATCGGCACTACGCTGAAATTTTCTTCTTCTTTCCATCCACAAACTGATGGACAGTCAGAAGAAGCAAATTCGACTGTTTTAGATTTACTAAAGTGTTATGTTTCAGATTATAAGACTTCTTGGGAACACTACTTGCCATTGGTTGAGTATGCATACAATAATACAGTGCACTCATCTACTGGCAAAGCACCTTTTGAGATTGTGGAAGGTGGAAAGAAATTGCCTCTCATTTTGCAGACAAAAGATAACATCTTTGAAGCAAATCGTTATGTAAAAGATTGGGAATAAGCATATAAAAAGGTCAAGTATGCCCTAGAAAAGTCACAAGCTAAACAAAAAAGAGCTGTTGGTAGTCATTGTCGGGAGCTCTTGTTCAAAAAGGATGATTGGATCTTATTGCACTTTGAAAAGGCACATTTGAGAAAACAGAAGGGCAAGGAACGTTTGTTTCCAAAGTTGAGTACGCATTATTATGACCCTTTTCAAGTCTCAGAGAAGATCAATGACGTAGCATATAGGCTGAAATTGCAAGAGAATTCGAAAATTCATAATGCATTCCATGTGAGCCTATTGAGGCCTTTTATTGGTGAACTGCCGAAAGATTTGGTTCAAGAGGAACAACTTGAAGTAGAGGAATTAGATGAGATTCTAGTTCCTGAGCAGATCCTAGCACATAAGGATAGGAAAGTGAAAGGTAGAGTTATAAGAAGATTTTTGGTGAAGTTCAAGAACGATTCACCAATGGATGCCAAATGGATGGAAGAGGCTGAATTGACAAATTCGCCTCAGTTATTGCAACTTTACCGAGAAGCTTTCTTACTGGAATCCACAGTGACTTAAAATGCTTTTTGAAGCAATGTACATTCTCTATTGTACAGTTGAATATTGTATCTCATTGAATAATGCATAATATATGGCTTACATTTAGCATTAACATGTGTATCATTGAATGAAATCTCAGTGCTTTAAAGTTGTATTTGTTACACTTCAGTTGAATGAATATGCATGTTGTGACACTAATAGTTCGCGCATACGTGCTATCGCCCTGTCTTGCATCCGGAAACATGTATATTAGAAAGGCCCCTAATAATCATAGTTGCATACAGGATGTAATCCTCCATCTATGTGAGACTTGAACTTGCGATGACACAAATGGTAGTGGGGAAACTCCTACTATCACCACGTGTCATCTGTTAGCAAGTGATACATGCGATGACACTAATAACATGCACAATCTTGTTATCGCCCTATGTCATCCGTTAGCATGTGTGGCATGCAATGGAGGTCACTTGCTTCTTTCAAGGGGGGGATATGTCACCAGGTGGTGATACTTTTATCAGTTGCTTTTCTTATTTACTTATATAAATATTTTTCTTTTCTTTTCTTTTGTTGTTGTTGCTTTTTACCCCAAGAGTTCTCTTGGAATAAATGGGGTCTTTGAATGGCCAGAAGAGACAGCCATTGGGACAAATTGGACTAATGGTTTGTCTGAGTCTTAGGACTAGTTCCATATTGAATGGGCATTGAACAATAGAATGCCAGTGGTTTGGGACTGTGTGCTTAGCCACTGGAGATGGTGCAGGACAATGAGCCTGGCCAAGATAGAAGATGCACATGTGAGAATGCTCACAGAATAAAAGTCACTCTAACTGAGCCACATTACACTTTTGATGTGGTCGCAATGATAAAAGTTGCACAGAACAACTTGAGGAATGCAGGGGTCACCATCCCTAAAATTTAGGGAGTTACTATTTTTGAACCCCAGAATCTGTTTGCGTTATTGTCTTCGTTTTTACACCAGGATTAATTTTTTGGTGTGCCGAGGTCAAATTTTGCACCGATCATGGAGAATTTTAGACCGGAAGATTTAAACGGGAAAATTGTTACATGTATGCCATGTGGCACAAATTCCCAAAAGAGAGAGAGAGAGAGAGAGAGAGAGAGAGCATTTAAAAAAAAACGTAATAGGCATAAGGTGAGATGGGAGAATAAAGTTTGGAGGAGCTGAGGCAGATTGCTGCAAGAAAACCAGCCATGGAGAGTACTTCTACGTCTCTCACTCAAGCACGGAGGCAGAGCTTGCTCGCTCTGATCACCTCTCTCTCTATTCTCAGAAGAAATGCTTTGCATGATGGATTGATTCCATTAAATGTATAATTCTTTGTTTTTCTCTGCACATGCTGAATCGTAAGAACAGAACTCTGCACATGAGGAGCTATGAGGCATGCAGATACGCTTCGCTACTGGCCTGGACAGTGAGCTCCATTCCCCCATGGTAGCCCTCGAGCAGACCATGGGGGTGATGGATGCACCGTACCACCACGTGCATCTATCAGCCAAGCTGAGAGGCGAGACTCTGTGCACTGGTAGAAATAGGCCGCCTCTGCTAGGGGCCACTCGATCACATCCATCGGGGCTCTCCACTGCGGAGGGGCTCGAAAGATAATGCTCAGATGTGGGACCTCAGTCCCAACCCACCAGTTAATGTCGATCATGCAACCTGGCCACTACTGGGAGAAGAGTGCCAATCCTCCTCCTATCCACTAGGAGATGTGATCTGCCACTTGGCTCTTCACCTCCTTCTCCCACTCCTTGACTTATGTACCATAGAGATTCCCACCTCTAGGGGTAGCGGGAACTCTCCGCGCTCTGCAACTCTCAGGTAAGACCACGGCCCACTGCGAAAAAACTCCTGTGGTAGAAGCTAGTGCTGTGTGGGGAGGGAGGGGGAGCTAGACTGCCTGTGGGTGGAGGATGTCGATGTATGGGGATCCCAACCTTCTATGGGGAGGGGGAGGAAGGGGGGGGGGGGGGGGGGGGGGGGATGGATGGATGGAGGAGGAGTTACTATTTTTGGACCCCAGAATCTGTTTGCAGGGGTCGCCTGTGCTGGGTGGGGATCAGGGGTACTGGTCAGTGGGGGTGGTGGTGGAGAGGGGGAGGATCGAGGGGTGGTGGGATGGTTGGAGGCACATGGCAGGTGTGGGGGAGAGCCGGTAGCTCTGGAGGGTGGGGGCTGTGGACTAGGGTCGAGGGGGGGGCTGTGGGGAGGGGGGGAGAGGGGGTGGGGTATGTGGGCCCTCGCGTGAGGTCACCTATGACGCTTCTGTCGGGGGTGGATGTGTAGGCCTGTGATCCTACCAGGAGGTGCAGGGGGGACGCGTGGTGTTCTGTCGAGGGGAAGACGCTCACCCTCTTGCTCCCTGTTGCCATGGTTGTGTCTGGGGGGCTCGCTGCGCCCCCCCCCCCCCCCCCCCCCTGTCGTCTCCCTCTCTGCCATCTCTAGACCCATGTGAAGGCGTCCGCGTCCACCTATGGGCCTGTCGGCGAAGCTGCCTTGGCTCCAAAGCGCATACACTCTGCTGCCAAATACCCAAAATCATGGCAACGTAGGCACTGCCCCGGCTGCCCCATCACAATAACCTACTGCTTAAAGGAGTGTGCATCTGCCTCAATCTCTAAAAACTGTGGTATATTCTTTGTCTCTGTCACTGCCACCCATACCTTTGGGACTTCTGCGGCTGTCATTACGGCTGCAAAAGAGGCAGGAAGGACAGTGCCGAAGAGCCGTCCAAAGTCTTCCACAAGCTGACGATACTCTATCGCCAGTCCGGGGAAGAGTAGGGTGACCGGGTGTCTAAAAACTCTTGTGGAGCGTGAATGCCTCCACTGTGAAACCGTCGTACCAAGGGATCATGTACATGATCCCCTTTGTGGAGGCATACGGTGAACTGGCCACTAACTCCTGGGCTACGTTTGCCAAGGTGAGTCGTGCCATGAAGATCCCTTGCCCCATGAGAATCGCCTCCACGATCTGCGTCGTGCCGATGTGCATCGGGAAGTGAAACCAGTCCCGAAGCTGAGCACTGGAGAGGGAGTATCCTACGGCCTGACCAAATATCGTTGTTTCTTTTAGCTCTAGCTCTGCGGCAGGAACTACTAAGAGTTGTTCCTCAGAGAGAACTATGCATAAAGTGTTTGACTAGGGGGCACTCACAAAATGCGCCTGCGTTTGAGCAAAGGCTTCCATTGCGCTTCCCTTCTGAGAACCTACCAAACACCTGGAGGGAGCAATGCGGCGAAGGGGGGGTGTGATGGCGAGAGGGGGGGGGGGGGGGGGGGGGGGGGGAGGGGGGGGAGGGGGGGTACTATTTTTCCGGAGATGGAGGCACCAAGCACCACAGGTGATTGCGTCAAGCTAGAGCTGCACGGTTGGGGAGCCTAGTGCCACAGGGTGGAGGCCAACGCATGCCCGGGGGTCAAAGTGGCGTCACTGAATGTGGAGGGGCTGGAATGTCTGCCGGGGGGCGGCGAGGGAGAAGAAACCCAGGGTGGGGGGAGGAAATAGGAGACGGTGCAGAGGAGTCAAGCGGCAGGCAAGCGGCGGACCACAGGACAGGGGGGAGGCGCGACGTCAATAAGCGGCGGATGGGGGGGTTCGACCGTTGCGATAGTGAGGGCATGGGCAACAGCATGTCGGACGAAGCCGTCAAAGGTGTAAACAAAACAAACAAGTTAGCTCTACACTTAAATACAAAACCTTGCAAGAGAGATTAGAATCTCTAAAACACAGATTAGTGAGATGCTCCAAAGCAAAACCAAGCGAAAAAGTAAAGCTAAATGAAAAAACATTGCAGTGAGTGTGGATGGATGAGTGAATGCAACAAAAGACTGAAGAAGGAAAACATAAAGATGGTGCCATTATCATGTATGTGCATCAGTAGATCTCTACCACAAGGAAATATCTGACGAGGTAGAGAAGTAGTCCTAGATTAAGGTACAAAGGATGACCTAGAAGTGGATACAAAGAGTACAATGGGTGGGGAGCTAGTAGACCAATCGCCTAATCCTTCAAGAGTACAGAAAGATATAGGGTGTTGAGGTTGTTTGTGTCCCATGTCCAATAGCTACTGGGGCAAATGGAACATGTGATAACAACGGGAGGCATAGCCTCACTAGACTCTCTAGCAAGAGTGGAGGCAGTTGCGGCACTCTATTGGGGTTTCTTAGGAGGAAGACCCTAGGCTTTAGTACAACACTCCTTGTCCACATGTCTCGATCTTTGGAAGTGTGTACAAAGCCTATTTTTCTTAGGAAGTTGTTGCCAAATGGGTTTTGCTTCTTTAGTTTCATTTGAGGAAGCGGTGTTACTCTTCTTTTGGCTTGCTTTTGTATCTTGTGGGTTCTTGCCAACTCCGGTTGTCCCTTGAAAAGAAGAGGCAACCAAACTCCTCTTCGAATAAGAATATGTGGAGGACTTCTTGTGGACTTGATAGTGCAGCCTCACGTAACACAAGAGCTAACACTCAAACTCATAGAAGGTCAGCAATCAGCGCAATGAGATAATGTATTGAATGAAATGGAAATATTTTTCTAGATAGCTTATTCGAAAAGAACGTAACTTAATCATCATCTGACTTCGAAGAGTGAATAGTGGCAAATTCAGCGAGTTCAACGAGTAACTGTGGATATTCAGCTCACTTGACTTTCAAATCATTCCCTTCCTTAATGGAAAACTCTTGAAGCTCAAAGTCGAGATTGATACGTTCAGTGCAATGTTGCGCCAGATAGCGGTCAATGAGATTACTCCAACACTCAAATGCGAGGGGAAAATTCTATACTCAGAGTGGAACTCTGGAAGCGAGCCCTACATCAACTCAACAATGGCTATAGCATTGCAGGCTCTCCATTGAGAGATGTGATAAAGTTGAGCTAATTGAGGGTCTGGCTTGGGCTCTAGATCAATGATGAGGTCCCAAAGACCCTGAGATTTAAGCACTTATTGCATGAAGTTTGACCAAGTAGTGAAATTAGATCCGTTAAAACGAGTCTTATATGTGAAGGCATTCTTACTTGCTGCAATAGGAGTGGTAGTGCTAGGAGATGGAAAAGGTGTGTAATAAGGGTAGGGTGGATAGGGAGGCAAATTGGAGTATACTTGGAAATAAGCCCTAGAGTGCCCGCCATGCATGCAAAAAGCGTGCTTAAATGTGGGTATGGGTTGAGTAAGCATGGGCATGGTAACCGCATGAGAGGCCCATGGAGGAGGGATAGGGAAACGTGGGGCAAAGGATGGAAATCTTTGCGTAGAAGTGACCCAAGGCATGTGTCATGATGCACCATAAGTACATGATGGAAATCCTTGTGTCAAAAAGATTCATGAATGAGAATGTGTTCCTGAGGATAGTGAGGGGGATGCCCATCACAGCTCCTATCACAGGGTGAAAAGAAATGCTCACTTGTGGATATATGGAAGGCACAATACTAATGGGTGGCATTCCCCCTAACGATGTATCATGGGGCAAAGAGGGAGTGAAGTGAGGGCAGGTAGAAGATGGTATGGAAAAGTTGAAAGAGAAAGTGCTAGGAGCAAAGATGGAAGATTGAACTCCTAGTGTGCTAGATGCGGAAGTCGATTGTAATTTGAGGTTTTGGAATGAAGAGAGGATTTGGTGTGGATTAGAACAAGGTGGGATGGGAGGGATTTGAGAAGAGTGGTTTACATGCTCAAATGAAATAGAAGATATAGATATATCTAATGAAGGATACATGCTTCCAAAGCCCCCTCTATTGAAGTTTACGTATAGAAAATCATCCAGATCCTACACACCAAAAGGAGAAACATGAGAGGGTTTTGATTCATACAACACAAAGGGTTTGTATGAATCTAACACAGGGCCTAGCCAAGATTAAGAAGATGGGTCGCTACTGTCCCAAATGCTGTATATCCTCCATGACCGGACACGTGGCCAACCTCACCAACTGCTCCAGATGGTGTAGCAAAGCTAGTAGGAGGGGTGTAAGCTCGATTATACGTGATGCATAAGTACTCTTCAAACTCCTCTCTCCACAAGACTGAAATCTAGAATAGAAGAAAACAAAGAAAGTGAAGGTGAAGATGGGGTGTTGTCTTTCTCACCGAGTCCATAATGCCTCCTTAGGGCCTCCAATGATGTTGAACCTTGATAAGGCATCATGGGGTCCCAAGAAGATGGTGTCTCAGACATTGTGATTCAGTTATGAGTTGTTCGTATGCCTTGCGCATAACCAAGCCTCCACAATATTCACACGATACTCTTCACAATAGCTACACTGTGTATTACTACACTGACAGTACCCGCCACTGCACACTGCAGGTGGCGGGCGCCCGTCACGTCACTTTATTCTTTATGTTCCCATTTCTTGTCTCTCTCTTTCTTGCTCTTGCTCTCCCGCCATAGCTCGCGTGCAAGCTTCGATCCTTCTCACCTTTCAACTGGTATCAGAGCTTGGCATTCTCTTGCTCGAGCTCGACTCGGTGCTTCCCGACCTTCGCATCAACTCGCTTCACGCATTGGGTCTCCATCCTGGCAGCCATAGCCAACCTCTCGAGCTCCCGACTCTCCCCGGCTTCTCGAGCTCCATCCCGGCCTTCTTGAGCTTCATCAGGGCCTTGCCCTTGAGGTATTGCTTCAGCATTTGCAGGCATTTGAGTGTATTCTCACTTTGAAACAGGGCAGGAACAAAGGGCAGCCACTCTTCTTGAGCTCCATAGCTCATATCTTCCCTCCCCTTTGCATTGGGCCTTCATGGCTTGGTATGTGCCTACCTTGGGCCATCATTGAGCCCCCCCAACCATCATAACTCCACGTGATTGGCAGCAGCACTCCAAGCCTCAACACGCTGAATATGGCGCCCATTTTCAGATTTTGACCTCCACGTTTTACAGCTGAATGCCTTGTTGCTCATGGAGCACTCATCATTGGCCTATTTGGAGGGCATTTGAGCCATTTTTGGATGTCATTTTGATGCTTTGGCTTGACATTGAGGTTGGGAGCTGATCATTCTCAGTTTTGAAACTGTCATTCACTGCATAACAGTGCTGGAAACAGGGCAGCAACCCTGACACTGACATTTGTTGCTTATGCCTCATTCCATTGGAGCTATTTGATGCCCGTATGCGGTCTACTTTCTACCCGGATGTATTGGGGATGTATGCATTTGGTTTAACCATGATTTTGGCTTGAATTCGGGGCTGAAATCTACTATTTAGAACAGTAAATACATGCTGGAATAACAGTGGGCTAAAGGTACTTTACATGCTTTGGCACTTACCTACCGATACCGGATGTATGCTTTGAGCTTTGGCATGATGTCTCTGACATTTGGGGACGACTTGGAGCATATGTATGAGATTATGGGATGCTTTTGAGCTTCGCATTAGCTCTGTCTTCACTAGCATTTGGACCGACTTGGCATGCTCGTGGACCGCCTATGCCTCATGTCTTTGCTTGACAGTTAGGCTTTTGCATTACATGCTTTGGTTCGTGCCATATGCTATTTGGTTCGTGTATGCCATACCGACATTTGGAGCTTGGATTTGAATGTATTTGAGCATTCCCGGCTTACTTGATCAATGATCTTGGTTGCTATTTGGATGTCATTGAGTTGACCGAGAGCTTATTTGGGCTTATGTATTGCTTCATGGTTAATACGACCGGTGCTTCATGTATGTCATGCTCTCTTGGATGCGCTTGATGCATTGACAGGGTCACTTATCACTGGTGCTTTCTCTTGGGTTGTTTGAGCTTCTGAGCTCGCTTTGTACGCCTTTTGTGCCATTGGGAGCATTTTACATGCTTGCTTGACCTTTGACAATTGCATGCTATTGGAGCACTTACATGTATTTGGAGCAGTTTATGTCTTGAGCAGCTACATACGCATTGAGACTTTGGGATCATACTCCGATCTTTATGGATATGCATTGATGTACTCTTGGTTCACAGGATGCTTATGAGCTGAGTCTCATATTTGGATCTTTCTCTTTGAGCAGACACCTATTTGTGTCAGGTTTTGGCAGTTACAGGAACACTTTGCCTAGAGTGTCTGGGGGTGTGCCTTTCACTGGTAGATGTTATTTTGACATGCTTCGGTGTTGAGCTCATGTTCTTTTCACTGTCATTGGCCTTGCTTATGTCCGTTTCATGCCAGCTTTGGACCTAGCATTGTTTGCTTGATATTGGATCCTATTTTGGGACAGTTTGCTCTCTAGACTGCATACCTGCAATTTATTACAGCAAGCAGTTATTGGTGGACTGAGGTGTACTTTTCATGCTGAAATATCCTGATTTAGTGTACCGCACCTAGTACTAAGTGGGTAGCAACTTTTGGCACACTTTGCTCGCCCTTTGGACCCCGTTTTGGTCATTTTTGGGCAGTTTTTGCAGTAAAACAGCAAGCAGTTTTGGACTGTTTGGGCATTTCCAGCCTGCATAATGGCGTCATCTTCGCATGATAGTGCCATCTGTAACATTACAAAGTTGGATGGTACCAACTACTCTTATTGGAAGAGTCAAATTTGGCAGGTTTTGGTGCAGAAATCTCAGATTAAGCCACTTCGGTTGAGTGGGGAGCAGCCTGAAACTATGGACAATGACGACTGGCTTGAACTTGATGAGCTATGCAAGTCCACGATTGTATTGTCTCTCACTGAACAGGTACATTATAATGTATTTGAGGAAGCACAGAGTGCATGGGATCTATGGAATAAGATCAATAATCTTTATGATAAGAAAAGTTCGGCGAGTCAGATGTACTGGTTGAAGCAGCTTATGGATCTGCACATGAAGGATAATGCGACTATGTCTGCTCACTTGAGCCAGTTCCATGCTATACTGAAGAACCTGACTTCGCAGGATATCACCTTTGGAGAGGAAGTAACTCCTCTTTTCTTGCTTGGGACTCTGAATGAGTCATGGGATGTATTCCGCACTGCTCTTTGTGCCTCTAGTGCTACTCTAAAATTGGCAGATGTTGAGAGTGCTCTTCTTCAGGAAGAGGTGAATCGCAAAAACTTGGATGCCTCTCGTGGTAGTCATGCTTTGACAGTTAGAGATAGGAATGACAGGAATGATCGTGGTAATAACCGTGGCCGTGACTCGCAGAAGGGTTGGTCTAAATCTCGTGGCAAGTCGCGTAGTAAGTCGCGTGGGCGCAATGCAAATGTCACTTGTCATCATTGTGGGAAAAAGGGCCATATTAGACCACAGTGTCATGAGTTGCGCAATGAGAAGCGCAAGGATAAGGGGAAAGATAAAGTGCAGGAGAAGTCCTCTGATCGCAGCATAGTACCTGCGAAGTCCAGCGTCAAGATTGAGGAAATTAATGTCACGCAGACTGAGGAGTCCGATGGTGGTTATGAGTTTATACTTGCAGCTAGTTCTTCTGATGCTTCACACTTGACTGAGACATCTAGTATGTATGCACAGTGCTGGTTATTGGATTCCGGAGCATCCTTCCATGTGACACCTTACCGTGAGTGGTTCCATTCTTACCGCACTATATCTGGTTCAGTCAAACTTGGAGACGACAGGTCTCTTGACATTGTGGGCATGGGTGATATTCAGTTGCAGTTTTCCACTGGCAGTTCATTTTTGCTTAGGGATGTACGTCATGTACCTGCGCTTACGCGCAGTCTTATGTCTGCAGGACAGCTGGATGATGCAGGATTTCATGTATGTTTTGGGGATTCTGCCTGGAAGATTACTCGTGGCAGACTTGTGCTTGCTAGAGGCGCCAAGGCTGGCAGCCTCTATCCTCTTGTTGTATCTGGGTCCTCAGTTGACCATGTTTTGACAGTGGGTTCTATCCCACATGTATCACTTTGGCATGCTCGTTTAGGGCACATGTCTTTGAAGAAAATGAAAATGTTATATGGTTTGCAGTATCTTCCGCCTTTGGATTATGCATGTTTTGACTCGTGTGATCATTGTCTTTATGGTAAGCAGAATAGGTCTACGCATAAGAAATCGGGTAGGCCACGCATGAGTGAGCCCTTGGCATTGGTGCATTCCGATGTTTGTGGACCTATGCCTTGCATGTCTATGGGTGGCGCGAAGTACTTTGTTACCTTCATTGATGATTTTTCTAGGAAAGTGTGGGCTTATCCCATAAAGCAAAAGTCCGATGTCTTGGCGGTCTTTCAACGTTGGCTTGCTCTTGTTGAGAACCAGACTGGGTATAGGCTGAAATGCCTTAGGACTGACAATGGGGGAGAATATGTATCGCATGCTTTTGAGCAGTTTTGTGATGACAGGGATATTAAGCGTTAGTTGACCGCCCCTTACACCCCACCCCAGAATGGTTTGGCTGAGCGCATGAACAGGACTATTCAGGAGCGTGTGCACTCTATGCTTAGCCATGCAGGCCTACCCCAGAGTCTTTGGGCTGAGGTAGTTAGTACGGCAATGCATGTCATAAACCGATCGCCTTCCAGTGGATTGGATTTACAGGTTGCAGAGGAAGTTTGGGCTGGTAAGCCACCCTCTTATACGCATCTCTGTGTCTTTGGATGTGAGGTATTCTGCTATGTGCCCAAGGACAAGAGGAGTAAATTGGATCCAAAGAGCATTAAATGCATATTCCTTGGCTATGGTGAGTCAGGAGAGATGGGCTATCGCCTATGGGATCCGCAGGCGCGGAAAATAGTACGCAGCCATGATGTCGTCTTCCATGAAGACAAGATGCACAGGCAGCCTGAGAAGGTGGTTCAGATCCGCAGAGTGATCTTTCAGGAGGAGCCTAGAGCTCCAGCACAGCCAGTAGTACAGCCTGCAGCAGTTCCTCCACAGGGCCAGGGTGTTGGACAGACAGTTAGACAGGTAGCAGAGCCTGCGGTGAGACGGTCTACTAGAGACAGACGTCCACTTGACAGATTTCAGCCCTCTATGCATTATGTTTTGGTTATAGATGCAGGAGAGCCTTTCACTTATGATGAGGCTATGCGCAGGGCTGACAGTCACTCGTGGGAGAGGGCTATGCAGTCTGAGATAGACTCCCTGCATAAGAATGAGACTTGGGATTTGGTTGCCTTGCCTAAGGGCAAGAAGGCTTTGCCATGCAAGTGGGTGTACAAGCTGAAAAGTACCCCTGGACACCCCAAGCCGGCATACAAGGCTAGATTGGTAGCAAAGGGTTTTAAGAAGGAATATGGTGTGGACTTTGATGAGGTCTTCTCTCCTGTGGTTAAGATGACCACCCTGCGCTTAGTCTTGGCTTTGGTTGCACAGCTTGACTTAGATCTATATCAGATGGATGTCAAGACGGCTTTTCTACATGGGGACTTGCATGATGAGATCTATATGGATCAGCCTAAGGGCTTTGCAGAACCTGGCAGGGAGCACCTAGTGTGCAAGTTGAAGAAGAGCTTGTATGGCTTGAAGCAGGCACCTAGGGAATGGTATCATAAGTTTGATGCCTTTATGCAGTCACAGGGCTACCGCAGGAGTGCTATGGATCCGTGTCTTTACACGAAGAAAGCCCGTGATGGCAGTTTGCTTATCTTGGTACTCTATGTTGATGATATGCTGATAGCAGGGAAAGCTCATGATGAGCTAGATGCTCTTAAATCTCAGCTCAAGAAGAGCTTTGAGATGAAGGATTTGGGACAGGCCTCCCATATACTTGGGATGCGCATTAAGCGCGATAGGCATCAGGGGCTCTTGTATCTCTCACAGCGGGAGTACATTCATAAAGTCCTTAAGCGCTTCCGCATGCAGGACGTAAAGCCTATTGGCTGTCCATTACCTTTTTATGTGAAGGTATCACAGGCCGATTGTCCGCAGACAAATGAGCAGAGGGCCGAGATGGCCAAGATCCCTTATGCTTCAGCCGTGGGCAGTTTGATGTATGCCATGATAGCCACTCGTCCAGATATTGCGCATGCAGTTGGTGTTGTGGCACGCTATATAGCTACACCTGGCAGCAAACATTGGGATGCCGTGAAGGGTATCATGAGGTACCTGAAGGGCACAGCAGATATGTGTATTTGCTATGGCAGCCAGGATACAGGGGTCGTGGGGTACACTGACTCTGATTATGCAGGACATGCAGATAGTAGGAAGTCCACTTCTGGCTATGTATTCACCTATGCTGGAGGGGCTGTCTCTTGGATATCCAGGGTTCAGAAGTGTACGGCCTTGTCTACCACTGAGGCCCAGTATGTTACAGCCACTAAGGCTTGCAAGGAGGCCATATGGCTAGGCCGTCTAGTTGCTAACCTTGGGATTGATGCTATACCTACACTACATTCGGATTCTATGAGTGCCATTCAATTGGCTAAGAATCCGGTCTTCCATGCGAAGACAAAACACATTGAGGTGAGGTATCACTTCATACGTGGTGTTGTGGAGGACAAGTCTGTTGACCTTGTCAAGATCTCCACTGACGAGAATCCTGCAGATCTGCTCACGAAAAGCCTCACTACTGAGCGCTTTGCCTTTCTCAGGAGATTGATGGGCATTGGATGAGATGTTGCCTTTCCTCATCCCTTGTACCTATGTACAATTGTACTGTCTTTTTCTTTTCTTTTCTCTCTCACTGGGGCAGATTCGCCTTTAAGTGGGAGGTTGTTGGGGGTAAAGGCGCCTCCGTCGTGCCGCCCCGTGTATTACTACACTGACAGTACCCGCCACTGCACACTACAGGTGGCGGGCGCCCGTCACGTCACTTTATTCTTTATTCTTTTAGTGACAGTTTGAATAAAGGAAGGCCCGGTCACACATTGTGACTGTTGGAGTTCCCATTTCTTGTCTCTCTCTTTCTTGCTCTTGCTCTTCCGCCATAGCTCGCGTGCAAGCTTCGATCCTTCTCACCTTTCACATTAAACACAAACACGTACAAAAGTATGACACAACTATGATTCAGACCTTGGGTCCAAATCATACTGGACCCTAAATTTTTAAGATATTTTAACAGATTATGAGAAAAGTACTAAACTTATGAGCATCTTCAAAACAACCTTGACATAAATCCTAATAGGTACCATGTGCTAGTTTCAAAATAAAAAAGATATGTCCAAATTCCAGATATGTCCAGATTCCACAGAAACAAAAGTGCACAATGCACAAAATTGACATTCAAAACTTGTGATAATGGACACCAGAGGCATGCCAACTACATAGTAGATACAAAAGCTCTTCCTTGCACCAAATGGATTTGCTTGCTATACTTACTCCTTATTTCTAGTCTATAAAGTAAAAGTCTATAACTGTGACTTACACTTTGGTTTCTTTTCAATCTGAACACCATAAGCTGAAGCATCTCATGTGGCTACATAATATGTCTAAGTAGTCATATCCTCAAAAAACTTCTTCATTCCACTCTTACCAAAATTTATAGCAATATACTTATCAGTCTTGGTTGCATAGATCTTTCAATCCAGCCAAAAAATCAAAATTTTTAACATAACATTCTTAAATTATTCAGTCTTTGTGCTCGTTCTTAGGGCTATCACACCATATGCATCTACACACGAAATTATTCCTAGGCGGAGCTTGTCAATGACCAGTTTTCCCAGAATCTTCCTACTTAGCCAATATAATCTGCAAATTCTCCATAGTTTTTCACCAGCTTATTAATGACATTCTCTTTCCTTGGCACTTTAAACCTTTAATTACTTTATTATTTTCATAAAAAATATTCGCCAACTTATTATAGGATATGTTTGGTTTAGAGAACAATTCGCCACACTTTCGAAAGTCTAAAATACAAGTTTCACCACATATTCTATATTGGGTACTCAAAAGTAAAGGCTAAAAACTCAAAAGAAATATCCAAAACTAAAATGTAGTCTCTAACACTGCTATAGGCTATAATCCTTGGGTACTAAACATTAGTGACTAGCAGGTAATTTCAGCAGATATACAACATTGCTGATCTTCTTCAACACTTGGAAGGACCCATAGTATTTCATACTCAGCTTCGGATACAACCTCTCTCTTGCTTTCATATATTTCAACCTTGCCTTTTCAAAACACAGCAATATGTAATAGCCCTCTGCAAATTGCAAATCACGTCTATGGTGATTGACTGCCTTCTTTTGCTTTTCCTGAGATCTCTGAAGTGCATATTTTATCTTTGCATAGACTGCATCTAAGCTTTCCACATAGTGATCAACCTCAAAGATCTTATCATTAGTGTGCAACATTGGTGGTACCTTCTTGCCACTCTCAACCACCTTAATTGGAGCTTTTTCAAGTGGAACTATGCATCGTCTTGTTGTATGTAAACTCAATCAATGGTAACTATTTCTCCCACTATGTCTTAGGATCTGATACATAGCACCTTAAAAGATCCAATACTGTGGAATTCGCCTCTTCGGATTGACCATGATGAGCTTGACATGTACAAGTGAGAATCGAGTATATTTTCTCAGCCAATCGCAAGAGATAAGAAAAGAATGCATCTAGGTGTTAAATGGTGGGAAACATTTGGGGCATGCAATACCCAAATTGCAGCAATTAGCCAAGAAGAATACTTTCACAAGGCTCTTGTGCCTCCCCTTGTGAGAGAGATTTTCACTTACTCAAACAAAGAGAAGGAATAAGCTACTTCCAAAATGTACCGAGAAGCTTGTATGCATACATACAAACCTTCATCTCATCAAACAAGATCAAGAAACAAGACTATGAGAAGATGGAGGCTACATTGGACATACTCAGCAAGGAGAAGGATGATGACAGATTGAATGCAACAAACATGAGAGAAGGAAAAGGACATCGTAGCCTCATTTTCACACACAGGGTAAGCACTATGGAGAGCTATTCACCAATGGATGGAAGAGGATGACTTGGCAGCCCATTCTCAAATCTTGCAACTTACCTAGATGCCTTTCAATTGGAGCTAACTTTGGATCAAGCTCAATCACGTTCAACAAAGCAACGATCCAAAGCACTATCTAATGCTTAAGAGGAAGGTAGTCGTTTCACTCCACCAATCATGGACAGCTCTTGTATGTAGTGGATCTCGGATGTTTTCAACATGCATCCAAGGTATTTTGTTGATAGTATGTCTACTATGAGGTAACTACTCAGTGTACTAGTCACTATGAGATGTATACAAATGAGTATTGCTACCGCAGTCTGAAATTATATTTTTGCATCAGTTTGGGATCAATTTTTGATCCATTTGAGCTCAATTCATGATCAATTAGAGATAATTTTATGGTCACTTTTGGAACAATTATGCATCAGTTTTTGCATTTGGTGTGTGTTCAGCTTGGGATCACATTTGCAGCAGTTCGTCATCAATTTTCAGATCAGCATATGATCAGTTTATGCTCAGCTTTCAATGGTTTTCAGCTGGTTCTATGGACAGCAGCATGTTTAGTGAATGCCATTGATAGCTCAGCCATGCTCTATGCTGAGTTTATACTTTTCTATGGTTCTTCAGTTAGAATAGTTGAAAAACATGATATATATATGCATCCAATGAGTTTTGGCAACAGTTCTAAACTATTTTTCAGTTTTATGCTAGCTGGAAATTTTCAGCAAGTCTTGGGCATATGGCACGGTTAAATAGCAGTGTAAGCACCGTGTGATCTGGCCACTTTCTTCTTTTTGATCACATACTCATGAGAGCTCGATGGCCTAGGCTGCCTAACACTTGCATCTACATTGCAAGTGCAACTAACACGAGAAGCATCTCCTAAATTTGACACACATGCATCAATGTTTGCCATAGACTCTTGCACTCCAACACCTATATGCAATCTATGACATGCAACCTTTGCACTTTATGGAGCTGCATTGCACTTTTCCATACCAAGACCTATCAGACCCAAAATGTGTGTCCTTATGCATAGAAAGCCACCATCCCAAGTGTGTCCACAATACTAGCATCTACATGTATTCTTGCCCTTTCCAAACTATTTTTACAATAGTCACACGGTCCCATTCAGCTTTCTGCTCTCTTCCCATCTCCAAAACCAAGTGAGAGATTGAGAGGATCGAAGCTTAGCTAAGAGTGCAGTAGATAGTGTGGAGAGTGAAGCACGGCATCCAATGCAATAGACTGAAAGAGTGTAAACTGAAAGTACAAAGTACAACTCTTGAACCTTAGGGTTGTAAAGGGTGTTCACACCCGAACATGATAAGTGCCTGTAAATGTGTAACATAGGCACATACGAAAAAGGAGCATAGGCATGAGTGAAACCCAACAACCCCCCTGGAGTGAAGAGTGATAAAAAATACAAGGATCATCCGCTACCAAAGGAGATCAAATTTAAAGCATTGCCAAAAGCTTTAAATTTGTCACAAGGAAGAGTTTTGGTAAAGACGTCTGCCACATTACTAGTGGTAGGACAATAGACAAGGCTGATATCACCTACATGTAGTCTCTCTCTGACAAAGTGATAATGTATCTCAATGCATTTCGTGCGTGCATGAAACATTGGGTTCCGTGCCACTGCAATGACTAGAGACAGGATCATAGAGTTTGTAGCCTTTGTTCTCACTACTATATCCCACAAAAATGCATTTGACAGCCCTGTTATCCAACTTTTTTCTAAATACCCGAGGAATGTGTGCATATGCAAGACACCCAAAGGTACGAAAGTGCCCAATAGAAGGTTTCCGACTGTTCCAAGCCTGAAAAGGCGTAACATTCTTTAATGCTTTGGTGGGACATCTATTCAAAACATGGCAAGCACACATAACGGCTTCCATCCAAAAACTGCGGGGCAAGCTCTTTGCTTTCAGCATACATTTGGACATCTCCATGAGTAACCGATTCTTCCTCTCTGCAACCCCATTCTACGGTGGAGTATAAGCAGTGTTGAACTAATGAACAATGCCCTTCTGCTTCAAAAAAGAATTCAGCATACAGGGCATATATTCCCTCCCTCGGTCCGAACAAAGAGACTTTATTTTATAGCCAGATTGGTTCTCAACAACTGCTACAAAAGCCAAACACTTCTGACTTTTTCACTAAAGAATAGACCCAACGTAAGCGTGTAAAGTCATCAATAAAGGTGACAAAATAGTAACATCCACCCAATGACTTTGTCTGCATAGGGCCACATACATCTGAGTGCACTAACTGTAACTTGGCTATGGCTCTAAAAGCAACATCACGGGGAAACGAAAACCGATGCATTTTTCCCAAAATACATCCTTCGCATAAGTGCTCAGGAGGTCTCTCCAAAAGAGGTAATCCATCTAGCATCTGTGTACGCTGTAAGAGAATCAAGCTACCATAGTTCACATGCCCCATGAGAGCATGCCATAACTCCGCTTGTAACATAGCAGGAGTAAGAGTGGATGCTAAGGACTGATCAAGTGAAAGAGCATCCAACTCATATAACCCATGACATAAAGTGCCAGTCAAGACCAAAGTCATGTGTTCCTTATCTCTTACCACGCATCTGTCATCATCAAAGGTGACCTGCAATCCACATCGTACCAAAGAAGAAATAGAGAGCAAATTCTTCTTTACACTTGGCATAAACAAAGCATCTTGTAGGCGGAGAATAGAGCCATCGATGGCTGTGAGCACAATCTCCCTATACCTCTAACAGGGTATGATGCATTGTTCGCACACTGTACAGACTTGACAACTGAAGCTGCACCAACAAAAGCAAATAAATCTCTATGAGATGGATGTACCTAGAAGTAACATTGTCAAAAAAGCAAGTGTTTGCATCCTCAATAGAGCTAAATGCTCTATCATCCCAAAAAGAGTCATAACTACATGTATAAAAGCAATAGTCCCTGTCTCCAACAAAGGACGCTGACTCCGTAGCAGTGGAAAAAGCATCAGAAACAGACATCCCCGACTCCTTTTTCTTCTCCTTGGCGATGCGCTTTCTACACTCGGTGATGTAGTGGCCTCGCTTCTTGCAATAATGGCATTTGCCCTTCTTGACTTGTGTATCCCCTTGTTTTTAATTACCCTGTGAAGTGCCTAAAGTCCCAAAGCTCTGCAAAGCATTCTTTACTTGGCTGTCCTTGCCTTTTTGTTGTGCCACAAAAGCCTGCTCACAGGCTATGACATCCACACCACTGTTTCTTCTTGTTTGCTCCTCCTCTAAAAGCAAACTGACTAGCTAAAGAAAAGTAATCACCTATGGGGCAATCCTCGTGGTGAGGTTTAGGGCAGTATGAAAGGCCAAGTATGAGGGCGGTAATGAGTTCAATGTAGTAGATATCAGTTGTGCATCTGAGTAGTACTCATCGACATTCATAAGTTGCTCACGTAAGTCTTGAATTTTGTTCAAGTGATCCTGCATAGAATCACCCTCATCCATCTTTAGTGTCTCAAACTCTTTCTTTAAGAAAGAGATGTGGGTAGCTTCTCATGAAGAAGTTGTAGACTGAATGTGAGGGATGATAGACCGGTGAACTGCTAATGCAATCAATGACAAAGCTTGTGCATCTCGTGTATCCCATACTTTTTGACCTGCTGATCTTTAGGGAAGTGGCTGAAGTGAAGTAGGTTGTCCACGTCCTCCTGTTGTCCACGTCCTCCTGGAGGAGTAGCAGAATCCACAACTCCAAGCCTAACTTCTTTCCCACTGACATAGTCCTAGGCGACTAAACAATCAGACAAGCTCCTAGGCAGACAGGCAGCGCAGGACAACACTGAGCAGGCCGACGACAAGCACAAGGGCATCACCGCCAAGCAGCGGTGTTCGAGCTAGAGCCGGGCGGCACTGTTGCAGGGAGGAGTTGAGGCAAGCGGCACTACTGCAGGGAGGAGTTGCTATGGCACTATCTAGAGCTACTCTGACAGATGGGAGCTCGGATCTGACTATTCCAGCTAAAAGACTGAGCTAAGCTAAGCTGTACTCTATGAAGGGACTGAGCTACACTCAGCTCAGATACCAAATGTGAGAGTTAGAGAGGATCGAAGCTAAACTGAGAGTGCAGTAGACAATGTGGAGAGTGAAGCACAACACCCAATGCAATAGACCGAAAGAGTGTAAACTGAAAGTACAAAGTACAATCTTAAACCTTAGGTTTGTAAAGGGTGTTCACATCCGAACATGATATGTGCCCGTAAATGTGTAACATAGACACATACAAAAAAGGAAAATGAGTTTGGGGGAGGAAACCTCTCGTACCGAGAGTAAAAAGTGCCCCAGTGTCCCCTGTGAGCATAGGCGTGAGTGAAACCCAACAAACATGACACAAATTAATATAGATGTGACATTGTTAGTACTAGATGAAGACATTGAACTATAAAAGCTTGCTGTCTTTTTTATTACGGCAAAGTGTCAATTTCCGATTTCAAAATTTCAAGCTTCAAGCTTCAGCTGAGAGAGAGAGAGAGAGAGAGAGAGAGAGAGAGAGAGAGAGAGAGAGAGAGGTCTTCTCTTCAATGTTCAAACTTCAGAGTTCAAACTTTCAGCCTGTAGAAATTACACAACACAGCGGACAGAATCTGAGCAAGGAGTAGAGAACACACAACAAATATGAGAAGAACAGAGATTGCTTTAATTTCAAATGAACTTATACAAAGATGGCTCTGTCCACCCATGCACTTCCATTGTGAAGCTTAGATAGTGATCTAGACAAACGATAGACGAAGAGCTTAAGGGAAGTTGGAAGAACTGTAAGTGGGTGAAAGATAGATTGACAATGGCTTTAGAGAGGTTTTCCTTTTATAGCCTGGGAAGGTAGTCTGGTCCGCAAGTTCGACCATATTACAAACCTTCCGTACTCGGCCAAGAAATATTATCTTTACCATCCCTAATAACTCCTACACCTTGCAATTTGATGCATTGTGCCTCGCGTTGCTACTAGAATAACTACTCTATCTAACCCTAAGGCTAGATCCACAAAGGTTACCTTTTTGCCATCCGGTCACATAGACCTCATCTAACATACAAGTCAGGACCCACCCAATGTCCATGCTCACACATGGATTCTCGTCATAATGGGGGCCTTACAACTTTGAGCACCATGGATCATTGGTGGCACCTTACGAGAGTGAGGCATTGAGCATATCTAACATAGCCCTTGGGCAATGAACAGCGACAATGCAGACGGAATACACTACATTGCTCAAAGGCTGAGAGAGAGAGAGAGAGAGAGAGAGAGAGAGAGAGGTCTTCTCTTCAATGTTCAAACTTCAGAGTTCAGACTTCACGCAGCCAGCTGTGTTTCCCTCAGTTTGTGGACTTCATGCAGGGATTTTTAGTCATTTTCAGTCAGAGAAGGTGACTTCCAGGCTGCATGCACTCAGGGACCAGTAAAAGGCAAAAGCGACCTGAAATTGGCGCTTTCTTTAAAGTTTCCCCAAAATATTTTTGAAAAAATTAACCATCAAGTCTGAAATGCATTTTTCAGACATCTACAAACGTCTGAAAATTTTTCCAAGCATGTCTGAAAACAACCATGCACATTGAGACTATCACTGGCAAGGAGGGTGGCAGTGGCAAACCAAGTTTTGTTAGCCACCATGTGGCATATTACTTATTGTTGGGCCTTCTTTGGTTCATACATTGGCTAGATGAAGTCACTCATCAAGAATGTCATTCGGTTAGACGAACATGGTAGCCCCATGAGGATTAAGGTAGCTTGGGATGTTATCATTCAGCCTAGATCTAGGGGTGCTTTGAGGATATTGACCTAAGCTGTCAAAGTAGAGTGTGGATACTAAAGCTCAATGTGAGGGGCCGCCTTTGTAGTGAGGACAGTGGAAGCTCTACTAATATGGAGATTAGAGACCATTGCTTCTATTGAAGGACCATTACAACCTAGCACGCATTGGATATTTCAGCACATTTGAGCTACATGGCTTGGGAACTATGAGGTTAGATTCACTACATCTATCATACGCACATGGAGATCAATATCTGCAAAACTTCACTAGATTGACCGATAATCTCTTTCCGCCTTCTTGCAACATGGCCCAAAAGGTCTCTTGTCTTACCCAACTTCGAAACAGTGCATTTCCATCTACTCGAATCAAAGATATGTTGTTTAATATTAATTTGTCAAACTTATGATGCACATACTTTAGATGAACAAGAATAACCTATGTTCAAGCATGCCCATCAATGTTCAAATTTTCCTATCAAAACTCTCCATGGCCTTCAATATCCTTACGCAATCTGCCTCGTTTAGCTTTGAGGATGCCAATGTATATACTCTCTCCTCCTTCAATACACCACCCGTCTTGGAGCCCCACTCCAAGCATGAGACAGTTCTGCATTGATAAAAACATTGTTACTTTGGACCAATGTAGTATGAGTACATATAGATGGCAAGTACAAAGAGGTAGCAACTTACTAATACCACTTTTCTCCAAGGCTGGGGTCTACAACTCTTAGCAACCATTGGAGAGAGGACCCTCCTATCTTGGGGGAGGTTCTCTCCACAAGTAGCTTCTACAATGGGGGAAGTAGTTTGCCCTTCTTGAGTTGTAGACTCATGTACAAAGACACAAGGTTCGAGACATCACAGGGGCTAAAGCCATAGTGGAGAGCATTAGAGAAGTGGTACCTTTGGAATGGAGGACTGACACAATGTCTTTGCGAACATAGATTGGACTCTTCACCAAAGAAGAGATCCTTCTTGCAGTGGTAGCCACCAACTAAGAGAGTGTGTTTACTTTCTCAAAAGAAATTGATGACCAACTTAGGCAAGAGGATTTGGATCAATCTAAGGTCATAGGATGCACTCAACAAAGGATTAGAGTGATGTCTCAAGAGGACTTGGTACTTAGAATAGCAACATGGAATGGAGGAAATGATGACTTGGAATGGGGGAATGTCATTCCCTAAGAGTGAGGAATAGAGAAGCTCTCATGAATAGAGAGGAACATGATTATCAAGCACGACTTGTGTCAAAGACACATATAGGATATGGGTGGCACCCAAGACTCCTCTTCTCACAAAAATGCAACACTAAAAATACCTTTTCATGAGCCTTAGTGAGGATGGGTTCATAACTAGACCCTTGCATATGGATGACACCATGCCACAAGCCATGAGTTGCCATAGACCAACTTAGAGTATCATCACACCAGTTGGAGATAGAAACAGGCCCTCACAAGTACCCACGGAGGAGAGGATTTGTCGACAGGACATGGGTGGCACCTAAGACTCCTCTTCCCACATGCCACACACCATGTGAGTTGTCATAGACCAACTCAGAGTATCATCACACCAATTGGAGATAGAGATGAGCTAGGCCTCACGCGTGCCCAGGGAGGAGAGTATCTATTGATTGTGCCATGAGGAGGTGGAGATAGAGGAGCATCTCCTATGCAAGTGTAGTGCCTACACCCAAATACAAGAAGTATCGTACACTTTCAAGGGTAGCAAACTATACAATCGGTGATGATCACATCAAATTAGAGATACTTGGCTGATACATATTGGAGATCAAGAGAGAGAAACCATATGTATTAGCAATAGGTGCATGAGACAGAGCATGGCAAACAATCCTAGCAAAGTTTTGTTAGGGATCCGCACCAATTAGGGGACGTACAAATAGAAGGACAAGGAGACTGAGAGGGCTGTCCCAAGAAAGAGCACATAAGGTTAGGGCCGAACAATGACCCAATGCATTTAGGAGGCCTTACTCCCACTAGTGAGACGTCATCCAAATTTGATAGTGGCACGAGACATACCTAGCCCACCAAGCTAGCACCGGTCCCTAGGAGCTACTCAAGAGCTTGTTCCACGAGCCCACACCCAATTATCGCATTTTACATTCCCCTATACTCGTTAGATGGTGTTAGATCTGAATGGTGTAAATGTATTTGACATGCATCTAGCTTCTTGTCTCTAGATGGACATACTTGCATACATTGAGGGCTTACCCAATGATGATGCCTACACTTATTGCACATTTATATTGAATTTTTCATTTTCCATTTTTCACTTTCATAACATCTGAAGACATTCCTCTATACATGGATATGTCTCATAGGACAATTTGGTCTTTAGTAGACTGTTTTTGTTTCTATAACAAGTGATTGTTTTAATTACAAAAAAAGTACAAGAATACAAGATTACAAGATGCAAGATGGCTCTATGCCATCATGCAGAAAAAGATACAAAGTCATGGCAATTGAAAAGAGGAGATTGCCGTCTGCGCATGTTGAATAAGATCAAATGGCTAATGCAAGAGACCCTTGATTCTAGCAATGTGTCCTTGAACACCTACAGCTGAGTTGAAGACGAAAGCATTCCGGGTAACCCAATTATGCTAACCCCCCCAAAATTTGAGAAAATGAAACATAGGCTTCATATGTTGCTGTGGTGGTGTGGGGTATTTTGGCCAAGCAAAAACACAATCAAAGGGGCACAACAATGGATCAGACATAGTTCTCCAAATATCTAACAAGAAAGTCCAGATTTTCTCGGCTAAAGGGCAGGAGATAAATCGATGATGTGAGGACTCCACAAAGGTCATGCAAAAGAAGCAATTGCCATTCCATATTCGGCACTTCGAAAGAGCCGAGGCAAGAGGCAGCCCACCAATGATCACTACCAAGAAAAACCTTGCATTTAAAGGGTCTCTTATTTAGCCAACCCTCCATTGCAATCATCTTCCACTAGATCTTAGATTTATGCATACCCCAAGTCGCATTGGCTTTATCCACCAGCCTATACCAGCCAATAGGGGTCCTTAATCATGAGATGATAAACCTTGTTAGACGAAGGCTTTTGAAGGTTGAGACGGCTAGGAAGATCTCAATCCTTCCAAGGATGATCAAGAATAGGTACAAAAAAGGGTTGCACAGGTTCTAGCATCCTATCTAGTTGAAGCACAACTTGTGATATTCACGAGGAATTCGATAGTCTCCTAGTTGTGCCGAAGGACATGAACCCCCCACGGCTGACAAGAGTGGCATCAACAATGGAAGTCAAACCTAGAGGCACCATACAATTAAATTTGGGGTGATCCTCTTATTTCCAATCCCAGGAGAGCAGCTGTGGCATAGCCAACAGCTCTAGCTGGAAAAAATTAGCCATCAAGTGATCCTTCGTAGGATGCCAACACACCTTTTGAAGAACCAAGTGTCAAGAATAAACCAAATGATTCACCAAAGAGGAGGAAGGTGTCGAAAAGCAGGCATCAGAATTAAGAATGTGCCACCATGAAGCTTGTATGCTAGTATTACTATTGATGAGGTCTCCATCTTCCTAGAAAAACCGCACAATAAAGACCCACGGGTGATAATCACTCCATATATCTCAAAAGAGTAGTGAAGGGCCACCGTGTGAGTCTTCACATCAAGAATAGCTCCACCACCCACACTTTTAGGGGCACAAGCATGACTCCAAGAAATCCAAGGTATTCCTACATGCAAAGGATTCTTCCACAACATGAAGTGTGCATGCTTCCTAAGGGCATTCAAAGTGCCAATAAGAGGGCAAGAGTGGGAGGAAGTAAGCATCGGTAGGATGATGGCTTGTGCAACTTTGAGACGCACTTAGAAGGGCCAAGCTAAAGATTTCCAATAGAAAAATTTCACCTCTATCTTTCACGAAATCCAATCTAACAAAACTTTGGGCTGAACATCAACCCCATAATTGCCTCCATATGACGTACGGTATTGTCCGTACAGCACAATTCATATGGTACTGTACAATACGTATCCATACGAATTCGTATGTGATTTTGGGCCTATTTGGGCCACCTGGTCTGCACGTCCTGGATCCCGCGTACGGGGTTTCCTACGCCCCCGCCTTTACTCCTACGCGTTCCGCTTGCTTGCGTGGCACTTTTTCGGGGGTGAGAAGCCTTGGATCCCTCATCCCACCCCCTTTTCCAGCCATGCACTCCCCTCCCCCCAAAAATCTAACAAAACTTTGGGCTGAACATCGACCCCATAGTTGCCTCCATATGACGTACGGTACTATCCATACAGTACGTATCCGTACGAATTCGTATATGATTTTGGGCCTATTTGGGCCACCTGGTCTGCACGTCCTGGATCCCGCGTCCCGCGTTTCCTGCGCCCCCGCCTTTACTCCTACGCATTCCGCCTGCCTGCGTGGCACTTTTTGGGGGGGTGAGAAGCCTTGGATCCCTCATCCCACCCCCTTTTCCAGCCATGCACCCCCCCCCCCCCCCTTTGGATTCCTTCCAGCTGGCAGCCCTCTCTTTGACCGTTGACCCCTCTTTGGCTGTTTGAACTTTGACCCTTCTCTCATCTACAAAATGTGCTCCTCTCCTCCATGCTTCCACACCAATTTAGCAAGCACTTGCCATTCTCATCTTCCTCTCTTAGATCTAGATTCGTGAATGGACTTGTGATTTGTCATTCTCGAATCTCACCTCCCATCCCCTCTTTCCCGCACCCTATCGCAGCATTTGCCATTCTCAAATCTCATCTCCCATCCCCTCTCTCTCACTCTTGCTCTTTCAACTTTACCCCAACCCTAGAGCCTCTCGATTCTCCCTCCCTTTCAACTTTCAAGACTCAAGTTTCAAGAGTCGAGACTCAAGCATCTCTCTCTCTCTCTCTCTCTCTCTCTCTCTCTCTCTCTCTCTCTCTCTCTCTCGGGCCTCTTTATTCGTCACCAGCACCATGAATCGTGAGAAGCACGAGGCCTTCAATTTGCATGTGATCCATGTGGAGAGGGACACAAAGAAGTCCAACTCCCACCATTGGACATGCAAGTATTGCGGGAAGCGCTATACAAGTGGTGCAACTCCGCTTCTCCAACATCTTTCCAAGACGGGGAGGCAAGTTGCTCCATGCAAGGAGATCCCTCAAAACATTGCAGAGAAGATTCTTGCCAAGATGAGAGGGGGATCCATAAGAGGAGAAGGAATGGCTTATCGGCACCAACTCCTATGGCTACTAACGAGGAAGCATCCAATGTGGGCGTATCTTCAACTAATGCGGGAGAGGCCTCTACCATTGGTGGTAGGGGCTCCACATCTGCATCCGGCTCAGGTAAAAGACAAAGAGTGGAGGCTCATGCGGTGCCGGAGAGAAAATCCTCTCTCTCTCAAGCTCTTGGTCATGTGCATGGATTGGTTGCCAAAGACAACAACTTGCGGACATTGAAATTGCACGCACAGTGATTGAGTGCAATCTTGCATTCAATGTCCTAAAGCAAGAGCAATGGAAGAAGATGATAAAAGCCATTGCCGATGTAGGTCCATGTGAAGGATGGACTGGTGTTATATACAATGACATGAGGACGAAAAAGATTGATGAAGAGAAGGAGAGGATTGATAGAGCCCTTGATCCTATTCGAGCTGCATGGATAAAATATCGTTGCTCCATTCTCACCAATGGATGGAGTGATCGTAAGAAATGGAGCCTCATCAACATACTCGTCTCATGTCCACTCGGCACTTACTTTTTGCGGGCCATAGATACCGACAAGAGGGAGATAAAAACGATGGGCGCATTCATCTACCGCCACATTCAACAAGCTATCATTGAGGTATACATTGCAATTTGTGTTTTAAATTTGCTTCACTTTTTTTCATTATAATCATTGATAATATCATGATTCATAATTGAAATTTGATTTATGCATAACTATCTATCTCCCTTTTCTAATAATTAATTTCTCTCTAGTATCTATGATCTATCTCGATTCTCTCTTTTCCCCCGCGCCGCAAGGCCCCCAACCCCCGGGCTCCATCTCTCTTCATCCTTGAATCTTGAAAGTTGAAACTTGAAACTTGAAAGGCTCAAGTTTCAACTCTCTCTAGACTCTTTCTCTCTCTAACCTTCAATTTCCAAGTATTGTTAGTAATAAGTATACTTACTTGTAATTTGTAATTTGTAATTTGTGGTTGTAGGTGGGCCTCTCAAATGTGGTGCAAGTTGTTACCGACAATGCATTGAATTGTCGGGGCATGGGTCGTTTGCTTGAGGCCAAGTTCCCTACAATTGTATGGACTCCATGTGCAAGTCATTGTTTGGACTTGCTCATGGAGGACATTGGGAAGCTCAAGTGGGTGAAGAGGGTGGTCTGCAAAGCTACATCAATTGTCACATTCTTCACAGTAAAGGTAAAGGTGCTTGCGATGTATCGCGAGCATAGCACGCTGAAGTTGAAGAAAACTTATTCAACTCGCTTTGCTTACATGTGGCTATTGCTAGAGCGCCTTTATGAGGTGCAGTCCTGCCTTGAGCCAGGCAGTGGTGTTCACTCTATGAAATGAGTGGGACGAGCATGAGACAAAGGAGGCCAAAGCCATGCAACGCTTGTGCCTTAATGAGCAGTTTTGGCAAAAAGTTTGTGGTGTTGTCATGGTCGTGACTCCCTTTTATAGGGTGTTACATATGAGTGATTCCAAGGGATCCACCATGGGTCTTCTTGTTCACTTCTTTAGAGCGGCATTGGCGGAGGCATGTGCCTGTACAGTGATCACAGAGACACAACGTGCACATGTTTTAGAGATAGCAAAGAGGAGATGGGTGTGGATTGGTTTTGCCGCATTGGTACATCCGGTCTACAAGTCACTGGCAGTCATGGATGATAGCGAGTTTCGTTCGGACCAACTTGCTTATTTGACTCACGTGGTCCCTGTGGATGACCACAATACAGTGCTGGAGGAGCTAGAATGTTATGCAGATCAAAGAGGGCATGTGGCTTTTGCTTCTCCCACTTGTTGGGAGAGTCACATGTGAAGCCTTTATTTTGGTGGCAAAACTTTGGATTCGCACTCGAGACCCTTCAGCCCTTAGCCATGAGGGTCCTTGCCCAGGATTGCTCTTCGAGTGCATGTGAGAGAAACCGGAGTGTCTATTCTCTCATCCACACAAGGATTCACAATCAGCTTAGCACACGACAATTAGAGCGGCTAGTATATTGCCGCACTAACTTACGCATAATGACGGCTATGATGAGCATGGGTAGTCCGAAGCAAGTAAAGTTTCAACACTTAACCATAGCACTTAAAATTTGTTGTATTAACTTTTAAACTTTGAACTTTGAAGTTTAAACTTTACAATTTATACTTTAGCATTTACAATGATCAATCTTATGTGCATCACTGCATTGTGTAGGTGAATGTTGATACATTCAAGTTGACGCGCGACACTCTTCAAAGTATACATAAGGAGGTGCACAAGAAAGAGGAGATGATTTTTGCAGAGCTCTATAGAGAGCTTATAGCAACAGATACTCATGACACTTGCAATCAACGTGCTCTTGGGCGAGGAGTTCGAGTAGATGGTAGCAAGGGCATGGTCATTCGACGCCCTTCATTATCGAGGAAGGCTGGTTCGAGTGGCTTGCAGACATATATAAGGCGGGGCTCTAGTAGCTCACATCCTGTGCCTCAAGATAATATCCCCCCCTTGTCTACACAGCCGCCACCTAGGGAGCCATCATTTGATGATGACGGTAACCTCATCAATGAGGATGAGTATGAGTGTGTCTCATCATAGGATGCCGAGGAGTCATCTTCAGACTCTCTTGATGAGCACTCAGATGGTTCTAATGATGATGATGATGATGATGATGATGATGATGATGATGATGATAGTGATGCCTCATCATAGATTCATATGACATAGGTCTCTCTTTTCTTTTGTATCACATATACTAGACTGTAGTTGTATCACATGTTTTGCATAGCCCATGCAACCGCGATGGTCACCCTCATGTATTCATCTGATTCTGTAATGAATTGGCTATTTCCACTTTAAACATATATTCTATGATATCGTACTGTACCTTATAAAATCATAAGGTACCATTTAGTACTGTATTTTATCGTACTGTACCGTATCGTACCTTTCGTACCTGATAACTATGATCAACCCCCAAGGGATACCCCAAATATTGGACGATACTGCCATGAGGTATGATCAATCCCTACTATCCCACGGATTGAAGATCGTGTTCAATACAATTGACAAGAGAGGACTTTGTAGCATTGACATGAAGACCAAAAGCATAACCAAAGAGATCCCAAACATCCAATGCCTTACAAAGATTATCTCTTTTTGTATTAAGGATCATGAAGGTGTCATTGGCCAAAGACTGAGCAATAAAATCTCGTTCAAAAAGAAGGGACAAATCAAACAACTTCCCAATGGCCACCACTTGAGATAGCATAGTAAGAACTGGATGAGTTGCCAAAGCAAAAAACAAAGGACTTGAAAGGCAGCCCTATTCGACCAAGCGCTGAAGGGGAATGGGATAAGTGACACCATCACTTAACATCACTTGCAAGGATGCATCAGTATTTTGATTGTGTAGATAAACTCAGACATATGAGGCCCAAATCCCATAATATATATAAATTTTTCCATGAAGGACCAATCAAGATAATCAATGTCTTTTCCAAGTCTAGGTGCAATAAGACCACTTTCTCATTAGAATCCTTGGCATAGTCTATCCCCATCTGTATATTTAGTACATTATGCAATATGTTCCTACCTTGATGAATCCACACTAGTTGGGGTGCACAATGTCAAGGAGGCACTTGTGGAGGTGATTGGCCAAGACTTTGGAGAAGATTTTATACATTGAACTCATTAGAGAGATGGATCTCCAATGTTTCAACATGAAGGGCCACAATAGTTTCTTGGCTATGCATGCGACATTTGGTAAAACGAAAAAATACAAGGTACCATTGGAAATTGCATTAGTTCAAAGTCATTATATAAGATTTTGTTTTTTTTTAATTACTCTAATATTTGAGTGTGTGCAGTTTCTCTTATACAAGGTACTTGTATTTGGCATCTCCATGAATGGTGTGCTAGTTGTATGGGTTATCACAATGACTTCCTCCTTCCAAGATGCTAGCATAAATCTTGTTTCCCAGACCTGCTGGCACATGGCAGTGAAGGGTTTCACCAGGCTAGTGGCATAAGCGTCAAAAAACTCATTACTGAGGCCATCCCAACAAGGACTTTTATCCATGGATAAATGCAATAATACATACATCATCTCATTCTCATGGATATTACTTTCCAAGGTCGCATGGATGTCAAGCGAAACATGATCCCTAGCCAAGTGATAAAAAGTCACACAAGAGTCAGAAATCTATTTAGGAGTTTGAGTGGAGCCAAGAAGATCTAGAAAATATTTTTTGAGTGGAGCCTCCATGACCATGTTGCCCTCCATGTTCTTGAGTCTAACCATATTCTCGCACATTGGGGAAGGGTGGAAACACCGAAAGATTTTATGGGTCTAGCAAAAGACATCTTCCAAATTTTCAATCAGAGATTTCAATTACACTTGCTAATAAGATCTTAACTGGAATTGCTAAATAAGATCAACCAATCTTGTGGCCAATGGGGGTAGAAATGCATCATCTAGTGACTCAAAAAGCAATGAATGAATTAAGGCTAGGAGTTTCTCTGCCGCCTGCCAGTGCTGCCTACAAAGGAATGCATGATGAATATTATATTGTCAAGCAACGTGCTGCACATCACTAATCAATTGCTCAAAGGATAGACTACCTCTCATCGAAAAGTTTGACAAGAACTGGTCAAGCAATTGTCCCATGTAGCCATTAAAAACCATTTGTTTCAAATAAGAGGAATTAAAATGCAAAGGAAGCTTATCCAAGAATTGTATAAAAGGCGCAAAAATTTGCATAAGCATCTCGAATTGCAGAGAAAAATGATCTGATAAGGCATATTGATTCAAGACTTGCATATCCAAGATCTCTTGCAAAAATGCATCATCGTGCATGGCATACCTGCGACATGGTTGTTAGGTATGAAAAGCACAATATGGTATGGCACGATAAAATATAGTACTAAATGGTAGCTTAAGATTTCAAAAGATATGGTACGATAAAAGTACGTTACTCTATCCTCAAAGCAACGTAAAACCCAATTCTTTTTGACAAAATAGAATAGAGAAATTGTTTGAATCTCAAATAGCCTAATGCCATGGGAGAATCATATTAGAATAAAGAGCATTTAGCCCATCCCAAAGTGTGGTTCAAATAGGTTAAAAAGTATCCATTAAGTTGATACCTTGTGGTACTAATACATAAGGTATGGTCCCTAAAGTACAGTATAGTATGAACTCTTTCGTACATGGTACAAGTGCAACTATGACATGCGATCTAATCTAGACCATGTAGCGGGATACTGCGCTGAATGAAATGTGAATCCCGGATCCGATAGATGCAGCCAAGACCAAAGGTCTTGTTTAAGATTATTTAGGGCATCTATCAAATGGATACACCATGGATTGCCCATCCTTCCATTGCACATATGTCCGTAAGGAGTCTTGGGCAGCACCAGATTTAGCAGCCGAGATGTACATATTAATATTTTTGTTATTATCACAAGGCTCAGCTTATTGTAAATGATTATGCTCAACACAAGACTCATTATGGTGAGACCTTTGCATTTAAGAAAGCAAAGGCATAGCCACTAGGCCACAGTTCAAACATAGATCTCATTCTATTGTGTAGAAAACCTCCAGTGCTAATCTCATTCTATCCAACATCAGCTCATCATGCTCAATATAGAAGGCAATGTCATCTACATACTCTTAAGTCTAGCAACTCTATCTATGTCTGCACGAGTAGCCTAAGGCCCCTCACCATGACCTCACGGTGAAAGGAAAAAGGACATTGCCCCCTGAAGGGGCAGAAAGAGGTGCGAAGCCAAAGAGAAACCCTGCTTGACTAACCACTCCAATCGCATTTCTACTCCTGTCCACCCTTGTATAATCACCTTGTTGATTACTGACCTGTAAAGTGCTATATAGATGTCATAGAAGGCCGGTAGTAGAGGATCCTTCATCTTCTCCTAGAAAGTGAAGAAGAACACCCTAGAAGGCACTTCTGCTCATCTTGTGACTAGAAAGCTCAGAGAAACTCCTGCTCTGTCAAGGGTGTAAGGAGAAGGCGTCCCATCTCATCCATCACTAGAGACCAAATACAATCCCATACTTGTCCTTGCAAGAGAGAGCACAAGCAGAAAAAGATATCTATAAAAGTCAATGGCTAGTCCCATCAGCTCCTGGAGGCAGGAGGACTAACTCTCTCATACTGATCTAGAGGGCTGCAAATCTGGCTCCCCTGTGTGTTGCCACCTTCTGAGCCTAGAAGGCAACTGAGGCGCAGAAAGAAAAATCTGTCTGCTTGTCCTCCAAGGTAACTTGGACATGTAATTCCTAGATCCAAAGGGTATGGTTTATGAGGGAGTTCTATAGCAACCTCAAGATGGCTGCCAGGTCACGTACCAAAGCCTTCTCCTCCCAACACTGCTGCCTCACACAGAGAGCCTAATCCTCGCAAATCCTAGGATCATCTCTCCCAGGGCCTATGCCATCTTTAGAATCCTTCCATCCTGCACCCAATCTATCACCCGAAGCTGATTAATCTGATCTGTTCACCTCCTTGCGTTCATAGGTCAAGTCCAGAATCTGACATGAGTGTAGGTCGAGGACCAAGGCAGGTGCATCCAAAGAGAGAAGGACATGGGCGTGATCCAATCATGTGGTCCCTGCCAGCTGGCAAATCTGTCCCCCTCAAAAGCTGCCCCAGTCACCCACATAGACCAAGCACTCAAGTAGGATACTTCCAGTTGCCTACAGCTTTAGGAGAAGTTCAGTGATCCATTCGGCCTGAGGAAGGCTGGTCTCTCTAGGTATCGTTGGCATCCATATTGCAAAACAAATGCCTCCTAGGACTCCTATTGTAGAAGTTGCACCTTTTAATCTTTCCACTCTTTATCACTGTTGATGGATGGACCTGACATGAGCTACAACTGCTGAATTCTCAATATATTGCCACAAGCCACAGATTTCTGGTCTGTTGTGGGGGGTGGGGAGTAGTGCATGTGGAGATCTCATCTCTAGGAACGAAAATTGTTCCATAGGGAGAACCTGCATCTGCTGAAATTTCAATTCTCCATTATTGCTCATGGATGGACCTGATTTGAGTTACAACTGCTGAATTCTAACGTATTTTTGCAAGCCAAATCTCCCTAACTTTTCATTACTTTATGTTGTCACTTTTATAATATAGGAAGCTTATAAAGAGCCGATAACAGGCATCAGTTGAAACAATCTTGGGAACCGCTGCAAACAAAAGCTAAAGCAATATTATTTGAGAGAGTATCACAATTCACAGGGAAAATCTATCATGGAGAATGCAGCTTACAACTGAATCCACCACCCCAAGACAATGTACAGCGTTGATAAACTCTCCCTTCATATATGGAACAAGCACATCCACCCAAACCAGAGATTCCTGCCAATACCAACCTTTCGTTGAGTAAATTGCACACATGTGACAAATATCAAGCACACTATTCCAGCATTGGTAAAATATTAACCTTCAACTTGTCTTGGATGGCCTTGCACAACGTATCCACACCTTCCCCAGTCATGGCAGAAATGCAAACGACATCTCCCATGGGAACTCCTAGTTGCTTCAGATTTTCTTTTTTTGCTTTGTCTATCTGTGTTGACAGGTGTTTCATAATTATGCTCTTCTTGAACATAGAAAAAAGAAATCCAGATTAATTGGTCTTTTTCTGCTTTTTCTATCTGTGTTAACAGCTTTCATAATCATGTTCTTCTTGGACACAGGAAAAGGACTCCAGGTTCATTACTAATAATCTTCAACCATTAACGTGAACTCAGTCCATTCTATGGACATGCTCTACTCCCTCATGATAACAGAAAAATAGCACTACCTTTCCTCCATGACACACACACATACACAATAGATTAAAGGTACATTCCAAAAGAGAGAAAGTATAATAAATTCAAGCATCAAAAGTTGTACTTCATTTAAATAGCCAAATTTTCCCAAGCCAGAAGATGGAAGTTAACATAAACTCAATATTACCTTGTTCCAAACTGTAAGTTGAGGAATGTGTCCCACATTTAGCTCTGCAAGAACAGATGCTACAGCTTCCATCTGCTCTTTGGCAAGTGGGTGACTGCATGGATGTTTTTCAGCTGAATTGCAAACTCTCCATGTCTACTCTGAAAGATACTATAAATTATCTGGCTGAAGTTATATGTTGAGATAATTCTAGCTTGAAAGCATACCTTATATCCACAACATGCACGATTAAGGATGAGTCATTGATCTCCTCTAATGTTGCACGAAATGAAGCAACCTATGAAGAGCAACCACTAGCATTCATGAGCAAAGTCCAAACTAATCGCCATAGTTTAGCAAAGAAGCTTACATATGAAATTAACAACTACACAACCAGTCAAAACATGAGAACAGGGCAAACAATAAAGATTCATAACCTTTATCGAATTGAATGGACAAAATGCATACATGTGGAACCATAGAGGACCATGTCAGATATTAGTTATGTGCAATCAAATCTAAAGAAAAGATGGATAGTGTGCTTCAATACTTAGTGAGACAAGATAATGAAACATTGTAATCTTATGCTTTGTCATCGTCTAGTTATCAAAGCAGGTGGACCTTTGAGAGTGAATATGGCCATGAGGACTGTGTTTTTCTATGCTTTGACATAATCTAGGTATCAAAACAGGTTGATCTTTGAGGGAGAAAACACATTGCAAAGTGGGTTTAGGTTCAGTTAAAGGATTCTTTCCTGGGCTTATAGGTGGTGTGTGCCCCAACAGAAAGAAGAACAGGGAGTTCTGGACCTTGCAGAGCCTGCCATAAGTAGACATTTGGGTGAGACTTTATCATTGTGAAAACTTTGGAGAAAAAGAGGGGCAAGAACACACAAGATATTAGATAGAGAACACTCGTCTTGGGAGGAGTTGATCTTTGCCATTGGAGGCCAGGATCCTTCGATTTCAATTGAGTTTGGCTGATCCACAGTTTACCTATAGTCCTTCTGCAGAAAGAGAGAGCAGTGGGAGCCAGCAGAATATCTAAGATTGACAGGCTGTATGTAAACAATTGGGCCTATCATAAATAAGGTCTTTTGAAGGTTGTTGAGGAGAGTATATATATATATATATATATATATATATATAGTGAGAGAGAGAGAGAGAGAGAGAGAGAGAGAGCGCTTAGAGCCACTGGGGAACTTTTGCAGGGCGTTTCATGGCCGAATGTCCAGAAAAGACCACTCTTGTGGAGGCGGTTTGACTGCACTAGTCTATGATATTCCTATGGTCAATGGCCATCAAGCAAATGAGGGCCCACTGCACCCCGTGTTGGATAAAGAGAAACAACATGTGCAGCCTTTGGACTCTTCTAACCATGATTGGGTTGATGTTGGTGCCAAAAGAGGGAAAAAACTTGATGCACGCACAACGGCAGCTATGCCGAGCACTTCACAAGACCCCTTACGCAATTATGTGCATCAAAAAGATAAGACATCATCAGCATTTACTGCTAATGCTGCACCTTCAATGGGACCTTGAAAATCCTTTGCTCATCATTCACGGGACCCACTTGTGTTGCTTGCTTTTGATCCCCATGGTAAAGTAATCTGTAACCAGCCCTCCTTCGTGGATGAGTGGTAAATCCCTAATTACAACTTAGAAGAAAACAATTAAAGCAAATCTGAAAATACAAATTTACATGCTGATCTTGGACAATGCACGCCCGATTTGCCCTAAAATTGGCGCCCCTTTTGGTATTTCTTTAGCTTTATTGAAGATGAAGTTGATTTACAATGGGATTCTCCCGATCCCCTTCTCAATCCATACTCCCCTTGCTGTCCAAAGTGACCAGCAAGTCTTCAATCTATTTTACCCCTTGATTCAGGCACTTAATTCACCTTCACCCAGTTCATAGACCATGAAAATGCCCCAAATTCAATGGCTGGCTAGTCCTCCACTTGAATTTAGCTGAAATTCACCTTCAGCCTGTTGAATCCAAGTCTTGGAGCTTCCGATTTCTAGCACGCTTCCCAAGGCTGCTGCTAAACCCTAATTTTTGCTGTAAATTAGAGTTAACATCAAAGAAATTTGCAATTTCTCAGTCTCCAAGGGTCCAGGGTCCAAATGCTGAGATCTTCGGAGCAAGGTTGTGAAATGGCTGGGAGATGAGAGAGAAAGATGTAGAGAGAGAAAATTCAGAGTTTTGTCATGAAGAATGACTAAAAATCAGTCAAATGCAGCTACTGCCCTACCACAACAACTTGTAGATGCAAAGAACTAAAGAAAATCGGTCATTTACTGTTGCCGCCCTGTCTCAACAGCCTGTAGTTATTGTCACTTGCTGTTGATTGGTCTTCTCCTACCCTTGGCTGCCTCAGAAGGTCCTCCAATGGCTGCAAATCAAACCAGCAACATCTCCTCCCTCTCTCTTGCAAGCTGAATACACTAAAAATACCTCTCTCCAACCTCTAAAGGCATTTCTCAATCTCGCATGGGCATTTTTGACAAGTGGCAACCTTCCCAAATGGTTTTTCCAACATTAGCCATAATTAAAAATTAATTTTCAATCTTTAAATACTGAAAATTAATCTGATAATTATTTCGGTGCCCAGAAAAATAATCTAACTGGCCAATAATTAAATTAGCTAGGCATATTCCACTCCCGAGTCTCTCTATGCCACCTTTGACCATTAGATCGGCGTTAGATACCATTAAACGCCACATCTCGAGTGTCACCAACTGACACTTATGGACAAATGAATGACCTAGGCCAACAATTGACACCAAATACCAATAAATACTTACGCAACATAACTTACAGCAACTTTTGCCTTTGACATCCCATGATTTTCTCGAGTCTTGGACTCGTAAATTTACTCTAACCACAGTTGCACCTCACATGTGCAACATTTACTTAATCATGTGATTAAAAATTAATCCACATGTTAAGTGAGGTTTCAAAAATACATGTCCTCATGACAGTAATCACTCCTTGGGATTGTTGATACCCAAGGGCCACTCCTAAACAAGGATTTGGTCCCACCACTTCCAAAGTGAAGCATAGGGACTTAAACTCTTTTGCAGTATTGGCTGATTTTCTAGACAAGGGACCCTTGATATTTTGCCTGTGAAATTGCAGTCCAGGGATAATAAGCCTTGACACTGAGATCCTTGGTCATGACATATGAGGCTCACCACTTGGAATGTGTGTGGCATTTATTCATGCAACAAGCAGCATGATATGTGGTGAATCCTTCGACAATCAATGGAATGTGTTATGTGTTATTAGGCATAAAAATCAAAGTGAAGGTGGCAAAATTGTGGATTGCCATGGCTTCTGGTTGTTTTATGCAAGGAGCTCAGCTCGGCACTATTCAGATATGCATATGGTTGTGAATGGCAAGTTCCAGGTAGACCCTTGTCAAGAATGACATCCATGGCCATTTTTTGGTATTTGAAATTCTATTCAAAGGGAAGGTACTATAGCTGGTAGGCCTCTATGCACCCAATGACTCTTCGCCTTGACACGATCTATGGGATCAGTTAGCAATTTGCTTGTCTATCAATAGACCAAGAATACTGAAGGGAGATTTCAACATGTGCGTTCATCATTGGCAGTCTACCTCTAAGCACCCAATAATGCATGCATTGGAGAGTAGTCCATTGCATGATTTTGAGATGATTGTTTTGAAACAACTTATTTGGTCGTAGCTCCACCCATTGGATTTAGGTTTTACTTTTCAATTAGCATAATACTCTACCACATGGTTACGCATGGACCATATGTGTATTATGCATGATGATGCTTTCTTGCCAAAGATTCTGGATATCCAAGTGCTGCAACAATACCTTGTCAAATCATTTCTCTTTGCAATTCGACGTGCTTGTACACCTTGTTGCCCCTTTTGTGCAATTTCTGGGAAGACTCTCATTGCAATTTAATTTATCTTATCTGAAGCACCCGGTCTTTAAGGGTTATATGAAACAACTGATTCATAGGTTTCTAGTTGATTTTCCCACAAGGGGCCATGACTCCTTTCAACAATTGCTCCATAATGTACAGAAGGTTGTCAAGTAATGGTATTCAACATGCTTCTCCTTGTAGAAAGCACTGCCATGTGACTGAAGCAATGCTGGCATTGGTGTGCTCCTTGTTGATTGATTCCCTAGATGATCAGTTCCTAGTCCTACTCTACAAGGCTGACAAATCTCATCCAATAATTCTAATTGAGATCTTATCAGCAAGCCAAGTTGCAAAGCTTGATTGAGAACATGCAAGATGCCTCATGTCACCAATCACATAATTTTTTCGAGGCTTGCATACCACTTTGGCTCAAGAAAATATGGTGCAGCTCCAACATATAGACAATTCGATGGTTATAAACCCGCACTTCATTGTGCATGTGTGTCGAAAATATTTCATTGACCTTCTTGGTACTTTGTCTCCTCATACTTAGCACACCACCTAGGCTTGTTTAGCTTTCTATGCCCTGGTCAAGGATCAAATGTCACCCATATGCTGAAACCAGCCTTCCTTCTGTGGATGGGTGGTAAATCCTTGATTACAACTTAATTACAGCAGCAAACAATAAATGCAAATCTGAAAATACAAATTTACCTACTGATCTTGGACAATGCACACCCGATTGGCCCCAACATTGGCTCCCCTTTCGGTATTTCTTTAGCTTTATCGAAGAAGAAGTTGATTTACAATGGGATTCCCCCAACCCCTTTCGCAATCCAAAGTCCCCTTGCTATCCAAAGTGACCAGCAAGTCTTCAATCTGATTTGCCCCTTGATTCGGGCACATAATTGACATTCACCCACTTCATAGAGGATGAAAATGTACCAAATTCAATGACTAGCTAGTCCTCCACCTGAATTTAGCTGAAATTCACCTTCAGCCATGAAAAATCCAAGTCTTGGAGCTTCCAATTTCTGGCACGCTTCTCGAGGTGCTATTAAACCCTAATTTCCGCTGTAAATTAGGGTTTACAGCAGAGAAATTTGTAATTTCTCAGCCTCCAAGGTCCAAATGATGAGATCTTCGTAGCAAGGCTGTGAAATGGTTGGGACATGAGAGAGTTCAGAGTTTTGTCACGAAGAATAGCTGAAAATCAGTCAAATGCAGTTGTCGCCCTACCATAACAACATTAAATCCTATCGCCTAGAGCTGAGACATCCAAATCAATTGTCACCTTGTACCTCGATGCAATCGCCCAACTGTGCAGGGTTTGAATCGGCAATTGCCTCCTCAAAACTCACTCCTGGCTGGCTGCAATGGCTGAAAATATGCTGTCCATGGCTGCTCACAGCTCTTTCACATTTGCTACAGTAAGAATGATCTCATTTTTCCTCTTTTTCAGCCAAGCCCACCACATCACCATTTGCAACAAGATGTGATAACATTCTCTCTCTCTCTCTCTCTCTCTCTCTCTCTCCGTAGAAGGTAATTGTATTAATTACCAAAAAAAAAGGTACAAGTTTACATGAGTACAAGATACACGATGGCTCTAAGCCAACATGTATAAACTGTCAGTACAAAACCAGGAAAGAGTTACAAAAATCATGGCAAAGACGCAGAGGAAATTGCCATATGCCAGGGAAGTAAGTCTTCCCGAGGGAGCAAGTCAGAGTGCCGAATGAGATCTATCTGCCAAAGCAAGAGGCCTTTAAGCCTAGCAATGTGACCCGGAACATTAGAGGCCGAATCAAAAAGAAAGGCATTCCGAGTGGTCCAATTGTGCCAGCATCCCCAGTATCTAAGAAAGTGGAACAAGATCTTCATATGCAACTGAGCCGGTGTGGGGTATTTTGGGCATACAAAAACCCAATCAAAAGGGCTTAGTGAGAAACCAACCACAGCTCGCCAAACCGCTAACAAAAGCGATCAGATCTTCTTTGCGAGAGGGCATGAAATAAATCGATGACGGGCCGATTCCACAGTAGTGGTACAGAAGAAACAATTGCCGTTAGAGATTCGACGCTCGGAAAGGGCCGAGGCAAGAGAAAGACCACCAATCATTACCCTCCAAAGAAAGACCTTGCATTTGAAAGGTGTCTTGTTCAAGCAGCCCTCCATCAAAGTTGCCTTCCACCATGCTGAGATTTCCACAACCCCCATACAGTATTAGCTTTAGTAACCAGCCATTGATGATTCTCTCTCTCTCTTTTTTTTTTTTCGTAAAGATTCTCTCTCTCTCTCTCTCTCTCTCTCTCTCTCTCTCTCTCTCTCTCTCTCGCACACGCTCGCGCCCACGAGGGGTTTGGACCTCTTCACTATGTCATGAAGTATGGTAGCCACAAATGTCTAAATTTTTCCGTCTTGGAGCTCTAGAGGGGCCGCACAGCAGTACTATGAGATAGGAGACCAACTTGCCCAAAGGGAATAGTGACAACTTTCTTCCACCAACCTAAATCTATAGGCACTACTAGCTAAGCAGACATAAAGTCATCTTGCCATACAAGGCCTACCCCATGCCGTAGAGTCACACTACAAGGTCATTGCACTTTGCCAAGCATGATGGCCCTTACCACGTGGTCCATGAGTGAGGGGCCCATACCATAGTTAGATCAAAGCCATCATTGCAAGGCATAGGACACTCACCCCTCAATACATCAGCAAAGCAGCCCTAGACCACATCAGAGCCAAGATCATGTGCTAACCTTAAGATTCAAAGAGGGGTTACTATATCTGGATATCTTGTACGTACAATTTTTGGACTTGGAGATCTTTAGATATTTAGATATCTATATATATATATATACATATATATATATATATATATATCTATATATATATATATATATATATATATATATATATATATATATACATATATATATATGTATATATCTATATATATATATACATATATATATATGTATACTATATATATATACATATATATATATGTATACATATATATATATGTATACATATATATACATATATATACATATATACATATATATACACATATGTATATATATTATGTATATACATACATGTGTGTGTGTGTGTGTGTGTGTGTGTGTGTGTGTAATGTGCTTGACAAGATTTGAACCATAGAAAAATCCACAATGAGCTCATGTTCTAACCAATAGGCCATACACACTTTTGTTCTCTCTTTTTTTTCATGAAGATAATTGAATTAAGTAGTAAATGTTTACATCAGACCATCAGGTCAGCATAGAAATAACCATCATAAACTCTCTCGCTCTGGAGATATTTACATCAGGCCTGCAGGTCAATGAAACATGAAGGAAACAACTATAATGAAGCCAGCACGCTATCACAACCACCTATTACATGAGTAGAACTTATAAATCACACCGAGAGAACAACTGGAGTAGAGCGAACAATAGCCAACCACCCAAGGAGCAGCAATATCTGGAAGAACCAGGTCAGCTGACATTGTGGAAGAGATTTGCCATTGCACTAAACCACGCACATGGGCCACATGCCCATGGATGCCCAATGCTGAATCAAAAATAAAGGCATTTCGAGTACACCATATATGCCACCAGGATGTCCATCTAAGGAAATGGAAAAGGCAGGAATAATCTGAATGCAAAGACGACATAGAGGACATATTTCCCATAATCCACAAAAGAGCTGGTATGCGGTGTTGAGTCACCGAGGACCACACTCAAGAAATGAAATTCCAGATCATTCGAGCAACAAGGCAAGAGACAAAGAGGTGAAGCAATGTCTCATCACATGTAGTGCAGAAAACACGTCGTCCTGCAGATACCTTTCGGGCATGGAGCACATCTCCCATCAAAAGACCCCCAATAAGCAGCCTCCAAGTGAACACTTTACCCTGGTACAAAACCTTAGACTTCCAAAGCTGGATAAATATTTCCCGCCGCTTCTTTTTGCTATCCCAAAGATGCCATAATTTATTAACTTTCCCATCAACCCATATCTTGGCTTCCAACATCTGATGATATATCTAATTAGCTGACCTTTTCTAAAAATCATTAGGAAGCACAAACATCTAGTCATGCCATGGATGCAATGGCTGTAACACAGGCAAAGGAGAGAACCTCTGAAGACTGTCCTGTATGGTTAACCAAATGTCACTGTATCCGCGAGGCACCCTAAAGTACTGACGAATATGCCTAAAAGAATAAGGATGGGGCTACCCAAGAATAACACCATCCACAACTGTCTTCAGCCCCAAGCAAGCCATTCGATTAAACTTGTCTTGCTGCAAATCTTTATGCGGCCAATCCAACAACCTTGAGGAAGCCAGTACTTCTCCTTGCAACGAATTTTCCTCTTTACGAATATCAAGAGGGTGCCAAACTGCAAAACATACCATCTCCTGCCAAGATGCAATCAAATGAGAAAGGATAAAAGACTGGGAGACCTTAATAGGCCTCGTGGAATTAAGTACATACCACCAGGAAGCATGAATAACCATGCTACCATGAGAGCATGTCTTCTTTATGAAGAATTTAGCAATATCTAACCAAAGATAACTCTGAATACACAGACTCTGCAAAAGGGACAGCCTCAAAGCGGCCATATGCAAATTAACATCCAATAAAGCTGCACCCCCCATCCTTTTCGGAGTAGTCACATGCTACCACGAAATCCATACCTAACCCAAACCATTGCCTTTCTTTTTCCAGAGCATGAATCTGATAGGCTAAACCAATTCCAAAAGAGACTTCTTAGTCCAAGAAAGCAATGGCAGAAAGAACAAAATCATACTGATTATAATGCATTGAGTAACTTTTAGATTGGCATGTAGAGGCCAGCTCTAAGTAACTTTTAGACCTGATGCCAAAGCAAAAAGATTCCACACCACCATTGCCCGATTACAATTAGTGCGATCAACCTTGAGGAACATAAAAGAATCATCTACCAAAGATTGACCCACAAGCTAGTCACCGCAGGGAAGAGATAAGCCAATTATCTCACCTTGAACTGTCACAAATCCAATAATGAGAGCATCGGGTGAATAACCAAAGCAAACAACAAAGGGCTGTGAGGACAACCTTGCCCAAGAGACCGAGATAAGGCAATTTCCTCTGTAATCCCTCCATTAAGAGCAATACGAGCCATAGCACCCTAACTAATGGTATAAACCAAAGAAATCATACGGGGAACACACACACACACACACACACACACACACACTCTCTCTCTCTCTCTCTCTCTCTCTCTCTCTCTCTCTCTCTCCCCCCCCCCCCCCCAATCAGTGATGCCTTGGCCTCTTTCTTCTTGAGATACCACAGCTTCGTGACATGCGCCTCAGGAGTACAACTGCTCCAGGACACCGAGGCCCTTCGCAGAGGCAACTCATAGACTTCTTTGCAAAGGAGACTCAGAAGACTTCAATACAGTTACAGCCACAGTCCACACGAGAGCCTCTCCCACTGCCACAGTCCACACAGAGACAAGGAGCATTGATTGATCGAGCCATTCACCTTAGCCGATCCAGACATCCTAGGCCTCGACACAGACACGGACAACACCTTCATACGCGGATACAGGGGATTATTGCTTGGGGTAGAGCTAGGCCCTCCATACCCACATGAGATTGTACCATTTGGTGCTCATTGTTACTAGATAGAGCTCTATGTTTACAAATAGCCATAGTTAGTTTCCTTTCTTATTTTGCTTTGTGCTACATATTTTGCCCAGACAGTTGTACCATCATACACATGATTGTAACTCATGGTCTCATAGGTCATTTTGGCCTTTTGTAGACGTTAATATATCATTTCATTTCTCTGACTGCTAGAGCTCCTGGCCACCATGACGATGGGATCCTACTCTTTGATAGCGAAGATGGTGTGACTTTGTGGGACTCACCAATTGTTTTGGCTGCCTACTTATAATCCTTCTCGTCATCTAAGAACGGCAGATCGATGGTGGCTAGCACATACATCCGATCTCGCTTGTCCCCTCAAGACAATGGATATATTTTGCTAGTGGCCCGTAGGAATTTCCGACATGTGCATCTCCTTTCAAGATAGCAGAGATGGTATCTAGGTCGGCTGGCATGGTCTTCCAAGTGTCAATTTTGACTCTTACAGCTTCTAATTTGTTGCCCAATAATATTAGACCATTGCCCTAGTCTTCTATCACTTGTGCTCTTTGCATCCAAGGTTGGCCTAGCAGAATATCGCAATTCACTCCCTTCATCACTATGAAGTTCATTGAGAAACTAGACTCCCGCTATCTTCAAGTACCAATCTTTTAGTACTCCAAATGATCTAACCTTCATTCCATTAGCCAATGTGACATCAAACCTAGCGGTCTCCACTCTCTCTCTCTCTCTCTCTCTCTCTCTCTCTCTCTCTCTCTCTCTCTCTCAGGTGAAGAAGTTCAAACTCATAAATTGAAATAATTACAAAGGGCCTTTTGGCCAACCAAGCCAATTCAAGGATAGGTAGAAACAATACGTGGAGCCAAAAGGCTACAAAAAGCATAGGGTTACAAGAATAGAAGAAGGGGCTCACTATGTAGGCACAACTAGGGTGGTATAGTTGATATCCATCCAAGGACCAACCACCTCTTTGAGGATCAAAACAATCCTTGAATATGGCCCACATGACCATGGATACCTGACGATGAATCAAAAATAAATGCATTGCATATCCACCAGATTTGTTCAAACCAATCCAACAAAACAAATGCATTCCTCTACTAATAATTAACTTCATGTCCCTGATTATCTCACATGGAGTGTTTTCATGAAAGCATGGTTTGTGAAAAAGCGATTATAATACATTGTTTTAGGAGATATTGAGCAGCCCCAACCTTGCACTCCTCTTCCAAATGATTGGGACCTTGTCAAGCATGAGAAAAAAATGTTTACATGGGATTACAATGATGCTTGCACGTATTCTCTTCTTCTCTGATGCATCTCTAAAGAGGTTCTACCAATCATCACCTACTAGTAAATTCTTCCACCACCTTGGATTCACAAATATGGGAATGATTTATGTCACTTGAACAAGTCACATATATGGTCGAAAACAGACCTCAGCAAGATTTGAAAAAATAAGCTTCCATTAAAACATCTCTCTTTTTGAAGATGAATGGTTGGAGCTTTGCCAATAGGACAAAAACTAACAAAATGTCACACTGATTCATCCCACTACTTACGATGATCATGTAATTTGGAGATTATTCTGCATCTCCTTTGGTATTGCTCGGCATCTTGTAAGTTATGGATAGAATTTCTTGTTACTTGCATGCTAGATCTCGATTCTCATCTCTATGATTTCCACAACATTTTCTGGTTATTTGGTGGTTTCCCTCCTAGGTTGTCTTGGTACTCTAAAATCTTTACTACTACTTTGGATTTTGAGCACTTTGGATAATCTAGAATCAGGAAAGTCACGCAGATATGGCCATTCACCCATTTCAATCATACAGCTCTCTTTGTTGCTTGCTGCAATGATCATCATATAAGCTGTTATTTGAGGGACACCAATGAGTCTACTATGGTTGTGTTTCACCACTGTTTTCTCTTTTTATTGGAATAGGCTTTGTCATGAAGCTTATTCTCATGATACACTAATAATATAATGAACATTGGTTTAGGTGGCAGAAGACAACGCAGAAAAAATTGTTTTGAAAAACAAGTCCAAAATGAAAAGATTTTCCATGTTTGGCTTACCGGTTCACTTACTGTTTGTTTTCTTTAAGGGGAACGGGGCAAGAGCATTCCTAGTAGGGAACAACTGTTGAGAAAAAAAGCAGGAAAATTCCACCAACTAGGAATGTATTCCCCATTCCTAGCTATTTCAAAACAGATTTCCCCCATTTCTATCTTCTGTTGCCCCCTTTCCGTGTTACTATCTACAAGATAGAACTCTCGTCATTGAGGTTTTGGTAAAATCATGAGATCTCAAAGGTATATACATGCCACACAGATAGAACTCTTGTCAGTGAGATTTTGGTCATGAGATCTCAGAGTTTACACATGCCATGCCCACTAAAAGGTGTCCAAAATACTTTGGGTGTTATAAATGGCCAAGATGTAAATGCCAAAAGGTTTTTCTAGCTAGCAGCAGTGCGTATACTGCCATTTCATCAAATCAATGCCAATATAGAGCACAGTTGAGGGAAATGTGGAAATGGAAATGGCAACAACAAATTTTGAGGAGGTCGAAAAGGAAACACCACGTCATCTCATGGGTTTTTTAAAATACAAAAGGCCTAAGCTCAAAGGAGCTTTCTGATGCATACAAGGATTTTGGCACATAATTAATACGCTGATTGCAAAAAATGAACAATTGTAAATAAGTGCAAAACAATACAAGAGAGTGAGTGATAACTAATTATCATCCCTCACTTTCTCTTCCTCTCTGTCTCTCTCTTACTCAACCATGTCATAGTCTTCGACTGCTGTAGGCAAATCCTCTTCACTAGATAGAAACAACTCTAAGATTAATCATCTGAAATGACTAAACGCTAAATATTTAATGGTTTAAGCTTAATTCATGAAACATTTAACATCTAAACATTAAATATTAAACGACTATATAACATTATGAGTTCTAAAGAAAATGCTACATTAAAACATTAAACATTTAACAATAAAACATTAATAACACTTGAAGAAAATGAAAACTAAAAACCATTAAGAACATGAGATTAATAATGCATAAAGAACGTGACGATTAATAACACTACACTTAACAAGAGTAAAAGATTAATAACACTATGTTTTGAGCATAAAGAGTATACTACTTTTGCTAAAACATTTTGGGCTTGTTGGGAAACAAGCTGAACCAAACATTTCCCCAAGGGGAAATGCCACATGGCAGAGGGAAACATTTCAGACATGGAAATGTGTTTCGGGCCCTCCACATGTTTCAGCGTTCCGGGTTCTGTGAAGGGGCATTTCAGGGCATTTCCCACTTCTATGATATAGAGCCCTATAAGAAGAACAAGCAGTCCCATAAGCTGTTGAAACTGTTGAGTATAGTTGTTTACCATTACCATTGATATAGAGGTAGCAAAAGGATACCAATAAAGATTAAAGACTTCACAAGTTGCAAAACATAATCTCATTTTTCCAGTATTGGTTTCCATTGAAATTTTTAGTTGAGATCATTTTTTTGTGATGAATTAAAGGTTGAAGCTAACATGATTAATCCAAGTGCTCAGATTGACGCTGTTAGCAAGCATAGGGACTGTCAAATGTTCATGTTGACAAGGGTGGTCAATTCTGGATCACACAAAATCGTTGACTATTTTTCTGAGATGTAGAATAATGAGAAAGACAAGATAAGGCACCAGAACTTGATCCTGTGCATAGTTAAAGAGAAATGGAAACGGGAACAGAACCAGAAACGGCAAAAATTGGAAGTTTCAGGGACTTAAGAACAGAAACGCAAAGGTTGAAATGGAAAAAAAGTGAAGCTTTAGGAATTTCCAGTAACTATGATCCTATGCCTGAAATGTGTACCAGATGCAATTTGCAAGCCAATGGAAAATTTTACTGCAGAAAGAACTACAAAATCCCAATGCTTTGTTTAGTATGTTCCTGTCTCCTGAATCATTTAAAGCCATCATATTTCAACTTTCAAGTTAAGAAATCAAAGGTGTGACTTAAGAGGCAGCATAGAGAAGAGGAGTAAGTAAATCAGGACTTTGAAGTTGCAACAGGCTTCCTCTATTCCAATGTAACCATCGCCTTCATCAGCTTTAATTAACAGTAAAAGCATCTCAAAAAAAGAGATTTGCTAAGCCTGCTGGTCAGGAAGAAGCTTGGTCACTAGGTTTTGAAAACTTATCACCATTGTTTCAACTGGACCAAAGGAATTCTAAATAACTTTCAATAACAGAGCTGTAGCACATGCATAAGATTGTCATGTTGGAAGAGGTGCATCTATGCATATTTATGAGACTATCACAACCACAAATACAAGGACATATGAGATCTTTAAAGGTAATAAACTCTCAAATCAATGGGGCTACTCGAGGGAATAGAAGTAGAAAAAAGAAACACATGCGCATAAGAGAGAAGGGAACACCAGTTGCATTGGAAGCTTTTGAATGAAACCAACAGTATCTGTCATAAGACACTCGTTTCCATTTGGCAGCTGAAATTTTTCAAAAGTAAAGTTAGAAAAACTGAAAAAAAGACTAAGTAGCACAATCAGTTCAGCAGGACAATCAAACTTTACAGTCACATTTTTTATTTTGCACAGATAATTTATTCAATTTACAAGAAGTTGACAAACCTCAATTCGTCTAGTAGTTGGATCTAGTGTTGCAAAAAGGCGGTCCTCAGCTAGCACATCAGCGCCACTCAGCCTATTCAAAAGAGTGCTTTTCCCAGCATTCGTATAGCCCACCTAGAACAATACTAGATAAACTGGTTTAGAGTCACTACAGCATCTAAAAGAAGCCTGATCATACTGAAAGTTATTGCCACATTATACATGTCTCACTGTTGAATTTGAGGAAATTAAATGAGAAGTAAGAGAAGAAAAAGAGACATAGTGGCCCAAAGAATGTGGTGGCTAGGATATCAGAGATACAGAATGCAGTCCCTGTGGACTGGTCTTCCTCACAGGTGTCCAATAGTCCATCCAAGTGGATGGCTGAGTTGTCCAGGATGAGAGTGTCCAAAATACATGGTTCAGTTTTCCAGGATTGGAGTCCCAGTGGAGTGGCTTAGAGAGCAGAGATGACTATGTGTTTCCTGTAGACTGACCTCAGACTCTCCAAGTGAATGGCTCACTTGTCCAAAAACAGAGCCTGGTATCCTTGGAACTGCTTTAACAGAGAATCAAGAGGATTGAGACTTTTGCTAGCACATGCTTCATCAATTCTCAGGCCCTGGTTACACGTCCTCCAGTAGTATATATAAGCCTTCTAATCCCATTGATAATAATCCACAAGAGCAGGATTATCTATAAGATACCTTTAGACTAAAGAGGAAATTACATTGTATATACCCAAAGTTCATACATCTGCATATAACCAAGTGTCTATGGCCAAAAACTGAGTACAACTAATAATGACTTGCACACACTTTCATGCAGCCTCCACTAAGGTGATAGCAAACATAATGCCAGATGATTGCTATGTCCTAGTTGTTGGCACCGTTCTACACAATGCAAAAGGTGAAAGGTTGAAGGAAACACCTTCCAAAATAAGTTGAGCATAATGAACTAAAATAGGGTGACAAGGGGCCATAAGTAGAATTGCAAGACTCCTCTGCAAACACCTGCACTAGTGATCAACCACCTTTGCATATAGTGCATAGCCTATTCCTAGGTCAAGTGTAAAGCAAGTGAAAAGTGTCTGTTGCTCAGTTGTCCCAGTGGTACCCAGTGTCCATAGCACAAGGGGGGTCTATAGTTAGGAAGATGATTTACCAACTTCATCTAAGTAAACGCAAGCCATTTTCCATAAGCTGGACTGTGAAACATTTTAGTTCACATCAAAAACCAACAAACTTCCAGGTCGAAGAAGGTTCCTTGAGGTGTAAACCCCATCAAAGCTTAATTAAAGAGAATTGGAAAGGAGTTACAGCATCTACGATTGTGCATCCTGTCAGGAGAGTACCATTGCTAAATCTAGAAGAAGAGCTTACAAGAGAACCCATTCATGGACATCTGACATCTGCCATGGAGTTCTTTTGGTGGATAATTAGCAACCCCAGGTCCCTAGATAAGAAAGGAAACAAATGCAATAAATGGAAGAAAATAAATGCCCAAACTATCTTCAATAGAGACAGCAGAAGAAGGCAATCTTACACAGAAGGGGAGAGGAGGAAGTGAGTATTTAGCAAGATAATGAGAAGGTTAGGGGCTGGATGATAATGAGAAGGCAGGATGAAGCAGGTGGAGGAGGAGACCAGATAACTAAGGCAAGAGGATGATGGAGAGAAGAGAAGAGGATGACTCAGGGAGAGGATGAGGAAACGGGACAAGAGGTCATGGAAACTTGGAAGAAGACAACAAAAGTTTGATAAAAGAGTGAAAGGAAGGAGAAGATGCTGCATGAAAGATGAAATAGGGCTGAAGGATTAAACTAGATAATAGAAAGAGATCAGACAAGAGAGAAGAAAGGTCACAAGCAGCACACCCAAAAAACAAAAGGAAAAATAGCCGATGGCAAGAAACTCCATGAAAGCTTATGTAAACGCTAAATAAAGAAAACTAAGAACTAACTTTGTCTCCATGAAAGTCCATTTTACATTCACACAACCCTTCATTCAAAGCACAGTCATCCTATTTTCTGCTTGCATTTGAATGTAAAACTCATCCTTGTCACATGAAGAATATTTATGAGCCCTGAAGAATCATCTTCAGCATAACATGACTACATCTTTATACTTATGCATGTTGGAACATTGAACATTGTTGTACCGAGAAAGTGCAAAAGAGTATTAAAAATGTGTCCCAAAATAGATTCCTTGGAGTGCATGAGAAAATTCCTGGAGACTTCTATTTTAGCCCATTCAGTTGTAGTGTCAAGTGTGTAACTCGATACCTCCCAAATAACAGAGTTGGGAGCTCACATTCATCAGATCAAATAATGTGCACTTCCAAAACCACATGTAAAGCAGTGAAAAACACATGAAGAAACACAAACCAGAGAGACAACTGGAATAGGAACAGATCCTCTCCTATCACGGTATTGTTGTCGATGTTCACGAACAGAATCCAGCTCTTTTCTAAGCAGTGCTATCTAGAACATTGCAGTGTCACTTCTTAGTGATGATTCTTGATAAATGGAAAAAAAAATTATGCACTGCTATCTACAACATTGCAGTGTCAATTCTTAGTAATGGTTCTTGATAAATGGAAACAGAAATGTTCATGAACATAGAACACAATAATAATACTAACCATAAAAACCCACAGGATTTATAAAGAAGATTGATAGAATCTCTTTAAAAATAATCTATTAAACATTAGCGCCTTTTTAATGTAAAGGAAATAATACGCTGAGCACAAATCAGTGGTTCAATGAATTAGTGAACTTCATTGCCTCTAAGAACATTGACACATGAATTCTAGGGACCTATGTGCCACCTAAAAAAGTGCAGACACAAACACAAACAAAACAAGAGAAAAACCAAAAAAAGTGCTTGTATATATGCCTTTGGTTCTTTCAGCAGCAGTTGGCTGAAACTATTCAATAATTGGAGGCTCTTCATTAATCTAATATTTCAGAAGCTTGTAAAAGAGTGGGATAGATGGGTAGGACACGGGTTTAGCATGGAAAATAACCACTTACACTAATAGGGTATTTGAGGTATTGAGAGACTCAAGTTAGATTAGGTTGTATGGTATGAAAGGTACGATACAGTACGATACCATAAAATATGGTACTAATTGGTACCTTATGATTTTATAAGGTACGGTACGATATTAGTACGAAAAAAACAAACAAAAACTTAGTTATTTTAGATTATAGATAATAGAACACATGTTTAGAGCTAAAATAGCAATGTCACTTGAGTTAATAGGATGAATACATGAGGGTAACAAGGTAAAACCTCATGCACAACATGCGCAACGCGCTACTAGAAAACAGATGGAAATGTGTATGTAATACATCATACAACAGAGCAAAATGTAGGGTGGATGGATAAAGAGGCTCTTTATTCTTGTGTGTGTGTGTGTGTGTGTGTGTGTATGTGTGTGTGCGTGTGTGTGTGCGCGTGTGTGAGAGAGAGAGGAAGGGAGGGAGGGGGGGGAATGCTCTTGGAATTGCATACTCATCTTGGAAGTTGGGGGAGAGAGAGAGTGAGAGAGACTTGAAATTATGATAATAAACATAAGGCTTAGGAGTTAAAAGATATTGTGTGGTCTAATCTTTATAGGCCAAAAATAGCCTATCTTTTGGTATGAATTTGGTATGATACATACCGTACAGTATGGTATGAACCATACAAAAGGAACTAGTCCATACGTAGTACGAATGCAACTATGAAGTTAGGGATCAGTTATTGCATAATCAAGTCTCTTCATCTTTTCTTCCAACTTTCATGGCTTCCTTACCCTCTTTCTTTCTCATCCTGTCTTTCTCTCTCTTCTGCTAGTCTTTCTCTCTCCTCTTTGTAGTCCTATCTCTCTTCTCTTCTCCCTCTCTAGTTCTCTTCACTACAATTTGCATGACAGCATAGTGCTTTGATCCTTTTCTTTCTTTTTGTTTGAAATCTACTTTCCCTTTCAAAATAGTAAAACCTTAGTTTATTTAGGTACTCAAGAGTACTACAGATAAGCTAGCAGCCTTTCTTGAAGGATAGCTATGGCAGGAGTTGGAGGTTTATTTGGAGGTAATCCTACTAGTTTAGCAGGTTGTCACTTGTTTCCACGCAAACCTTGAGCAGTGGCTTGAGCAGTCTTGTTGATCTGAGGCCTTCCCGACAGCCCTCATAAATTGTGGTGAGATTTGAGCTGCTGCACCCTGATTACTTCAGATCCATTCCCTGCTTCAATCATCAGCTATGGTGCTCCACAAGACTTCTAACGATCATTTCTTGCTTCTTGCTCAAGATCTTGATCCCTCTCCTTTAACATTGGAGCTCTCTTGCTTCTGAAACCCCAAAACACAACATGTAGCCATTAAAGCTTACTCAAGCTCTCATCCTCTTCAAGAAACCTTAAATTCCCAGCCCTAGGATCCATCTCCATCAAGTAATGATCAAGCATGTCCAAGATTCGGGAGGATTCATCAAGAGGCATTATTGGCTGATTCTTGAAGATTCTTGTCAAGAGGACTAATCTTGGTGAACGGGCACTCAAGAGAGCTTAAGACCTTCCTCCATTGAAGCTCCACCGAACTCCAAGTGCTCATGGCTCTCCATTACGTGGGATTAAGCTTCAAGAAGTAACCAATCTTCATGCATGAAGCTATAACTCCATTGGAGAGGTAAGCCATTGAATCTTGCCCAAGAATTCACTAAAATTACTGGATTAAGAGCTCTTTATTTACTGAAATGGAAAGGTTGCAATAGTCATTCAATCAGCCCACCCTTTTATTGCATTGGTGCATTAAAGAGAATCAATTGCATTGTAAAAATCCATGCTCCCATGTGTTTACTGATTATCCCAAATCATTATGAGCTCATTGTAATCTCCTAATCATGGATTGTCTAACTTGTTGTGCTAAATAGTGAGAACCCAAAAATATTTGTAAAATGGGCAAGTTTGGCATCTAGTGAGTCACTGGATTGCCAAGGTAATCCCTTCCCCATTCACTTTGTTGTCTATTCTATGCATCTCATGAAAGGCCCAATATTTCTTTCCTATTGAATGAATTTCATGTTGGTTGCTTAATAAAAATATCCTGCCATGTATACTCCGGCTAAGGAAACAGCTAATGCCACGCGAGGTGGTAAGCCAAAAGATAGGTGACCCTCCCTTACCACTTAAGACCTAAAGGGGTGTGTAGCCCGGCTCAAGGGGAACTTTGCCTACCTCTCGAAGATCTAGAGCCCCATATTTGTCTGCATGTGTAGGTACATCAATAGTTTCCATCCCCACTCTTGATGAAAAATACCCAACACAAGGCACATGCATTGACCAAGTCATCTATGTGTGGCACTTGGCATGTATATAGTTAATGTGGGATGTATGGCACTAAGGCTTTCACATGAAGTGCTTGCAAAGGAAATTGATGTTTGGATGGATGTGGAATCATGCTTAATATGTAATGTATGCTAGATACCATGATGCATAGGCTTCTCAGTCAATGAGTGAAACCAGCCTTCCTCCTCGAATAGGGTGGTAAATAACTTGATTAGGCACTCATTACAACAAGCATAAAATTCACATAAACACATTGGGGTACTTTCTTTAATGACATGATTGTTTATTCAAAGAATGAGGCAAAGCATAGAAACCATTTGGACACTCTGTGCAATGAGTTGCATAAGTATAGGCTCGTCATCAATGACAAGAAAAGTGAATTCTTTTCGCTTTAGATCCACTTTTTGGTGCACATTGTATCGGTTGATGATATTCTTATGGACCCTGCAAAGATTGAAGCAATATGCTCATGAACACCTTTGAAGAATGTCCATGAGATCTGCAACTTCTTGGACTTGTGTTCTTGCTACAAGAAAGATGAACACAGGCTTGCTGAAATTGCATCTCCATTGCATACTTTACAAAAGGAAAAATGTGCTATTTAGATGGACAATAGTGAAAATTTCAGCATTTAAAAAGTTAAAGGAAAAGATGACTTCAAATCCTATGCTTGTCTTGCCCGATCTTAGGAAGTCAATTGTGGTCCAGTGTGATGCATGTGGTAATAGCATTGGGGTTGTTCTTATGTAGGATGGCCAAGTTGTGGCTTATGAGAGCCAAATCCTCCGTGGTGCAAAGAAAAATTTACAGGTCTATGAGAAAGAGCTCTTGGTTGTAATTCATGTACTGTTTACATGGAAAGACTATTTGTTAGGGTTTAATTTTATAATGCAGACAGACCATTAGACTTTGAGGTACTTTCTCACGCAAACAAAGTTGTTTGAGAAGCATTTCTTTTATTGGCCAACTTTGAGGCATGATATAGAGTAGTTTATCAGGACATGCATCGTATGTCAAAAGGTAAAGTATGTCAACCTAAAGATCTCAGGCTTGTTGCAGCCCTTGTCTATTCCAGATAGCCCTTGGCAGAGTGTTGTAATGGATTTCATTTTTGAGCTTCCTAGAATACCTACAGGAAATTATGGGACATGGACTATCATTTGAACATTTAGCAAACAAGCCCATTTCATTCTGGTGAGGAAGAAAATAAAGGCTGATCATATGGTACGATTATTTTTGCAACATATCTTCATGTATCATGGTATGCCACAGTCAATCGTCAATTATTGAGACCCTCAGATGACCTGTTTATTTTGAAGAGGATTGTTTGAGAATATGGGTACCACGCTGAAATTATCATCATCCTTCTGTCCCCAAACAAATAGTCAGTCTCAAGAAGGAAATTCCACGGTGTTGGATCTTTTAAGATGCTATGTTTCAGACCACAAGACACAATGGAAACAGTATTTGTCATTGTTTGAATTTGCTCTATTTGAGGTCGGTGAGGGGAGCAAGAAGGAAATTCCACAACACAATGCATAGTTCCACTGGGAAAGCTCTATTTGAGGTCTGTGAGGGGGGCAAGAAGGTTGAAACCAACCTTTCTCTTTAAATAGGGTGGTAGAACCTAATCAAGCACTTAATTACAAAAAGTAATGACTAAGCATAAACTAAAATACACACATTACCTTACAATCTTTAACAATAGACACCCGGTTGGCCCCCAAACTAGCACCCCTTACGGTATTTCTTTAACTTTGATTGCTAATGAAAAGTGTAGAAGTTGAGATTCCACAACCTTCTTTGCTAATCCAAAAGCCCCTTGCTGTACATACAATCAACAAGTAATTTAGGCCAATTTCCCCTTGATTTTCACCCAGGACTTGCACAAATGGAACCACCAACTAGCCAAATGCTAGCCCCAATTTACAGTGGATGGATTGGCATCTAAAATCCCTGTCAAATCCACGGATTTTAATTGTTGATTTCAATGTACAATGCCTTCTCCTGTTGGCACAGGTTCCAAGGTGGCTATCAAATCCTAGTTATTACAAAAATTCAGAGCTTGTAGCGGAAATCCTCCTGTTTTCCATCAAATCTAACTGAGATCTCCTAAGATCTGCTAAGAATGGCTGAGAAATGCTAAGGTATTTTGAGAAATTACTAGAGAAGGTGAAAGAAAGCCATGATACGGGAGAATTTTAATTTCCTCCACAAAAAAACCCTAAAATCTGCATGTTGCTTGCTCCAACCTACATTTAATGTAGTCACCTACTGCCAAGAACCTTCCAAAATTAGCAATGATATTGCCAACCCTGGAAGGTGTCTCCCTATTGTCCCTTGCCTATGATACTGAGACCACCAGATGGCTATCTTCTCTATAGCAAATTAATGTTCTCTGATCAAAAAATGGACCAACAGCTCCCTCTCTCTCTCTCCCAAGTTATAAACTAACTGAATAGCTGAGACCCATTTCCCAAAAACATTTTGTTGATTCTCTTCTCCATCAGGCGACACTCTATCTACAACATAAGCAGCCTTTTGGGGCCACCCTCTACCCTCTGCACCTTCTACAGCTTGCGTTTGTTTCTCCAACAACCTCTGGTACCATCATTTTGCAACCCCTCTACTTTCTCACTCCGACTGGTGGTCACAAACTTGGGATCTGTCTCCAGTGGACGTCACACTCCGACATTGCTCTGCCCTTGAGCACACTATACACTCTTACATTCATTTAAAGCATTCATTCACTTCAGAGTTGTCTTCTCTCTCTCCCTTCTTCTGTTTGTGTTTGAGTTTCTATGTTTGAGTTTTGAGTTTTGAATTTTGTGTTTAGGATTTGAGTTTTGCCTCTATGTCTATGTCTCTCTCTTTGTGTTTCTGTCGTGGTCGTACACTCTGTGTGTCCTCAGTGAAAACCCTGGCAGTTTTCTTCACATGGTATCAGAGCCGATGCTCTTGTAAAGAGTATCCTGCGGATATTGTGGAGAGCTAGTTTTTGTACGAGGCACACAATACAACTCGTAACCGAATCACAATGTCCAAGACACCTTCTTCTCTAGTTCCTATGATGTCTTATCAGGCTTCTCCATCATTGGAGGCCCTGAGACGGCATTATGGACTCGGTAAGAAGGATGACGCTCCACTTTCACCTTCACATTCTTCTATTTTTACTAAGATGGCAGAGGAGGACTTTTAGGAGTACTATCACAACGAGTACGGTGATGTTTACACCCCTCCTACAAGCTTTGCTACCACAATCGGACTGGTTGGTGAGGCTGGCCAACTCTCCGATGATGGAGGACATATGGCATTCGAAACGTCTGGCAATCCATCTACATCATCTTAGCTAGGTCCAATGTTAGGTTTGTACAATTCTTTTGTGTTGCATGAATCAAAACCCTCGCAGGTTTCTTCTTTTTAGGTACAGGATCTAGATGGCTTTGCGTATGTAAACTTCAATAGAGGGGGCTCACGAAGCAGATAAAATTCAAGTAAATCTACAGCTTCTGTTTCATTTGAGCATGTCACACACACTTCTCTCTTCCCTCCCATCCCAGCCTCTTCTATATCACACCTTGATCACCTCTCATCATCTTTTCGAAACCTTGGATTACACTCCACATCTGCATCACACACCCTAGGGATTGGATCTTCCATCTCCGCCTCGAAGCCCTAACCCCAGGAGGAGAGCGAACTTTAGGGTAGTTGATTTATGCTAAGCATGTTGCTTGGAACTGTTGAAATGGTTTTAACGAAGGTTGATCTTGTTAAAGATGGATTGTTGACCCAAGTTATGCTTGGTTGTTTGAAAAGCGTATCTCCAAGTAAATGTCGATTGGTTGTGTTGGTAAGAGGAGAGAATCTTACTAAGGATAAGTGGATCATAAGCAAGGTGATTGCTTGATGTGGTTTTGGATGCTAATCCAAGTTGTTTGTGATTGATGATTTTAACACAGTGGCTCTCACCTTTCAGGAAATGAGCACACCCATAACTCCTAGGTCGACTGTGATGGGCATCCTCCATACTATCCCCAGCTTCACATCTCACAAGATCACTCAAACACAGGGGTTTCCATCCTCAGCTTATGGTGCGTCTTCACACTCTCCTTGGGTTACACCTCCCTATGTTCCCATCTTCTCCTCCCCGTGTTTTCATCACATCTCCTTGGGATTCTCATGTGGCTACCATGCCCATACCTAGTTAGCCCATCCCCACCTATGGATCCACCTTGCATACTACCCGCATGCCTGGTGGGCACTTTGGGGCCCATTCCCAAGTGTACTCCACTCCCCCATCCTACCCACACTACACTTTTTCACACTATCCATCTCCAAGCACTACCACTCGTGTTACGCCGGCCAAGAATGAATCCACGGACAAGACACGTTTTAACGTGTCAAATTTTACCACTTGGTCTAATTTCATGCAACAAGTGCTTGAGTCTCAGGGTCTTTGGGACCTCGTCATTTGTCTAGAGCCTATGCCGGACCCTCGACTAGCTCACCCTAACTACATTCGCCAATAGAGAACCCGTAATGCAACGGCCAATGTCGAGCTGATGTAGGGATTGTTTCCTGAGTTTCACTCTCAGTTGCAACACTTGCCGCTCGTGTCAAAGCGTTGGAGCCACCTTCTCGACTGCTATGCAGCTCGAGATTGTACTAGGTGTATCAATCTCGACTTTGAGCTTCAAGAGTTTTCTACTAAGAAAGGGGATAATCTGAAAGTCAAGCTGGTTGAATATAGGCGGTTACTTGCTGAGTTCGCCACTACTGGCTCTCCAAAGTCAGATGACGATCAGGTTACATTCTTCTTGAATAAGTTGCCCGAAAAGTACTTCTATTTCATTCAACACATCATCTCCCAACCTCGATTGCCAACCTTCTACGAGTTTGAGTACCAGTTCTTGCGTTATGCAAGGCTGCATGATCAAGTCCACAAGAAATCCTCATCCCAACCTTATTCAGAGCAGAGGGGGTTGGTCGCCTCTTCTTCGAGAGGGAAGACCACCAATGGCAAGAACTCACAAGATGCGAAGGCAAGCCAATCAAAGGGTGACTCCTCTTCCTTAAATGGAGCCAAAGAATCTAGACCTATCTGACAGCAACTCCCTAAGAAAAACCGGTTTTGCACATACTGCCAAAGAGCAAGCCATGTGGACGAGGAGTGTCGCTCCAAGGCCCAAGGTTTTCCACCTAAAAAGCCTTAGCAAACCGCTGCAACTACACAGTCCAGTGGGGCTACGCCTTCCGCTTCTGCTTCATCTGCTCCTTCAGCACATGTTGTTGCTGTTGGACATGTGGCTCGAGTACAGCCTCAGCAATCCATCTCTTTCGCTACCCCTGAGGGACTGGCTGATTGGTCTGCAAGTTCCGATCCCGTTGCACTTCATGCATCCATCTCACCTTCCTCTCCACCTCATCAGGCATTTCCTTGGCAAATTACTGCTACTGGACGTACGCGATGGTGGTCACCTTCTTAGCCTAGCATGTCTCTAGGTCCTTTCGGATACCCTAGGTCAATCTAGCATTCATTTTTTCGCGCTCTTAGAGTCAGGCCCATAGGATTCATTGTCCTTAGCTTTTCCATTCTTTTGTCTTCCGCTCCATTTACTCACACACATACACATTCATTGCATTTATTTTGCGTTAGTTTTTCTTTCTGTTATGTTTTGCCTTGAAACATCTCACCACTAACCTCTGTGTTTGCAAATTCTCATCTCTTTTGCAAGGTTTTGTCTTTCATGTAGAGCTAACTTGCAGATTGCTTTGGTCCTACCTAGGCTAGAGACGTGGGGATGCACACCATTCCTTTCATACTTTCATCATCCTAGTAGTGCTTGCTCTTCTTCCAGCATGGTGGTTTCCCCTCCCGAGGCGGATCGTGCAGCATCTCTCTCGATGCTATCATGGCGGTAACTTCTACCTTGCTCTTCTAGCGGGGTGCTTCATCCACTTCATCTTCTTTCATTCCTTATGGTTCTCGGCACCATAGAAGACCAACATTAGGCTCTTGTCTCTTCTTCAGCATCTACACCACGTTGAGAGGGGATTCCTATCCTTTTTGGTATTCTACAAGCTTCAGCACTTTATCTTTGACATCAACTTCTTCCTCCTGTCGTACCTTACTCTTTGCATTGCATGATTTCATCATCTTTGTACTAGGGCGCTTGGACAAGTGAACAATTTCCCCATGCGGGACACTGTCCAAGTGGCACCTGCTACATGAGCATTCTTCAACATGTAGCATACTTTCCCTCTCATTGTGCAGAGCACCACTTGTGCGGATCCTAAGCTTTTTCCACCGGTCGATATTGTTACCACACCCCCATCCTCCATCACATGGATACCTCATTACCTCTTTTTCCTCGTCATCAACACCCTGAGTGGATGGTTACCTTGTTTTGTTTTGTAATGTGTTGGATGTACCCTTCCTACTCCCGTCTTCTGGGTCACTATTACTCAATCGGCCACATCCCATAACATTTAACTCACTCATATATAAAAAAAAAGAAAAAAAACTCAATGTGGTTCCATCCGCCTTTGTAGGGCTTGGTAGGCTACTGGGCACCCAACGTGCACTCTTTGTCCGATGCCCTGTCCTCTCTGGGATGACTACTTGGATTCCCTTGGTAAGATAACCATCACCTCTATAGTCTTGGTAGGCCACTAGGCAGCCCACATGCACCCTTTGTCCAATGCCTTGGTTGCTTTGGGGTGGGACACCTTGGGGTAAGTAAACATCACAATGGCTGGCCTAACCTTTCGGCTCAGTTTTGGGCATGAGAGGTGAAGTTGAGCTAAAACAGATATTACTTGTTGATTAGCCTCTTAAACAGCCTCAAAATCCACTTAATTAATGAAAACCCCTAAAAAGGGGAACGGTCCAAGAGAGTTCCAGTGGCCTCCCAAAAACCCTAATTTTTGGGGCACCCTTCTACATCTATAAATAGACAGGTAGCCCCCATTCAGCCCTCTTTCCGTCTGTGCACGTTTCACTCTATCCAATGCAAATTTCAGCCGTCACTCTACCTCCAGGTGGCTGTCCAGCCTTCGCGACTACTGCCACCTCTTCTTCCAGCCTCACAGTGCCCAAGTGCCTTCTTCTAGCTATCACCCACTGTCTGGCACCATCCCTCCTACTCCGTTTGGCCTTGTTCCTCATCACCAGCAGCTCCACCCTAATCTACTCTTTGCATTTGCAGCTTCTAGTTGTTGGCGACAGTAGGCAACCCTCCTCCATCAAGCGACCTTCAGTACTCTGCGTTTTGGTCCTCCACTACCAGGCGACTACTGGTTGATGCTCTCCTCCATCAGGTGACACTCTGTCTGCTGCATTAGTAATCTTTTGGGGCCGCCCTCTACCCTCTGCCCTCTGCACCTTCTACAGCTTGTGTTTGGTTCTCCAACAGCCTCTAGTACCATCATTTTGCAGCCCCTCTACTTTCTCACTCCAATTGGTGGTCATAGACTTCGGATCTGTCTCCGGTAGACGTCACACTCCGATATTGCTCTACCCTTGAGCACACTGCACACTCTTACATTCATTTACAGCATTTATTCACTTCAGAGTTGTGTTCTCTCACTCCCTTCTTTTGTTTGTGTTTGAGTTTTGCATTTAGGGTTTGAGTTTTGAATTTTGTGTTTAGGGTTTGAGTTTTTCCCTCTGTGTCTATGTCTGTCTCTTTGTGTTTCTGTTGTGGTAGTATACTCTGTGTGTCCTCAGTGCAAACCCTAGCAGTTTTCTTCACATGGGTGCCAAGTTGTCATACACTAGTTGCTGCAAAAAGGGTGCATTCGCTGAATTTACATCAAAACCAACACCAAACAAAGCACTTGCATGACTAGCACTCATTCCTTGAGTCCCATACACATTCAAGGGTACAAATGCATTATCAAACATGCTACTTTGTGCCCCAGGCATCAAGCCAATGCTGCCATGCATAGCATGCATGCTCATCTATCCAAATGTATCATGTGTGCCCCATCATAGCATGCATGTTTGGTTCTCTAAAATCCATTGGATTTGTACTTCCATAATGGCCTTGCATTTGCATTCCTTGCCCCATAGATACTAAGAGTTTTGCTTTCGTGGAATTTTGGGAGCTTTAAATGAAGGCTTTGGCATTTCCTTCGATGCACCTTGCTGTCATAAAGGTGTAGAAGATGATATCTTCTTCTTGCCCTTGCTGTTCTTCGGATTATTCAAAAATTGGGTGAGTTGAGGATCCTTTGCCAATTCAGCAAAGAGATTTGCTGTTATCCTTATCCGATTCTTAAAATGGTCATCAAATTCCTCTTCTCTTTGCTAGTCATCGGCATCATTATGCCTTGAAGGCCCTACATCCTGCCCAATAGGAGATAGAGAAAGGGCAACCACTTTAAGCGCAATTCAGCGTTTTTTCTTTTTTTTTATGAGAAGAGTAAAAATTATATTGACTCAAAACAAATTGTCCGAAGGCAAAAAACCAAGTACAAAGCAGCCATGTAAAGGATTTCCATGTCAAGAATTATATAACAAGGGGAAGTCTATTGCAAAGCTTGAGTGAATAGCCAATCCAGAGGTCTATAATGCCAAACCATGTGGGTGTGGAAGAGGAAAAAAGTGTCAAAATACCATGTCTTGAGAAAAATATCTCTCCTCTTTCTCATAGTCTCTAAACTGCCCTATATTCTCTCCCATCTCCCACGAAGAGTATTCACAATCTCTATCCAGATCTTGAAGTGTCTCTCCAGTGTCCAAAAAACCAATATCCTAGCTACATCTAGCTATCCATATGTACCAAGCAATAATAGTAGCTATAAGCTCCCATCTATGAGAAATCTGTCTGTGAGAAATCTGGCATGCCCTAAGTTCATACTGTCTGTGAGAAATCTGGCATGAAAGTCCTACTCATAAGTTCCCATGATATGAGATAAGCCTAAGGCCCCTATACATCCTCATACCCGCAAGCTGGGCCCCTATCAATGATCCATGCACAATCTCCCATCCAAATCCCGAAGAGAGTCTCTGTAGCAATTATGTCCTAAAAATCAATAGCTTGGCTACATCTAGCTATCCATATGTACCAAGCAATAATGCTAGCTATGAGCTCCTATATGTGACAATGCCCTTGCGTTCACACTATCTATGAGAAATCTGGCATGAAAGTTGTCACCAAGTGGTGATACTTTTTACAGTTGCTTTTCTTATTTACTTATATAAATATTTTTCTTTTCTTTTCTTTTGTTGTTGTTGCTTCATACCCCCAGAGTTCTCTTGGAATAAGCTGAGATCTTTGCATGGGCCAAAGAGGCAGCCGTTAAGACAAATTAAACTAATGGTTTGTCTGAGCCTTAGGACCGGTTCCATATTGAATGGGCACTAAAGAATAGAATGCCAGGGGTTTGGGACTGTGTACTTAGCCACTGGAGATGGTGCAAGACAATGAGTCCCTGGCCAAGACAGAAGATGCACATGTGAAAATGCTCATGGAATAAAAGTCACCGTAACTGAGCCACATTACACTTTCTGATGTGGTCACAATGATAAAAGTTGCTCAGAATAACTTGAGGAATGCAGGGGTCACCATCCCTAAAATTTAGGGCGTTACTATTTTTGGACCCCAGAATCTGTTTGCGTCATTATCTTCGTTTTTGCACGAGGATTAATTCTCTAGTCTGTGCTGAGGTCAAATTTTGCACCAATCATGGAGAACTTTAGGCCAGAAGGTTTAAACGGGAACATTGTTACATATATGCCATGTGGCATAAATTCCCAAAAGAGAGAGAGAGAGAGAGAGAGAGAGAGAGAGAGCATTAAAAAAAACGTAATAGGCATAAGGGGCAGATGGGGGAATGAAGTTTTGAGGAGCTGAGGGCAGATTGTTGCAAGAAAATTAGTCATGGAGAGTACTTCTACGTCTCTGACTCAAGTACGGAGGTAGAGCTTGCTCCCTTTGATCAACTCTCTCTCTATCCTCAAAGGAAATGCTTCCATGATGGGCTGATTCCATTGAAGGTACAATTTTGTGTTTTTTTTGAAATTTTGCACATGAATCATCGAGTATTGGTCACAGAAAATGCTGGATATGCTGGACAGTAAGAACAGTGAATTCAGAGATCTGCGGATTGCAATTTTGCATAGGAATCATTGAGTTTTCATCACTAAAAATGCTTTCCTAAAAGGGATGTTGATCTAGACATGCTACATTGTTCTTATGCAGCTGGGATTTACTTAGAAGAGATGAAAACCAACTATTCATAGATTATGTATTGTGGAACATTATCATTTTTGTCATTTTCCATCTTTTAATTGATAAAGAAATACGGAGAGGGGCACCGGTCTTTGGGGCCAATCTAGTGTTGAGCGAGGGAGTGAGGTCTCTACTTATGTGTGTGTGTGTAAAGACCAGGCGTTAATTGCAGGAACTACCGCTTTATGTGAGTCATAGACCGGTTTCATAAGTCCTACTCACAAGCTATCCTAATATGAGATAAGCCTAGCATCCTTATGCATCCTCACACCCGCAAGCTTGGGACTTTGTCAATAGCCATACAACTGTCCCACACATAGCAATCATAGAATCTATAGTGCCATGAAACACCACCCTAAGGGCTCTCCTTCAAACCTCCTGCGCCCCTGGGCAATCCCACATGCAATGCCATGGGCAATCCCGTGGACAATCCCACGGGAAATGCCTCTAAGTCTCCTCATGCTTCCCACATCTAGTGCAAGGAATAGGATCTCTATCATAGCCAAGCCATGTCCAATTGCTAAAGTCTTGTGTGCTAGTAACCAAAGAAAGAGTGAAATTTAGAAGACGTTAATATAACTTTCTCTTCTCTCTCTCTCTCTCTCTCTCTCTCTCTCTCTCTCTCTCTCTCTCTCTCTCTTGGAGGGGTATCCTTCCCTCTATCTCTCTCTCGTAGCCCAACTATAACATTGTCCAAGCACGTTTTAGCCATCCATTGAGAAATGAATTTAAGTGTCACTGTCAGATACTCCCAGGGAATGTTCTAGGGTTTGACGCCTTTTTTATTGGTCTAAAGATGTCCTCCAATCTCCTCCATAAGTCTTTGAGGAAAGGCTGAGATATACCCTGGATAGTCTAATGCTCAGCTGCTTGACACTACTCTGATCCTACTCATCTATATTCTCCTCCCCAACCTAGTGGTTTAGCCAAAGAAGGGCACATCTTAAGGCATCTCTACAAATGGATCTCTCCCTACCCACTCCCTAGGATCCCACTAAAGTCTTTGTAGCAACCTCCTCCTATATGCCCAATCTCTCCACCCATCTTCTATACAAGTCTAAGGGTCTGGGTCTAAGTACCAAGTCCTATCACAATGAGCCACAACTCTAATCCTTTGTCAAGATCATCCTGTGAACTCTAACTTATCCAAATTCTCTCATCTAAGTCTGCCATCCATCTCTATTAAAAAATTAACACACTATCTCCACTAGTGGCTACCACTGCAAAAAGGATCTCTCCTTTAGTAAAGAGCCCTATCCATGTCTGATCTGTCACTGTGTCCTTCCTCCATTCAAGAGGTACCACCTCCCTGATGCTCTCCATTATGACTTTGGCCCCCCTAATACCTCAAAGTCACTATCTCTGAATATGTGCCCGTAGCTCCGGAAAGGAAAATCACTCCCCCACTATAGAAGCTACCTATACAAAGAACCTCCCCCAAGATAGAAGGGTCCTCTCTCCAATGGTATGGCCTAGTAATTGATTAAAAAGAAGTGGTTGTCTCAACTTCCCTTCAAAACTTCTTTGGTCAATCTAATGAAACCCTATAAATACTAATCTCCTTGCCCATTTGACAAATGCAGCAAATCTAACCTCAAAACTGTTCCCAAGCCCTATAGCTTGGATATGCTGAAATAGCCCATGTGTGCTAGGCTGCCATGGTCCTCCATGAGCAGGAGTAATGGTCTCTAATCTCCATAATAGTAGCTTCTTCCATGGTTCCTCACCTAGAAGCAGGCCCCTCACAATGAGCTTTATCATCAGTGCTCTACTTTGAATATCTGGGTCAATAATTCCTAAACCACCCTTGGAGGTAGACTGGATGATAGCAACTTAAGTACGCACTGGCGTGAACAATACTAGGATGGGTGACCTCCCAGAAAGGGCAAGTATAAGGGCCCCCACCTAGTTTCTAACTCTCTCTAGGATGGCATTTTTTTGAATACAATAAGGTATATTCATTAAGTTTTAAAAAAAACGAGCAACAAGAATGTAATATGTACCAAAACTACAACCTCGAATGTTCCTATTGATGAAGACTCTTTTAAATGTAGTTCTTCGACTAGCCCCCCCTCCCCAACAACCATCAGCTCCCTCCCCTTCCAAGTTACCCATTGGCACCCCATCTTTGTCTGCAACTCCTCTTCATCCTCCCCTTTCACGTTTGACAACTCTTCCTCCTTCATCGAGTATTTCTACTCCTTCCCCATCCCCTTAAGTGTCTTCAAGGGGTAATGAGCTCTCCAAGGGCGAAGGGCGAGCCCTCTTGTTCTGATGAGGGGAATGTACTTTTATCTAATGAGGGGGGGTCTCCATGCCAGACACGTTATCGTACCACTACGTGGACACAGTGTGAAAAACTCTGGAGTGCACCATCATCCGACTTTCTTATTGATCTAGAGAGTCAATGCAATCTAAGTCATTAGTACTAGTGTCCGTGTGGCATGGATGGTCCAAAAATACTAGATTATTGGACAATTTTAGCCTATTCTCAATATTTTGGAAGTTATTTATTGTAAATTATCCTAAAAAGCTAGGAAAACTTCTAGAATAGGATGGCATGCAAAAAGTAAGTTGCTTTTTCAACCAGTTTTGGATTTTTCATGAGAAAGAAAGATGGGCAAAATTGCGCGCATCGCGATCGCAGTGGATAGGCAATAAACAGCACTTTGAACTAGGAGAAGAAGAAGGAATGATCTGGGAGATTCTTGAGTAGGTGTCCTACAATTTTACTCCCCTTTCGAAGTCAACGGAGCCATCAGATTTGGGTTCCAAGCAATAGAGAGGAAGCTGTTTTTTTAATCCACGTTTTTAGTCTACGAGGAAGCTCCAGGAGATCTAATGCTTGGAGATTGCTTCTAAGTAGTGCCAAACAAGGGATTTCAGGTTCTATCAATACATATTGATTCGATCTATTGTGCTTTGTCTTTATCGTGTTTACCTTTTGTCTATTCCTTTTCTTCTCTTCCATCTCCTATCCTCTACTTTTTTCTATCTCTGATCCCGGTGGATACGACCTTTCAATAAAAACCCCTACGACATTGGTGGACCCAACGTGAAAGGTCGTCAGAAGGAAAGACAAGATGGGAGAACCTTCGAGCACAATTTCTAGTGATGTTTTCCAGGAGTTAGTGCAGAATATGAACATGCTTATGCAAGTACAACAGCAGCAACAGGTGATGCAGGCTTCTGCTCAAACAGAAGCTATTGTGATGAATGCTTTGCAAGCAGTTGAGCGTGAGATGAAGTTGTTCAATGGCAGGAATGTATTTCTATATGTGCAAACCTATGCTCAAAAGATGGAACTCTTTGGGGTGGCTCAACTTGCATGGAGCCAATATTTTGTTCGGATCACTGTACATGAACTGACAACGCAAATCACCGAATTATACATGCAGGATGCTGACTAGGTAGCTTTCAAAAAGACACTCAGGGAAGAATTTTACATTGAAGATACATGTTTAACTACGCACAAGACTTTTCAGGAGTAGGTTTTACAACCCAATAAGGGTCTTGTGCCTACAGAATTGTTAAGAGAATTTGAAAGTCGATTTAAGCAACTAGATCTTGCAGAACAGCAAGCTCTTGCAAGTCAAAAAATTATATTGTTTCTTCAAGCACTAGATCCTAAGCTTTAAGAGAAACTTGATGATTTACTAGAGGATCAAACTACAAAGACAGGTCTTACAACAAAGTGGAGACATGTCTGAACTTGTGAAAAAGCATAGAAGAAGAGAAAGATTGCATATCTCTAGCTTGCCCACTATTACGAGCAAAACACTTAATATATCCAATAAGCTACCCACTTCTGTGGCTAACCCTACGGCTACACCTACTGTTCCCAATGTTAGGGAGAAAGATGTATTAGATGAATTGATTAAAGGCATGCGGGATCTTCAATTGAAGGTGGCAAAATTGGATGAAAAAGGACAAGAGAAAAGGGGACGGGCAGCAGCCCCTAAGCTAGGAAAAAGATGTATGTGGTGTGATAGTTTGCAGCATGAGAGAAAGGATTGTGCTACCTATCAGGAGGCCTTGGCACGACAGCTCATCTTTTGGAAAGATGGCAAGATCCATATACAAGAAACAAAATTGCCTCTTGCTTTGAATTTTGGAAACCTGTTGTTCCCAATGTTAGGAAGAAAGATATATTAGATGAATTGATTAAAGGCATGCGGGATCTTCAATTGAAGGTCGCAAAATTGGATGAAAAAGAACAAGAGGAAAGGGGATGGGCAGCAACCCCTAAGCTAGGAAAAAGATGTATGTGGTGTGATAGTTTGCAACATGAGAGAAAGGATTGTGATGCCTATCAGGAGGCCTTCGCACGGTAGCTCATCTTTTGGAAAGATTGCAAGATCCATGCACAAGAAACGGGGTTGCCTCTTGCTTTGAATTTTGGAAAGGGAGGTATGCAAAAGTTGTTACAAGACTTGGCCGTCCGAAATGCTTATGTGGCTGTACATGCTTCTACTTTTGGTCTACAATTGGATAGAATGCATGGCCAAGTGATGGTCCCCAAGGCTGAAATATGAATACATGCTTTACATGCAACTGAAAATAAAAAAGTTATTGATAGTGGAATGTCTCATGCAGGGCAAGACATTCGTGACATAACTGGTTGGGAATCACCGGTAGATGCATATTCAGTGTATGCATATTTAGCAAAGGTACAAAACATAGATGTACTTGTGGAAGAGAAATGAAAGAGAGATGAAGATAATGCAGGGACATCTAAAAGAGTGACAAGAAGAAGTGTGAATCAGCCTAAAGCTACAAATCAGCCATCTCCCGAGGATGTTATGGAAGAGGTCAGTCAGAAGCAAAAACAAGATAGAAAACAACAGGGCAAAAAAAAGGGCAAGCAGCCAGGATATAAGTTGTAGTCTAACATTGAGACAGCCACAGATCTTAAGAAGGTTCCTGAAGAACGGATCTTAAACAGTCGGGTGGAATTCACCTTGGGAGAGGTGCTTAGCATCGCCAAGCGAGAATTTCATGATGAGATCATTGGCATAATTAAGAGGAAGTGTCAATTTCTTGGTGATACCACTAGTGCATTGCTGCAATTTGAAGAGGAAACTGGTTTGTTGGGTATTTGGGCTGAATATGAGCATGAAGTAAGTAATGGATTATCTATGCAGGATGCTACTAATCAATGGACAGCATGTGAAAAAGAGAATAAAGTGATTGGAAATGCAGACTCTAGGATTTATTCCTCGAAGTCATTACACAAGAAATCATTGGGCCAGGGCTACCACTAAAACAGTAGTGAAAATAGAGAAGAGTGAAACTCCTTGTGTTGCTTTACTTAACCATGGGTCTGAGATTAATGTCATTGAGTATGGATTGTATGAGAATGGTACATGACCTATGGATACTGATCATGGTTGGCATATGAGAACTGCGAATAATTCTTCAGGGGAGCTCTATGTTGCATGTCCTAATGTAAAAGTGACAATTGACGATGTACAAGAAGAGCAACACTTCTTTGTGCAAGATAATTCCTCATATGGAGTGATTTTGAGACAGCCCTATATTACAAGAGTACGTATGGAAACAAAGGTACTTGATGATGGTTTTACTTATGCATGAGTCAAAAGCAAGGATGGAAGGAAAGGAATCCAATTTCTTACTGTTTGTGTTAATCATCCTAGGAATCGAGATACGCTTCAAGAGTCTCCTTCGCCTCCAAATGCAAGGGAATTCAAAGACCTAGATTTTATTAAGCACTGCTGTAATGTGGGGCTACAGTAGTGTTATTCAGAGGATGTACTCGCTTCTTGATGGAATGAAGCATGTATTTACTATTGGTTATTCTTAGTTTACAGCAAACAATTCATGTTAGTTTAAGCCTATGGAAGCTATATGCAAGGCTGAACGCATATCTATGAAACGGGCTACTAAGGAACTGAGAGCATTGAGACTATAGCTGAAAATGAAGGCATTTCAGGCATCTTTTATGGGCTGAATATTAATCACACTATGGCTGAAATTTCAGCAACTATACATGCAGAAAATGGGGCTGAAAACAGAGTGTTGTTAGTACGTTCTTTGGACATGTATGATGTTATAGCATTGTTTGCTTAGCCAAGTGTAGAGAAAGTATAAGACAATTGACAAAAGGATGAAACCAATTGCTTTGCCACTTCCACCAAAAAGAGAGGGTTTGTATGAAAAAGTGTCAAGGCAGCCAAGCTTAGGGGATCCTAAAGATATAGGTCATCAGTTTACATTTGAAACATTACAAGAATTGAAAGTTGATGTAGAAGGATTTCTTTTGTCTACTGAAAGAGACAATTTTATGCAGATGTTGGCTAGGCATGGAGAGGCGTTTGCATTTCAGCCAGTTGAAATAGATTGTGTGGATCCAAACGTTGTCTCTCCTATGGTAATATTTAATGTGCCACATGTACCATGGAACTTGAGGCCTATTCCAGTGCCTAAAACTTACTTGCCAAAGCTAATGGATTTGCTAAATGAAAAGATTCACATGAAGATCTTGGAGCCCTCTTCAGCCCCATACTCAAATAGTTGGTTTACTGCACCCAAAAAAAATGGGGCTTTGAGATTTATTCAAGACATGCAAACGGTCAATAAAGTGACCATAATAAATGTGGGTCCAGGTCCTGTGGTTGATGAATTTGCAGAGGCTTTTGCAAGCAAAGTGATCTATTCTTTGGGTAATCTTTACTCCGGGTATAATCAGTTTCAACTTGCAGTTGAGAGCACGGATATCACAACCATGAAGACTCCTTTGGGGTTAGTACAGATGTATACTCTCCCGCAGTGTGCAACAAACTCAGAGGCACACATGACAAATGCTATGAATAGAGTACTTAGGGATTTTATACCACAATTGACAATGCTCTTCTTAGATGATGTTCCAATCAAAGGGTGTGCAGTGGATGAAAATAATGAAGAGATGAATGCTCATGGGTGCAGACAGTTTGTTGTGGACCATATTGTGAATTGTGAGAGGATTTTGATGCATCTAGAAGAGGTGCATTTAACTCTTTCTGGACAAAAGTCTATCTTTGGAGTTGAAGAGGTTTTGATTGTTGGGCATATGTGTGGGCCCTATGGGCGAAGACCATCACCAACAAAAATAGATGGGATTGATAGAATGCAAGATGTATGCACGAATGTATTAGAGGTGTGTAGATTCTTGGGAGCATGTGTGTTCTATTTGATTTGGATCCCTCACTTTGCACATGTAGCTGATGCTCTATATCAGCTCTTGAGGAAATGTCAAAGGTTTCACTCGGAAAGAAGCATCAGAAAGCAATGAAGAAATGGAAGCAGCTCTTGAAATCTGCTCCTACATTGAGAAAGGCTGATTATGGACATGGAAAGTCTATTATTACTGTTGATACAAGCCCAATCTGGATTGGATGGGCAATTGGGCAAGATGATGAGAAAGGGCAAAGATATGCAATTTACTTTGGTGCTAAAGTATTGACTGAACGACATAGAAGGTATCCACAGGTAAAAAGAGAATTATAGGGAATTGTGACAACCTTAAATGTGATAAGGAGTATTTTATGGGAGCTCATATAGTCATTGAGACCGATTGTTTGCCGGTATTAGGTATGATTTCTAGATATGCTATCTTGGACATTGCTATGCTCGGGTGGATTGCATCCATCAAATCTTTGAACCCTGAATTTTAACATATTGCAAGAAGAGATAAACCAATGGCATACATGTTATCTCGGGCATGCTATGAGAATGAAGATGGGATGATGGATAAGGAAGAAGAAGAAGACTTTCTTGCAGCTGAAAATGATGTTGTAAGAGTGAATTCAGCAATGCAAGGAGTTGCTACAACACTAACAGATGCTTGGACAACAAAGAGAAGACACTTTAGATGTTTTATGTCTTGTGTACAAGTGTTTCTAGAAGACAAATATACAGGAGAGTGGCTGAGAATTGATCAATATCTCAGTATATTAACAAAGAGAAACGAATGGTCAGATGAGGGGTTTAAGGAGATCAAGAGGAAAGCCTTTGGGTTTTTCTTAAAAGACGGATACTTATGGAAATATGCTAAAAAGAAACAAGGTATGCCATTGCAAGTTTTAGGTGACAGAGCTTCACAAGTAAATGTTATGCAAGAATTTCATGAAAGCTTATGGACTGGCCATAGAGGTGTTTGGGATATTTTTGCAAAGATCAAAGAAAGATATTGGTGACAGGGTATGTATAAGGATGTTGCTCACTTTGTGGAAACATGTACAACATGTCAAATGTATTCATCTGTGAGACATCGGGATGGATTGCAGCCCACATATCCATTGTCTCTTCATTTTAAGTGGGTGGTGGATTTAGTCACGATGCCTGCAGGTCTTTGGCAAATGAGATATCTTGTACTTGCTCATGAAGACTTGACTAATCAAGTAGAAGGGAGAGCTCTACGTACTAAGACAACAAGTGCACTGTGTACTTTTCTCTTAGAAGAGATCTTTTGTCGGTATGGCTCTGTGGAAAAAATTACAGCAGATAGGGGTGAGCTAGATGCAAATGAAGCTCATGATTTCTTTGCACGGGTGGGGATAAAGCTTACTTTAACTTCAACTTATAACCCTAAAGGAAATGAAAAAAGTGAAAGAGGCCATCCACCTATTGTGAAGGCATTGGCAAAAGCATGTGGAGAGAAGGTAAAAGAGTGGCCACGATTACTCCCTTATGCTTTGTGGGCTGACAAAATAACCCATAGTGCCGTTACAGGATATACGCCTACGGAATTGATGTATGGTCAAAAACCTATCATGCCGATAGAAGAGGTGACACTCACATGGAGTGTGCTACCTTGGGAAAAGGAGTTAATTCGAGAGGAGTTGTTGGTCTTACGTATTAGATAGTTGGAAAGAAAGTCAGAAGATATAGAGGCAGCAGTTGCAAAGTTAAGAGCAGCAAGGATACAGAACAAGAAACGATTTGACAAAAGACATAGATTGAGGCCAAGAACCATACAAGATGGGGATTGGGTATTGGTTTATGATAGCAGTTTAAACAATCAGCATAGTGCCATGCGTAAAGTTTCCAAAAGATGGTTTGGACCCTATGTGGTAAGACAGGTGTTTGATAATACTACTTATGTGGATGGAACAGCCATAAAACTTCCGGTAGCAAGGAAAAGAATCAAATTATTCAAGAGGCGGAAATCTACTACCTATGAGTTACCAGAATTAAAAGAAAATAGTGACCATGATACAAGGGCTAGCCAAGAAGATATGGAAGATGAAGAAGCAAAGGATATGGTTGTAGAGGATGAGGACGACTCAGAATCTGGTGACAACTAGGATTTTGACACATACCGGAGGATGTGCAGATTCAGAGGGGATAGATATCATGCCACTATGCGGATATAGTGTAAAAAACTCTGGAATGCACCATCATCTAACTTTCTTATTGATCTAGATAGTCAATGTGATTTGAGTCATTAGTGCTAGTGTCCGTGAAATGGATGGTCCAAAAACACTAGATTTTTTGACAATTTTAGCCTATTTTCAATATTTTAGATATTATTTATTGTAAATATCCTAAAAAGATAGAAAAACTTCTAGAATAGGGTAGCATGCAAAAAGCAAGTTGCTTTTTCAACCAGTTTTGGATTTTTCATGAGAAAGAAAGATGGGCAAAATCGCGCGCGTTGCGGTCGCAGTGGACAGGCAGTAAAAAGCACTTTGAACTGGGAGGAGGAGTGATCTGGGAAATTCTTGAGTAGGTGTCCTAAAGTTTTACCTCCCTTTCGAAGCCAACAAAGCCATCAGATTTGGGTTCCAAGCAACAAAGAGGAAGCTGTTTTTTTAATATACGTTTTTAGTCTACGAGGGAGCTCCAAGAGATCTAGTGCTTGGAGATTGCTTTTGGGTAGTGCCAGACAAGGGATTTCAGGTTCTATCAATACATATTGATTCGATTCATTGTGCTTTGTCTTTATCGTGTTTACCTCTTGTCTATTCTTTTTCTTCTCGTCCCTCTCCTATCCTCTACTTCCTTCTATCTCTGATCCCCAATGAATACGACCTTTCGACAAAAACCCCTCCGACAACCTATCAAAATATGACTACTTTGAAAGCAAACCAAAGAGATAGTAGGATCTGCAGGTGACACATAGAGTATGTACGGCAAACATAAGAGAAAAGAGAAACTTAAAAAACACAAAAGAAGAAGAAAATGAAGATAAAATAATGATGAATCACTCAATCATACTACATAAATCAAGCTGATATAACAAAGCCGAAGCTCTAAAAATAACTACACTCTCCTACTTAAATCAGGCAACAACACCTATAGAGAATCTACACAATGAAGGGAGTGAAACGCGGTCCTCTGGCAGTTTGATATCAAAGATAAATGCTCAAGAATGAAAGAAAGGACAGCGACCTATAGAAGAGGGAATGAAACACAATCCTCAAGAGCTGTCAAAGATTAAGGATATGCTGAAATCTCTCCAAGATTATGGCTACTAGCAAGGCGATTCCTAGGCCGTCAACTGGAGAAGAAACCCAAGCTACCTTAGTTTGCACAAGACTACCATCTCCACCTAACCAAATGAAGAAATCCCTGGTGAGTTGCTTTATTTCGCCAATGCATGACCTATAGAAGGCCCCTATGTCTTACGGTCAGTAATAAGGGTGCCAACTACTACTCTAAAGAAATATCAATGCCAGCCCAAGTATCCCACAGAATTACCACAAGGGACCCAAGTAAAATTCTCATGTGGTTTCTACTCAATATGCCGAGTATCACAAATCCAAAATCCATAGGATTTGTGCCAATTAATAAAAGCTCTTGAAGCTCTACAAAATACCTCTATCACGACTACAAAGGCCATAAAATTCTCCTCATCCCCATCCAAAAATAAATGTGTCATTTGCAAACTCTACATCCCAACCTCTAGAATGGGAAGTCTAATGCCTCGAATACATATATTCCTACTCCTCAAGAAGAAGCTCATGGCCTCTACAACAAATAAGAAAAGAAGAGGTACAAGGGGGCATCCCTCTCTCACTGACCTCTCAATACTAATTCTAGCATCCCTGGTTCCACTAATGAGGACCCAACTATGAGTTGATGAATATAGAACCAATACACCTTTGATCCATTGCTCTGGGAAGCCCATCATCAACATGGTGTCCTCTAGAAAATCCCAATCAACTCTATCATATACCTTCTCGAAATCAAGAAGCAATACAGACTTTGTTCCCTTGATTGTGTAAGAGCTACGGATTTTCAAAAGATAAAAATATTTTCAAGGATGTTGCACTCCCAAACAAAACCAAACCAGATAGGATACATGAGGTCTGGCATCAAGAGAGAGAGTTTGAGACTAATCATTTTGGCTAGGATTTTATATGTTGTTCCAAGCAAAGTGATTTGTCTCCATTGGATAATATCTAGTTTATTTCCACTACCCTTTTGGATGAGGTGAATCAATTACTAAGAGAGACACATAACTTCATTGAGGCTTGTTTAGCATGTCAAAAATCCAAATATGACAAGAAAAAGAATCCACGATTGTACAATCTCTTTAGGTATCTGATGCTCCATGGGAATCTATCACAATGGATTTTATCTCAAGTATTCCAAAAACGCCTCAAGGTCATGAAATAATTTGGGTCATAATTAATAGATTCAGTAAGTAATCACAATTTATTACATATAATAAAACATTGAAATCCTCATAAGCCACAAGACTTTTCATTTAACATATCCTTAGATTACATGGTATGCCTTTTAATATCATCTTAGACAGAGATTCTAAATTCACAAGTAACTTTTGGCATGCTTTATTTTAGAGCTTGGGAACGACTTTAAAGTTCTTCTCAACTTTTCATCCTCAAACTACCATGCTAAACAAAGGTGATGAATCTCACTCTTTTGGATATGTTGAAAGCTTATGCTTGTGAACATAAATCGCAATGAAAGAAGTAATTCCTCCTTCAATCATTTGGACTAAAGATAATATTTTTATTGCTAATGAGTTTGCTTCAAGTTTGAAAACAGCAATGGATCAAGTTTGAGCAACGATCAAAGCTATCCAAGAGTAACAGCAAAAGCAAGAAAATAAACAAAGAAGATATTTAGCTTTTGAAATTGGCCCATATATCTTGCTAAAATTTGATAAAAGCAAACTAAAACAAGATCCACACCAAAATTTATCTTTTCCAAAGCTCTCCAATAGATATTTTAGACTCTTCAAAGTAATCAACAAAATAAATGAGTTTCCTCTCAACTTCAGCTTCCTGCTCTTAGAAAATACACAATGATTTCCATGTAAGTTTGCTAAAGTCTTACATAGGACAAGAATCAGAGAAACCCGATATTGAAGACCCCCCAAAAGGCAAAGAAGCAGAATAACTCTTGAAACCTCGACAGATTTTATTTCACAAGGATCGAAACCACAAGAAGTGGACTTGTATAGTAGATGTACAATGGATAGATGAAAATTTTACAAGGGATTACTTAGGCTTTCTTCAACCATGTGAAGAAACTTTCCAACTAAGAACAGCAAAATAAAAGCCGACAAACAGTCAACATTAGAGTTGGCTACTGATAAGTGGTCACAGGTTAAGGTGGACCCACGCAACGGATTAAAGAAAAGATAATACACAATTTCGCCAATGTGACTTTATTGGATAACCAAAATTAAAGCATGTTAGGATTAAGCTTACACACAGAAAAGATGAATGCTTTGAAATATATGCTAGATCTATGAAAACAAACAATTACAATCAACAAGATGACATAATCATAAAATATTTATACAATGTGCATATGTAGACCGAAAGCTTAAAATACACATATCTTTGCATATCAAACTCGTACAAAAATGTTAGCACTTTTTTTAGTAATGTACTTGTAAAGAGCTTTCACGTGATATCCACATTTTCTTTGGAAAGGGGAGGGATGGGAGGAGGGTTTTCCATAAATTTTAGGAACCTCAGATTCGCCTATAAATACCAGTCCTAAGAAATAGGGATGTCATTCTAAAAATAGTAAGTTTCGTGTTCTGCTAGTAGTTACTAAAATTGGTCGTTTCTATTCTTGAGAGTAAACTCAAAAAGGAAGGTCATAGAGAAGAGATAAGTGTTAGGACACTTATCACATAAGCTTCCAAGTATCCCACCACTTGTCACACCTCATGACATGTGGCTAGACACTTGTCTTGTGCTACTCCACTTTCCCTCTTTGCACTAGCTCTCCCCTTTTCCTTTCTTCTATAAAGAGCTACATTAGTTTTCTTAGTTGTAAGCTCTTGTACAAGAGCTAAAGATAGCCTAAAGTTAGCACCATCCATCTACATCATCATGCTTCACTCTATCATCGAATACCTCCATATCTCTTGCTTTGATCAAGAACCTGGTGTTTCCTACTCACACAAAACACATCAAGGTGCAACATCATTAATGTGCAAGAGCAAATCACAGAACCCGAGCTTGTGATGATTTACTATCCCATGAAGGACAATGCAATGGAATTCTTCGCAAAGCCTTTGTCTCAAGCTTCCATGCTCCATCACATGGGATTGCTAGGTCTTCAATCACTCCCAAGTTAGCATTCCATGTATTTCATGCTATTCATCTCCTAGTTGTGAGCTCCATCAGAGTCCAACAGAGATACTGCAGCTCTCACAGCCTTTGCATTTCATTTTTCAGCCTCTCTCTTTTGTCTTGAATGCGTTCACACTATGTACAATGAGCTGGTTTCAGCGTATTTCAGATTTTAGCCATTTTCAGGCTGCATTCACATTGGCAGCAGCATTGTTGCTCGGACAGCAGCTTCTTGACCAGGTCATGCAGCCACCTTGTGCTGGTCAACCAGTTTGGGGCTGTTTCAGCTATTAATAACTGCCCCTATTACTGCTGTCTATCATTCATTATTGCTGCTTAGCTCCCTCTCTCCTATACCTACTGCCTATTCCTCCCTTTGCTTGATCTGATGCCCTCATTGATGCATATCAGCAGCTTCCAAGGACTGATCTAACCTTGTATTCACATTCATTTTCAGATCAACTCAGTCTATTATTTTCACTTTTTCTTTTCCCTTCTCCCACTGCATTCCTAATTCTCTTCTGTTGCGCACTTACACTGCCCGCTTGAAGGTCATGTTGCGATTAGTGGAGGTTCATCACAGCTGCTACCATCAATTGCTTGCTGTCACATGACCAACTACCAGCTGCTGCCCATTTGTCATTGCATTTTCAGTTGGCATCTTTCACACAGCCTGGCAAACTGATCTGCTACCTCCCACATCTGCACTTTCCTGATTTCAAGGCTGCCCAGCTGCTATTGACCTGATTCAGCCTGTCAGCATCACCTACAATTGTGTTTTCTGCATCTGCAGACCACCCAACAGCCACCCAGCCTGTTCCCACTGCCTGGAGGGCTGATATCATCATCAAATCTCCATTTTCAGCCTGTTGGACATGTGTTGTGCTGCCATCATCATCAGGTGGACTACTGTTGCTGAGTTTCACTATTCGTCTCCACTACAACATAGTCTGGGAGTTGTTCCCAAGAACTCCAACACCACTCTCAAATTACCTTATCCCCGGTCCTTGAGACAGAGGTTTGAGGCCCCTCTATAGCATATTTAGCATACAAGATTCATTCTTTATTCATCGTTTATGTTCTCATCATCTTGAGTTCTACATTACACTCTGTGTTTGTTGTACACTTTGCATTTCTCTCATTGTGCTTGAGCATTTCTCTACACCAACTCCATTTGATAGTATAGCCACTAAAGGACTGGATCAACTTCAATTAGATATTTCTTATGAGTGCTTCTGATGCTTCTTGGGTACAGTATTTTATGGACTACAATAAAATTGTGTCTGTTTTACAAAAAATGTATGTGTACACACGCACATTTTTTTTGCTCAAACTATGGATTTGAATTGTAGTGGTTACATCAATGTACAAAGGTAGCGATGTTGAGGGTGAACGTCACCAAAATTAAAACCATTGGAACAAGAAAAAAAGAGACAACCAGTTCTGTCAATATCCTACAGTTGTTAGTCACATAAGAATTGCTTCAAGAATCTCCTAAAGAAGGCAAAATTATCTATGGTAATGTACCGAAGACCATATTCTTACGATATATCCAAATGAGCCAAAGTGTCCAAAATCTCATCCAAGTAAAAAACTGTGTATGCTCTTAAAGGAGCAAGAATAATACCAAACAGCCAAAAGTGTTCCCAAAAACTATCAGAAGCCAAACATGCCCTTAAATTAACCAAAAATCCTATCTGTCAGATTGCTTAAATAATGATACAACTAGAGAACATGTGGAATCATTTCAATTGGAGCAATGGCATGCACAAATCAAATATGTAATTCCTCTCCTAATGAGTACAGTTCCAAATGGCAGTACCCCAAGTAAGCATCTCCCTGAGACAGGATTTAAGAGGAAGTTTAAATTTCCAAATGGCCTTCAAACGTTTTCTCCACCGCTTTAATGACTTGTCCAAATGCCATAGCAAATTAGTGTGATCCATTATCTAGGGGGATGGGAGAAGATGTCAATAGACTGATTTAACAAATAACAATCTCAAGGCCAAAAGTTTGCTAGGCAATGAAGCACGACGCAAACTCCAATCATCTATCCTAAAATCCGAATCAAGAGGAGGGACTAGCTCAAGCAGTCCTATAGGGTGTTGGCTTTTCCTCTAAGTGGTCTATAATGTGTGCCCAATCCATCCACAAGTAGACGCAACAAACAAAGGAAATCGCATATCCATCATCATCCAGAGCATCATGAATGCCAGTGATTCCTTTTCTTCTTTTCTGCAATAAAGTAAGCTCTCCTTGGTTCTGGAAGAGCTAAGGAATGGCAAACAATCTACTGCAATGTATGCTTTAAAGATGCATAGAATTAGCCTAGTAGATCTATTTGCTAGTCCATTTTAATCTACCAAAATACTTTTCCAGCTCATAATCAACTTAGCAAAAAAAGGACAGTCATAAGTTAGGAGGGTCCCAAAGCAATCAAGCTCTGCTGTTCATTCCACCTGGGAGCAATCCTATCTGTGCATATGAAAAATGGCAGCATGGCTCTTTCCAACGCTCTCAGCTAATAGTTGGAGGGGAGGGTCCTTCCCACCCCTTGTGCATGTTCTGCTGTCTCTCTCTTATCTTAAGAAGAAAAATATATAAAGTAAAATGTAAGTGTTTCCTACCGCTTTAAACACAAGATATACCCCACATGAACACCCATTAGAATTCAGTTCTGCCTACTCAAAAACCATGTAGCCATTTATCCATCCTGAGATGCACCTCTTGTCTTTCTATTGGATGGAGATGCAGTTCTAAGATTTATATCATATGGTTGAAAACCAGATTGCATGCTTACCCGGCTGCGCAGAATGCGTTTATCAACTTCAATTTGTTTTTCACCCATTCCTTTCACCATGCCTCCAGCTTGTCTCTCAAGGTGTGACCACATTTTAGTTAGCCGTGGAAGCTGATACTCCATTTGAGCTAACTCCACCTGTATGCAAATCAAATAAAGGAGGCTACAAAACTTTCAAATCAAAGCTAAAGGAAAACAAGGTTATCTGCAATTCCTGCTTTGAGCTGCAAATAAAAGCACCAACAATACTGGAAATCTTACTGTTAGTCAGCCATGAGAAAGTATGAACATTAAACTGAGAAACTGCAGTGTAAAGAAAGTACTTGTAAAGTTGCTTCCCTAGTTGCTGCCTGTTGGCTGAATATGTCCAAGATCAGGGCAGTCCGATCACACACTCGGACTTCATTACCAAGTGCTTTCTCCAAATTTCTAAGTTGCCTGAAAATAGAAAAAATAACTATTATGAATATGATGTAAGTTGATCATCAATTGAAGGTCTGGGATGAAACAATAAAATAGAGCTTCCTTCCAGTCAAAACAGAAAAACTTATCTTGAAACAAAGACCCACTCACAGTTTCAGCATTCAGTGTCTATATGCAATGGACTTATAATAGATCCGTCCATTGCAATTAAAGTTATTGGTTATTAATGGTGGAGTGCACCTTAAATCAGCTAATTATTACCCAATGTGATGCAGATATTCTAAACCTATAGGCCTGTTACATCCCATTTGATGCAAATGGTGTGGATTATTGTCCAGTGAGTATATTATTTGAGGCAGGACGCATCACAAGTAACAAGATTTAAACAAATAACTCCAAGGTTCATAATATTATTCCTGAAGATATGAGCTCCTTCAAAACATAAGACTTTATCATGAATTTACAAATGCAACACATCAATTTGAAAGTAAACAATTCAATCCATACTATTGAATTAGATGGAACATTCATAAATGGGGCCTGAGCTAACATGGAGTCAAGCAAAGCCCAAGCTCAAGTGTTTGATCCATGCACATCCAAGACTGGCACCTGCTGTATCAGGCCACCAACCATGACTCATTTAGTGACTAGGTGTGAAAGCACCCTAATGGCTACTTTGGTTTAAACATCCTATAAGAAGAACTCAAGAGACTCAATTGTGGGGTGGATGTCATCAACAAGATTGACCTCTAGGCCCCTAAGGACACAAGGATGGTATGGGTTGGTGCTATGGGATATAAGCTCTTGTGATAAGATCCATCCCTTTATGTTTGTTTTATATTTGTGTACGGCTTGTGTTGTCATATTTGTAGCTTGGATCTATGTGGGCATTGTATCAAGTGTGATTGGAAAATCCATGCATAATTGAGGAAGTGGTTACACTTGTTAACAAGTGCCCAATCTAGATGGAATTGAATGGAAGCCTAAGGTTAGGTTTAATTTGAGGGAGGCTAAATTCCTGTATTTGGATTAGGCTTATCTTCTGTTTTGAAAAAGATTTAGCAATATTTCCAAAAACCCCAGACAAACAGAAAATTCCAAGTTGTAAGTACAATGAAAGCAGAAACAACTAAAGCCCTCACTAGCAGCATCCAGGGATGTGAAAACTTTTCATAGTCACAAATCTATTGACAGATGTAGGATGCATAGACATCACATGTTGAAGCTTACAAATTTTATACATTCTCAAGCTTGCCAGCCAAGGTAAAGGTCACTTGTTGCTTTATAATTGTATGATAAGATTGTAGACAGTTTCAAGGCTATGTACACATATGCCTCAGTTACTCTGTTGATTTCCTTACTGGCTTGCTCCTGGCATGCTGCATATTCAAGTTTCAGTGATACATCGATAAAGCAAGAGGTTTGTTGATATGAAAACCAAAGCCTATTCTTAATTAAACATCACTAGTATTTCGGCTGTGAGAAGATTGTCATTAAGGTAGCAATCATTCATGGATCAAGACATGTCATCAAATTACCAACCCATAGATAGAAAGACAACCAAAAATAACTACATGATAGCTGGCTCACCCTGTTGAAAGCTCGTCATCAAAAATAACAGTTTCGATGTCAAGTGCATGAACTTCAGTGCGCAATTCAGCAACCTTTCCAGACCCAATGTAAGTTCTAGGGTTTGGATGATCAAGCCTGCAAACAAGATGTTGGTTTATCAGAACCAACAGACCCACTAGCATGTGAACACCCTACAAACTTTTGTACTACAGTGAGGAGATGTGGAAGCTAACTAAGCTCAGTTATCTTGGACTTACTTCTGATATGTAGACCCAACTACCACTAGACCAGCAGTGTCTGCAAGTTGTTCAAGCTCTTTAAGGGAATCTTTGATGCTAAAGGAAGATGGCACACCCTTACGCTCTATCCCCACAAGATAAGCTCTTTCTTGGAAAACCTGTATACAGCAAATCACTGGATCCATAGTCTAGGACAAAATCACATTGCTTGCTAGATTAGAAGAGACATCAAGATGAATTGCAACATCAGAAATTGTAGGCAGCAAAGTAAAGCCTTAAATAAAGCGCAGAATTTCACAAATCTGCAAGTTTTAACAGGAAATATTTGCTTCCTGACTTGTTACAAGCATGCAAGTTGAAACACTTAAGAAGATGGTAACAACTTCACCAATGTAACAATTTTGGAAACCCCCATTTCATAAATCTGAAAATATCAGAACATTAAATCCAAAGTTCCGGAATCCAATCCAGGCCAACATAGGTAAGTCTAGCCAAACATCCAGAGTTGTATCCTCTGCTACCAACATACTCAGTTCTTTGCTTTCAATAAACAAAGCAATAAGCAACCCGAATGCTTGACGTAAGATTATGGAACATCCTGAACCAGTTTTAGAAATCTTCAGATATTTCAAGTCCCATGAACTTTGAAATTTCACAACTCTAAAAAACACACTATGGTTGATGTGAACCTTTAAGATCTAATAGTTAATTCCATAGGAAGCACTTGTCCTTTCAAGCTTGTGGCCGGCCACATGAGGGACTGACTTTCTGCTTCGGAGATTTGATTGTACTAGTATCTACACGTTGATCATCTTATATAGTTCAGGAAAGTTAGGTCAATCTGTAGAAATAACCCTCACAGACCAGCACCCCACTAGGTCTAGCCACATAAGAACCAAAGCAAGAACATCCAAAATGCCAAGTCCATGCTGACCTACAAGATGTTAGAGCATTACAAAACACGAAAGCTCCAACACTCCAGCGGGAGTGTTGAGACACCAAAATTAAGGCATGCATTAACACACAATCATCATTAATGCCTAAATTTGCTCCATTAAAACAGCCCCAAATAGGTTTATTTTTGTAAAAAGGCATTAGTATTTTGAAATAGGACAAATGCCAAAAAAAAAAAAAAGGGCATGTTGTGGGCGTCCAATCTTCATCCCTTGATTACCCATCATCAAACATGCCACATACCAAAGGCCATGTTGTGGGGATCCAATCTTCTGCCCATACCCCATCCAGCAGCAACCCCCTGCACTCCAATTTCTCTCATCTCTTCTGCCCATACCCCATCCAGGAGCTACCCCCTGCACTCCAATTTCTCTCACATGCACTCGAAAAGCAATCCTAGGCAAGGACCCTTATGGCTAAGGGCTAAAGGGTCTCCAATGTGTATCCAAAGTTTTGCCACCAAAATAAAGACTTCGCAAGTGACTCTCTCCTCCAACAAGTGGGAGAAGCAAAAGCCACATGCCCTCTCTAATCTGTATAGCATCCTAGCTCCTCCAGCACTGCATTGTAGTCATTCACAAGGACCACACGAGTCAAATAAGCAAGCTGATCCGAACAAAGCTCTCTATCATCCATAAGCGCCAACGACTTGTAGGCCAGATGTACCAATGCAGCAAAACCATGGATGGGCTTATGCATCCATGCCCATCTCCTCTACTATCTCTAAAACTTGTGCATGATGTGTCTTTGTGATCACTGTACAAGGACGTGCCTCCACCAATGCCGCTCTAAAGAAGTGAATGAGAAGGCCCATGGTAAACCCCTCGCAATCACTCATACGTAACACCCCATAAAAGGTAATCACAACAATGACAACGGCGCGAACTTTCTCCCAAATATGCTCATTAAGACACAAGCGCTACATGGCTCTGGCCTCCTCTCTCTCTTATGCTCATCCCACTCATTCCATAGAGTGGACACCACTATCTAGTGCAAGGCAGACTGCACCTCATAAAGACGCTCCAGCAATAACCACATGTAATCAAACCGAGTTGAAGAAGGCTTCTTCAACTCCAGTATGCTATGCTCACGATAATTTGCAAGCACCTTTACCTTTACCATGAAAAAAGTGACAACTAATGTAGCTTTGCCAACCACCCTCTTCACCCACTTGAGCTTCCCAATGTCCTCCATATAAGCAGGTCCAAACAATGACTTGCACATGGAGTCCACACAATAGTGGAAACTTGACCTCAACAAACAACCGATGTGCTAACAATTCAATGCATTGTCGGTAACAACTTACACCACATTTGAGAGGCCCATCTACAACCACAATTTTCAATTTACAAATTACAAGTAACAATACTTGGAGGTTAGAGAGAGAAAGAGAGAGTTGAGCCTTTTAAGCTTCAGCTTTCAAGATTCAAGGATGAAGAGAAATGGGGGTTGGAGACCAGGGGGATGTGAAGGAAACTGCTAGAGTTTGCATTGAGCTCTCTTGAACCGCTCCCCGTTTTAGGGTTTTACTCTAAAAGAGCATTTTTAGTGTGTTTTGGGACTGTTTAAGAGGCTAATCAACAAGTAATGCATATTTCCTATGATGATGAAACCATGAAAGGAACGGTGTACATCCCCATGTCTATAGCCCAGGGAGGACCAAAGCAATCTGCAAGTTATCCCTACATTGAAAGAAAAAACCCTGCAAAAGAGATGAGAGTCTGCAAACACAGAGGTTAGTGGTGAGATGCTCCAAAGCAAAACAGAACAGAAAGAAAATCTAACGCAAAATAAATGCAATGAATATATATGTGTATGAGTAAATGCAATGGAAGACAAAAAAATGGAAAAACTAAGGATAATGAATCCTATGGACCCGATTCTAAGAGTGCAAAAAATGAATGCTAGACTGACCTAGGCTATCCGAAAGGACCTAAAGGCATGTGAGTCAAAGAAGGTGGCTACTATCGCGTCTATCCGGTAGTAGGGCTCTGCCAAGGGAACGCCTGACGAGGTGGAGAGGAAGGTGAGATGGATGCATGAAGTGCAGCGGGATCGGAACAGGTAGATCAATCAGCCAATCCCTCAGGGATAGTAAAAGAGATAGGCTGCTGAGGCTGTACTCGAGCCACATGTCCAACAGCAACAACAATGGGTGCTGAAGGAGCAGATGAAGCAGGAGCAGAGGACGTAGCCCCACTAGACTGTGCAATCGCAGAGGTCTGCGAAGGCTTTTTAGGGGGAAGTCCTTGGGCCTTGGAGCGACACTCCTCGTTCACATGGCCTCCTCTCTGGCAATGTGTGCAAAACCAATCTTTCTTAGGGAGTTGCTGTCAAATAGGTCTAGATTCTTTGGTTCCATCTGAGGAAGAGGAGTCACCCTTTGATTGGCTTGCCTTCATATCTAGCGAGTGTTAAGAAGACTGCTAGGGTTTACACTGAGGACACATAGAGTGTACAACCACGACAGAAACACAAAGACACAGACACAGACAAAGAGGGCAAAACTCAAACCCTAAACACAAAACTCAAAACTCAAACACAAAAACTCAAACACAAACAGAAGGGAGAGGGAGAACACAACTCTGAAGTGAATGAATGCCGTAAATGAATGTAAGAGTGTACAGTGTGCTCAAGGGCAAAGCAATGTCAAAGTGTGACGTCCACCGAAGACGAATCCCAAGTCTGTGACTACAAGTCGGAGTGTAGGAGTGCTGAATAGTGAATGGCAGCGGACTGGTCACCAAAACGGAGCAGTCTGGAGGCTAGAAACTGGTAAACGCAACAGTGTACCACCGATCGAGGGCTGGAAACTGTGCACAGTCTGCTGTAAACAGCAGGCTGAAACAGTGTCTGAGAGTGTCAAAGCCTGCAATGCTGAAAACGCAGGCTGGCTGACCCTGGAGATGATGGACAGCAGGCTGAACAGCAGTCTGGGACAGTTTGGAGCAGTCGCCAGCAACTAGGAGCTGTCGCTTACAGCAATGGACACGCTGAAGATGATGAGGCTGAAGATGATAAGGCTGCAGTCGATGATGGTTGGACAGCAGATGGAGGCGGGCTGCAAGCTGGAAACTGGGCGCCAACAGTAGCAGAGGGTGTGTGGGCTGGTGTAACCTGCAAAACAAGGATGATTACTGAATGGGGGCAGCCTGTCTATTTACAGATGTGGAAGGGCGCCCCAAAAATTAGGGTTTCCACTAAACTTTCTCGAACCACTTCCCGTTTTAGGGTTTCCACTGAACTCTCTCGAACCGCTCCCTATTTTAGGGTTTTACTCTAAAAGAGCATTTTTAGTGTGTTTTGTGGCTGTTTAAGAGGCTAATCAGCAAGTAATGCATATTTTAGCTCAACAGCGAGCTCTTGCCACTAGTGGTTGTCCCTCCCGAAGAAGAGACAACCAACCCCTTCTACTTTGAATAAGGTTGTGATGAGGATTTTTTGTGGACTTGATCATACAGCCTCGCGTAACACAAGAACTCGCACTCAAACTCGTAGAAGGTTGGCAATCTAGGTTGGGAGATGATGTGTTGAATGAAATTGAAGTACTTGTCGGGCAACTTATTCAAGAAGAATGTAACCTGATCATCATCTGACTTTGGAGAGCCAGTAGTGGCGAACTCAGCAAGTAACCGCCTATATTCAACCAGCTTGACTTTCAGATTATCCCCTTTCTTAGTAGAGAACTCTTGAAGCTCAAAGTCGAGATTGATGCACCTAGTACAATCTCGAGCCGCATAGCAGTCGAGAAGGTGGCTCCAACGCTTTGACACGAGCGGCAAGTGTTGCAACTGAGAGTGAAACTCAGGAAACAATCCCTACATCAGCTCGACATTCGCTGTGGCATTGCGGGCTCTCCATTGACGGATGTAATCAGGGTGAGCTAGTCAAGGGTCCGACATAGGCTCTAAACCAATGACGAGGTCCCAAAGACCCTGAGACTCAAGCACTTGTTGCATGAAATTAGACCAAGTGGTGAAATTTGACCCGTTAAAACATGTCTTATCCATGAAGGCATTCTTGGCCGTTGCAATAGGAGTGGCAGTGCTCGGAGATGGATAGTGTAAAAAAGTGTAGTGTGGGTAGGATGGGGAAGTGGAGTACACTTGGGAATGGGCCCCAGAGTGCCCAGTAGGCATGCGTAAAGTGTGCAAGGTGGATTCATAGGTAGGGATGGGTTGACTAGGCATGGGCATGGGCATGGTAGCCACATGAGAAACCCAAGGAGGTGGGACGAGAACACGATGAGCAGAAGATAGGAATCCCTGCGTAGGTGTAACCCAAGGAGAGTGTGAAGACGCACCATAAGCTGAGGATGGAAACCCATGCGTATGAGTGGTCATGGGAGATATGAAGCTAGGGATAGTGAGGGGGATGCCCATCACAGTCGTCCCAATAGTTATGGGTGTGCTCAAGTGCTGAAAGGTGAGAGACACTGTATTAAAGGGTGGCATTCCCCCTAATGAAGTACCATGGTGCAAAGAGGTAGAGAATGGGGCGGAGAAGGAAAAGGTCCTAGGAGCGGAGATGCAAGATCCAACGGTCAACCCCTAGGATGTGTGATGCAGATGTGAAGTGTAATCCAAGGTTTTGGAAAGATGATGAGAGGTGTGATATAGAAGAGGGTGGGATGGAAAGGAAATGAGAAGTGTGTGATATGCTCAAATGAAACAGAAGCTGTAGATGTACCTGAATTTCGTCTGCTTCGTGAGCCCCCTGTATTGAAGTTTACATACACAAAGCCATCTCGATCCTGTACCTCAAAAGAAGAAACAAGCGAGGATTTTGATTCATGCAACACAAAAGAATTGTACAAACCTGACATTGGACCTGGCTGAGATGATGAAGATGAATCGCCAGACGTTTCGAATGCCGTATGTCCTCCATGATCGGAGAGGTGGCCAGCCTCACCAACCGGTCCAGATGTGGTAGTAAAATTGGTAGGAGGGGGTGTAAACATCACCATACTTGTTGCGATAGTACTCCTCAAAGTCCTCCTCTGTCATGTTAGTGAAATTTGATGAAGGTGGAGTGTCGTCCTCCTCTTCGGTTACGAGTCGTATTGTGTGCCTCACACAAAGACTAGCTCTCCACAATATCCGCAGGATACTCTTTACAAGATCATCGGCTCTGATACCATGTGAAGAAAACTGCTAGGGTTTACACTGAGCTCTCTGGAACCGCTTTCCGTTTTAGGGTTTTACTCTAAAAGAGCATTTCTAGTGTGTTTTAAGGCTGTTTAAGAGGCTAATCAACAAGTAATGCATACTTTAGCTCAATAGGGGAAAGAGAGAATCGAGATAGATATTAGAGAGAAATTAGAATAGGGAGATAGATAGTTATGTATAAATCAATTATTATAATAATAATAAGTGAAACAAATTTAAAAGGCAATGTATACCTCAATGATAGCTTGCCGAATGTGGTGGTAGAGATGAATGCATCCATCATTTTCTTCCCCTCTTGCCGGTATCTATGGCCCACAAAAAGTAAGTGTCGAGTGAACATGAGATGAGTATGTTGATGATGCCCCATTTTTTACAATCACTCCATCTGTCGGTAAAAATGGAACAACCATACTTTATCCATGTGGCCCGAACAGGATCAAGGGCTCTATCAATCCTCTCCTTTTCTTCATCGATCTTTTTCATCCTCATGTCGTCGTATGTGACACTTGTGCATCCTTCACATGGACTCACATTAGCAATGGCTTTTACCATCTTCGACCATGCTCTTGCTTTAGGACAGTAAATGCAAGATTACACTCAATAACCGTGCGTGCAATTTCAATGTCCACAAGTCATTGCCTTTCTCTAAAAAAGGCAACCGATCCATGCACATGACCAATAGCTTGAGAGAGAGAGGATTGTCTCTCCGATGCTGCATAAGCCTCCACTCTTGTCTTTTACCAAAGCCCAATGCTGATGTAGAGTCCCCACCACCAATGGTAGAGACCTCTCCCACATTGGTTGAAGATATGCCCACATTCGATGCTTCCTCATTAGTAGGCATAGAAGTTGGTACAATGCCTAGCCAATTTAATTATTGGCCAGTCAAATTATTTTTCATGGCACTGAAATAATTATTAGATTAATTTTTAGTATTTAAAGACCGAAAATTAATATTTAATTATGAATAATGCTCAAAAATTCATTTTGGAAGGCTACCACTTGTCAAAAATGCCCATACAAGACTAAAAAACGTCTTTAGAGGCTGAAGAGAGGCATTTTAGTAGATTCAACCTACAAGAGAGGGAGACAAGGCAACAACAGTAAATGACATTTTCTTTAGTTCTTCGCGAAGAAAGTCTGAATTTTCTCTCTCCTCAGCATTCTCTCTCATCTCCTAGTCTTTCTACAACCCTGCTCCAAAGATTCCTGTAATGAGATCACTAGGATGGTCTATGAAGTCATCCACTTTGCATTCATTGGTCAATAATTTTGAAAATTCACCAAGTATCTCCTAGAACTTTACTTCTAACCTTTCTTTCCTTATGTGCCAAGATTTGCTCAGATACCAAGATCTCATCCAGCTCCTCCATCTAGGTTAACTTACAAAACAACTAAGGATGGTCTGCCAAGTCATCCACTTTGGATTCTTTGGTGAATAATTCTGAAAATTCACCAAGTATCTCCTAGAACTTTACCTCTAGCATTTCTTTCCTTATGTGCCAAGATTTGCTCGGGTGCCAAGATCTCATCCAGCTCCTCAACCTCAAGCTGAATTTCTACAAATACATCCTCTAAAAAAAAAAATTCTTACACAGAAACATAAACAGAAACCGTATGACAAAGCACAGACTGATAAAAAGAACACGGTTAGGGTTAGGGTCAGAGTAACTCAGAGACAATGAGCACAGTGAATAAATGAAATGACATAACTACTAATAATACAATACTCATTCAGCAAACACACTACGCAGTGAATGAATACTGAACCTCGAACTCTTGTATCTCTAGGATCAGGGCAGGGGTAATGAGCTGGAGAGAGTGTCGTACTGCGAACGGATCCCGAATCGCAGCAAGGCAACCTCTAGATGTAGAACACCAGCAAACGCAGCAGTGAGAAGCTGGATCTGATGCAGACAGCAGTGACGAGAGAGAAAGACTAAAAACGGAGCCTACAGGAGAGAAAGACTGAAAACGTAGGCAAGACAGCCTGCAGGAGAGAGAAAGACTAAAAACGGAGCCTGCAAGAGAGAGAAAGACTAAAAACGCAGGCAGGACAGCCTGCAGGAGAGAAAAAGACTGCAGCGACTGTAGACAGGAGAGAGAAAACTGTCAGGGTGGCAGCTGGAGCCTGCAAACGCAGCAGTTTACTGACGTGGCAGGCTATACGACAGCAGTGCAGATAAATAGCAGTCGGTCGCCAAGCAGAAATAGCAACAATTAGCGTGTGGAGGGCTGGAAACAGGCGCCAAACTGTAGGGAACAGTGATGGACAGCAAGGGCTAAGATGTCCTCCGTGACCGGGGTGTGGGCAACAAGCCGATAACATCTGAAACCTACAAAAACGAGATTGTGAAAGAGTGGAGGGCTGGCTGCCAATTTATAGAAAATTAGGGTTCTAGATCCTCTCCCACTTAACTTTCTCGATCCGCTTCCCATTTTAGGGTTTTGGCTAAAATAAGCCTAAAATAAGCATGTTTTGGGGTTGTTTAAGTGGCTAAGTGCATTTCTTAGTACAACACCTCTTCTCAGGCCCAAAATAGAGCGAGAAAAGTAGGCCAGCCTAAATTTTGATTTACCCCAAGGTGTCCCATCCCAAAGCAGCCAAGGCATCGGACAAAAGATGCACGTCGGTTGCCCAATGGCCTACCAAGACTACAGAGGCGATGGATATCTTACCAAGGGAGCCCAAGTGATCACCCCAGAGAGGTCACGGCATCGGACAAGGGTGCCCGTCGGCTGCCCAAGGGCCTACCAAGGCTGACAAAGGTGAATGGAATCAACAATGGACTTTTTTTTTTTTGGAAAAGTGTTTTGAAAATACATAAGTAATATAGGGGCAGCGGCCGATCAAGTGACAGATAGGAAAAGATAAAGAGAGTTTTAAACCCAAGTTATTCACAAAACTAGCAAGCCAATCCCTCGTACTGGCAAGGATAAGTGCCAAAGGATGATAAAAGTGAGTGTATGTGCCAATCATGTGTTGAATATGTGAGAGACCAAAAAAACGGTGGGCTTAGCGAGACAAGCAAAGCAAGCAAGGGTAGGGAAACTGCCTTTATGAGAACTACCATGTGTTATGCTACGGATATGGTGGATCCTAGAGTTAACCACTCCAAAAGACCGAAAAGGGATAAATGCGCACAGATGCATGTTGACATGAACAGAATGCCAATGTATAGGGTAATGCAAAGGGAGATGCAAGATGTCATGCTCATGTAATATGCTATGCAACGATGCCACTGGGACGATCAAGAGTAGGAGCCGTCCCCTCTCAAACTGGAAGAAAAAGCCACAGGGAAGCACCCTCTCACCGTCAAGCTAAAGAAGTAGGGGAGGGTGTATCCAAGCTGATCCTGGATAGCAGGTACTGAAGAACCGGCCGGTTGACCGCTTTGGTCAAGATATCTACAAAATTATCTGATGAAGGCACAAACTCTAGGCGAATAGTGCCTAGCTCAACCTGCTCTCTGAAAAAGTGAAAGTGAACTCCCACATGCCGTGTCCGTGGTGTGATGATTGGATTTCCCACAAGGGCAATGGCACTCTGGTTGTCACAGTAGATAATTGTGGAAGAGTCACATGGAAAATGAAGCACCGCCAGTAAACTCCTCAGATAGATGGCCTCGGTGGTGCTATCGAAGAGAGCCCGATACTCAGTCTCGCCCGTGGAAGCCACCATCGTCTCTTACTTATGGCTGGACCAAGAAATGGGAGCCGTGCCCAAGGTAAAGAGGTAGCTGCCATGGGAACGTCGAGTGTCAGAATCTCTTACCCAATCACAATCAGTGTATCTAATCCGAAGTGGTATGCTTACCTATCTTGTCATCAAGCGTGTGTGTGTACGCATGACACCCAAAGACTTTGAAGTGGAAAATAATAGGCCGAGAGCCAAAAAATGCCTCATACGGGGTCTTCTGAGAAAGAGCCACAATCGAGCACCGGTTGAGGATGTACACCAAAGTGTTAACAGTCTCGACCCAAAGGCGCTCAAGAAGCTCTGCTGCGAACAGCATAGAGCGTGCCATTTTCATGACTGTGCGGTTCCTACGCTCTACAACTCCATTGGGAGTTGGTAGAGGTAAGCTGGCGAGAAATGCCATGCTTCTGTAGAAACTCGGAAAACTCGTGGGAGATAAACTCACCAACGCTATCACTCCTCATGCACCCAACACGACGACCAGTCTGGTTATGAACCAGCAGCACCCAAGCAGAAAAATATGTGAAAGCATCTGACTTATGCTTGAGGAAGTACACCCACATGTATCGAGAATGATCATCCACTATCAAAAAGAAGTACAGCACGCCGTTCAAAGTAGCAGTGGATATCGGCCCACAAAGATCAACGTGAATCGGTCTAAGAGGATCCTCAGCTCTATGTGTAGACTGTTGAGGAAATGGGGTACGGTACTACTTCCCGAGCTGACAGGCTTTACAAACATCTTGAGCTAGCTTCAGGCGTGGAAGGCCCTTAACCAGCTCACAGCGTGACAACTCATAAAGTGAGTCATAACCAAGATCCCCTAAGCGAAAATGCCAAAGACGCTCATTGTGCGTAGGCTCCCGAGATGTGGCTAAGGCCTGGAAGCTATGGAACACGGAGCCTTCGGCGGTCGGCTCGGTCAAAAAGTGTGTCATGTCATATAGACCATTAGGTTGCGCCTCACCGTGAGCAATCACTAAACCAGTCAGAGAGTCAAGGACCTCGACTGTGGTCGCAGTAAAGAAAATTGCTTGCCCCAACCAGCAAAGCTGATGTAAAGAAAACTGCTCGCCCTAACCCGCAAAGCTGCTGAACAGATAACAAGTTCACTCCAAGCTGAGAACATGATATACATTGTTCAGCAAAGCCAGATCAGAACCCTTGTCAGTGGCAAAACTAACGCAACCTTGAGCCTGAATCTTAACCGAGGAGTTGTTTCCTACACGGACCTACCCGGCTGCAAGGGCTCAGATACGGAAAATGTCCTCTATAGGAGTCATGTGATGTGTAGCTTCATTGTCCACAATCCAAACTGGAGCTGAAGTGCTCGGCTATGATGAGTGGGCCTCTGCCGTAACCTCGTCAAGAGGCAACTCACAGATGTGGACGAGACTCGCATCTGATGTCTCTATGAAGACGATATGGACCTCTGCAAACCAATCAGACAAGCCCTCTGGAGTTGAGAACATTGTCGACTGAGATGACTATGCGGTGGTAGTGTGAGTCTGACCTTTAAACTACCTTGCCATCACCCTGCCTCCCTTGCTGGGGGTTGCCCGACTGAGCGCGGGGGTCTGAGACTTAGGTTTTGATGCTGTGCCTCGTGCCTTTGATCAACACTCGTCATCAAAATGGCCAACCTTTTGACAATGTTAGCAATACCTATTCTTTTTAGGTACATTCTGCCACCCAAGTTTGAGTTGTGATTGGGAGTTTCCTTGAGAATCCCCAAATTGATTTAGCTTTTGAGTTTGATTTTGATTTTGAGTAGAGATTTGGTTTGGTTTGCCCTTCCCTTGTTGCCCTTTCTGAGAATGAGCAAAAAAACCCCTCTCTGAAGAGGATTTCATATGAAACTAATCGAACAACCGTGTGTAACGCAATAGCTGACACTCAAATTCATAGAATGTAGACATGGTAGGCTTTGAAACTATTCCTTCCACAAAATTGAAGTATTTCTTGGGGAGTTTATTTAGGAACAATGTGACTTGATCGTTAGAGGACTTGGGAGTCCCTGTAGTGGAGAATTCAGTGAGGAGACACCAATACTCAGCCAACTTGACTTTCAAGTCATCCCGGTCAGTGATTTTGAAAAGCTGAAGCTCATGGTCAAGATTAATACGACGGGTCCTATCTCGAGTCGCATAGCGGTCAGTCAAGTGTGCCCATCGCTCTGATGCTATGTCAAAATGCTGAAGCTGAGAGAATGAAACTCCGGCAATAAGCCCTGCATCAGCTCGACAATAGCGGAGGCATTCTTAGCCTTGCATGAGCGGATGACCTCATATGGAACAAATGCGGGATCAGATTGGGTTTCCAACCCCTACACTAGATCCCATAGATTTTGTGAATCAAGGATATGTCTCATCAAATTCGATCAAGTAGTAAAGTTTAACCCGTTAAAACGAGTCTTGTTATTAAATGCATTCTTGGCAGAAGATGAGCTAGAACCATGAGGTGTCGGGTGGGTGGAGTAAGATGATGGTGGGAAAGATGGTGGAGGTGAGAGTGTCTGATAAGAAAAGAAGGAGGGGGAAGAGGTAGGTAGGCAGAAGTAGGTTGTGAGTGTCCAATGAGTGCCGATTGATGCAGAGGCACTAGAACATGAATGTTTCCATAAGGTGCCGCTGTAGGTGGAGGCACTAGGACACAGTAGCCTTGTCCAAAGTAAGGCTGGGACACAACATTATGACCAGAAGGTCCACTAGGCAATGCCATGGAGGCAAACTGTGGAGGCAACTGATCCACAATCGAGAGAGATTGAGTGGGATACCTAAGCTGCAATGATCTCGAAAGTGCGTATGAGGTAGGTGGAACACCACCCGACTGAGGGAAGCATAAGGTCCTAAAGGATGTGCCTATGTTTTCATAACCCCCCGGTGTGATGTGCGGTGCGACATGAGGTGTCTGAAATAGAAATGTAAATGGTATAAATGAAAGTGGTGAAGCAACGGAAGAATGTGGTGGGATGGGTGGGTTTTGAAAGTGAGGTGTATGAGTTGCATATTCTTTTTGTTCATTTTTATCATTTAAAGACTGAAAATGAAACTATGAAGATGATGATACACCATGTAATGAAGTGAAAGGAACACCAAATTCATTCTGATTATGTGAAGTAGACGGAAAAAAAGGAAGGACAAAAAAAGAGTTACCTAGCTTTTTTTAATAATCCCTGCGACGTGTGTTAACATACAAGAATTGGTCCTCTAGAGGACCTTTTCCGTAGTCAACAGACTGGACTCTTTCTTCCACATGATCTCTACCAATATATTGCAAAACAGAAGAGATAAAGGAAGAAAGCACAAAAGACGAATCAAAAGTACCTTGCACCAGAAAGGACGGAAGAGTCTAAGAAAATGGAACATACTCCGGATCTTGCTCTCCAAGAGGAGGGCCCATCCCTAATGGAGGTCTCGATGGCCCTGCAACATCATCAGACTTACGCGCAACATCTGAAGAGTGAAATCCATGCATACCTTCATTTAGAAGCTTTTCTTAAAGGCAATCCTTCGGTCGAGCTCCTCAATCTTATTTTGTCGATAGACTATGATCAATTTATATTCCTCAGAGGTCAGCTTGCCTATCTTTTCTTCCATATACTCAAATATTTCTCCCACCATGTCGAAACTTTGTGGAGCAAGCTAATTGGCCCACTCTCACTCGATTCTCGGCATAGGCTGATCTGGAGACTGAATCAGTGTTAATGTGTTCAAAGTCATTTGAACCTACTATTGTTCTTACTTCTTGCGAAGAGCTTTCAAATCAAAGGCCTAGGTTTCTCAGAGAGTACCAGGCTCTGATACCATGTAAAGAAAAATACCCTTACACAAAACATAAACAGAAACCATACGACAAAGCACAAACTGATAAAAAGAACACAATTAGGATTAGGATTAGAGTAACTCAAAGACAATGAACACTGTGAATAAATAAAATGATATGACTACTAATAATACGATGCTCATGCAGCAAACACACTATGCGGTGAATGAATATTGAACCTCAAACTCCTGTATCTCTAGGATCAGGGCAGGGGTAATGAGTTGGAGAGTGTGTCGTACTCTGAACGGATCCCGAATCACAGCAAGGCAGCCTCCGGATGTCGAACACCTGCAAACACAGCAGTGAGAAACTGGATCTGATGCAGACAACAGTGACGAGAGAGAAAGACTGAAAACGGAGCCTGCACGAGAGAGAGAGAGAGACTGAAAACGCAGGCACGACAGCCTGCAGAAGAGAGAAAGACTAAAAACACAGGCAAGACAGCCTGCGAGAGAGAGAAAGACTGTAGCGACTGTAGACAGGAGAGAGTTGTCAGGGCGGCAGCTGGAGCCTGCAAACGCAGCAGTTTGCTGGCATGGCAAGCTGTACGACAGCAGTCAATCGCCAAGCAGAAACAGCAGTAATCAGCGTGTGGAGGGCTGGAAACAGGCGCCAAACTATAGGGAATAGTGATGGACAGCAAGGGCTAAGATGTCCTCCGTGACTAGGGTGTGGGCAGCAAGCTGGTAACACTTGAAACTTGCAAAAACGAGATTGTGAAAGAGTGGAGGGCTGGCTGCCAATTTATAGAAAATTAGAGTTCTAGATCCTCTCCCACTTAACTTTCTCGATCTGCTCCCCGTTTTAGGGTTTTGGCTAAAATAAGCCTAAAATAAGCATGTTTTGGGGCTGTTTAAGTGGCTAAGTGCATTTCTTAGCACAACACATCCTCTAGCACATCACCACGAAAAGGCCTCAACAAATATTCTCAAACAACCCCTTTCAAAATGAATTGGTTTCTCAATTCACTGACGACCAACTGTGGCATACCATGATACTTAAAGATGTGCTGCAAAAACAATCGTGCCATATGATCAACCTTTATTTTCTCGTCACCGGAATGAAATGGGCCTGTTTGCTAAACCTGCAAATAATAATCCATACCCCATCATTCCTTGTAGGTGTCCTAGAAAGCTCAAAAGTAAAATCTATTGGAATACTCTACCATGGCATGTCTAGAATAGACAAGGACTATAACAAGCATGCATGCATCTCAAAAAACTTGTTAAATTCATTTGAGACATGCTCACCCCCATTATCTATTATTATGGCTTTTAACTTAACCCCTTTTTGTGCGGTAATAGAAGCATGAAACCTTTTAAAAGTATCCAGCACTTCCTTTTTGCTTTTAAGTACATACACCCATGACTTTCTACTAAAATCATCAATGAAAGTAACAAAGTAGCATGCGCCTCCGTACGAATTAACAAGAAAAGTGCACACATCAGAGTGTACTAAGTCAAGAGCATTAGACTTCTTAATGACACCAGAGTAATAAGGAGACTTCACATGTTTTCCATATAAGTAATCATTACAAAATTCAAGACCAGAGCCTTTTACATCAAATCTCCCTAAAAAGGAGAGAACCCGAAGACCTTTCTAGCTCATATGACCAAGTTTTTTGTGCCAAAGCTCCATCTGTGAATGGACTTCAATCACAGCCAAAAACTTGCCAGGTAATTCTTTACAATGCAAGTAATATAAAGTCCCCCTTTTGCTGCCTTTAACAATCAGCATAGAGCCCTTATGGACCTTCCTAGATACACCACCAAAGGTAGTAAAATACCCTTTAGCATCAAGCTGTCCAACTGATAGTAGACTTTTCTTTATGCCAAGTACAAATCTGACATCCTGCAAAATCAGCTCTTGGCCATTTTCAAGAGCCAAGTGAATGGTGCCAACACCCTCTATCTCACATGCATAGTTATTACCCAAGTAAACCTTGCCTAGACAACCTGCAGTATATTCAAAAAATGACTCCAAAGAGGGGGTAACATGAAAAGAGGCACCGGTGTCCACTATCCATGATTGTGACAGCCCATCATGAGCTGAAAGTAAGGCATCAATTACCTCCTTTTTGGTGATGTGCATATCACCTGCTGCTACCATAATGTTTGCATCATTACATGAGGCTACAACAAGTATCTCTTTAATGTCAGAAAGCTCTTCAATCACCACACTAGATGCAACATTTGCCTTTGCAACTTCTTTTGGGGAAGAGTTGTCATCCTCTTTCTTATCATCCTTCTTTTTCTTACCCTACTATTTCTTTCTTTCTTGCTCTTTCTTGAAGTACCGGCAATCGGGGTTTTTATGCCCTTTACACCCACATTGATAGCATGTGACATCCTACTGTTTGCCCTTGCTTTTGCTTCTGCTTTCCCTTTATTGGCTGCATTACCCCTCTTTTCAGACCTACCTCTCACATGGTAAGCTAAGCCACTGCTTTCACCACTAGACTTTCTTCTGATTTCTTCATTAAGGATTGAACCTCTTACACCATCAAAAGTCAAAGTAGGATTATTGCTAAGTGACACAACCAAAGATTCCCACCTATCAGGCAAAGTCATCAATAAGAAAATAGCTTTCAATTTATCATCGAAAGCCCCCAAACCAAAGTCCTACAACTGACTCAAAACCCCTGTGAAAGCACTCAAATGCTCACATGCTAGCTTAGACTCATCCAACTCCATGTTCACAAGTTTATGCATAAGATGCACTTGATTCACAAGAGTTGTATTTTCATAAGTGTCCTAAAGCTTTTTCCATATAGCATAACCTATATCAAGAAGCTTGATGCCTATAAGTACATCATCAGACACTGCCATCTTAATGTATGCAATGGCCTTCTTATTAAGTCTAGCCCAATCCACATATGTCATAGCTACAGGCTTAGTCTCCAAGAGAGCATCTTCACAGTCCTTGAGAAACAAAATGCCTTGCATCCTATCCTTCCATAAGTCAAAGCCAATGCTATTAAACCTCTTGATTTCAAAGAGGGATTTAGTGTCACTGCTGCTAGAAGCATTTGCAGCCATGTTTCAGCAATAAACCAGAAATTCAATGCTGCAATTTATGGCAGCAAAAAATGAGCTGAATATTCAGCTGAATATTCAGCTGATTTCAGCCCAATTTTTCAGCAAATATTAGCAAGATTCAGTCCAAGTACATGTACGGCAATAGAACGAATGACTTTCAGTAGTATGACTGCAATTTCAGCATACATTAAATGTATACATCACTGCCAAGTAACTCCCACTTCAGCAATACCACCAAAAATACATCTGCACCAATCTCAGATCTGCAAATGATCACTAAGACTGCTGCAACATGAATAATCAGCAATACATCAACTCAATGGGAGCTGTCCAACATGTGTACTGCATACATATGTACTCGTATCATCTTCTGATACCCAAAACACCAAGAAATCTCTGCAATTTCTCCAAAATCACACAAGCGGGAGATAAAAATGCTCAAATCACTAGAAGATTTGCTTCAGCAATATTCCCAAAGTGCACTTCACGCATTAACTTTGCCAAAATCCACAGGTTTCAGCAAAAGCCCCAAAATTTTATGGGTCCAATGTTGAGAAATTTCACTCAAATGAGTAAAATTTCAGTAAATTTGGCACGATCCCCTATTCAAGAGCGCACAATGTTTGCAATTTCTAATGCAGATGCCTCAATTTTGCATGAGCAGCACTCAATCTGAAAAGCCCCAAATTTTTGGGCATAAATATGTACAAATCTGAACTCTATGCTTATGCGCGTGAACCCTTGTCAGGCCAAGGGGAAATTCAATAAGGATTTTGGACAAAAACGAATTTGTGACCTTAAGGAAAAATGATGTGATGAGGTCCGTTGACTTGCCAGTCACATTGCGTGACCTGGAACCCCGCCGGCTATCCGTCTCGCGTGATGCAGGAACCCTCGTCCGACAGCTGCCCGTTTGACTCATGTGATGCAGGCGACGATGTCTCAATGTAGGCGTTACTTACTAGTTGCCACGTTGGTTTCCGTCGGACGTCGCCTATCGCCTGCTGCTGTCCAGTCGTCTGCTGCCATTATGCTGGACACGAAGTCCAGTCATCACACCGGAAACGACGCCCTCTGCCATCACGACTGCTGCTGCCCGCTAGTCCATGCTGGTCATGCTGGACCTGCCTCCTGGTCCCAACTGTTCACGAGTTGCCTTTGACCTCGGAAAGTGTACACTATGTGCTCTGATACCAATTTGAAGGGAAGAGTGCACGATGGAGTGCGAGATCAAGGCGTGAGCTGCAAAGCAAAGCTAAGAGTTAGAGGGAGTGAGCGCAAAGATAGGTGAACCAGTTCGTGATAGTACACAAAGAAATAAAAGAATGTATTTATATATTAGGGTACAATAAGGGTGTGTTCACGCCTGTAAGACCATATACATGGAGACGAAGGGACTTTACACCCACTTTACACCCAATATGTATTTTTAAAATCTCACTTAGCATGTGGATTAATTTTTAATCACATGGTTAAGTAAACGTCGCACATGTGAGGTGTAATAGGGGTTAGAGTAAATTTACGCGTCCGAAACCCAAGGAAATCACAAGATGTCTCAAAGGCAAAAGTTGTTATAAGTTGTGTTGTGTAGGTATTTGATGGTATTTGGTGTCAATTCTTAGCGTAGGTCATTCATTTGGCCACAAGTGTCAGTTGGTGACACTAGAGAAGTGGTGTTTAATGGTACCTAACGCTAATTTCACGGTCAAAGATGACACAGAGACACTCGGAAATGGAAGTTGCCCAGCCAATTTAATTATTGGCTAGTCAAAAAAAAAATTTGGGCACCGAAATAATTATTATATTAATTTGTTAATATTTAAAGACTAAAAATTAATATTTAATTATGAAACCATGAAACCAACCTTCCTTTCGTAGATGGGTGGTAATTCCCTCATTACTATTTTTTTTGTTATTTTAATTTTTTTATTTTTGGCTTTTCTAGCAACAAGAATGCCACAATACAAATCTAACATGCAAGGAGACAATTTCTTTAGGCAATTGTGCTTGCTATCTGCTTAAGTGTGACTGTTGATTTCAATGGCATGGCTAAAATCTAGAGTCATACGGAGCTATCCTACACTTATGGCTGTTGTTTGCTCAATCATTCCTCCTTATCTAGCACTTGTGTCGCTGTCACATGGACCATGGCAGTGACAAGATGCATGCACACTGCTGTAAGTCATGTGACAAGAGACTTTAACTGCACACTACTAGCTAAATGGGGATAGCGTGCTAGCTTTACGCTTTTTTGCTTGCACTTTGGGGCTGTCATTGCCTGTGTAAGGTGTAGGTGCATGTTGCTCGTATCAACTTCAACCCTGTAACCAACCACAAAAATCAGCACTAGCGCAAAGCCTTGGCTTGCAATCAGGTGCGTTGCACCCACCAAATCAAGTAATTGAGTGGTATCCAGGACAATGGAACCATGAGATCAACCTTCCTTTTCAGATATGGTGGTAATTCTTGATCAAGCACTTAATTACAACAATCAATAAATAAACATAAACCGAAAAATGCACAATTTACCTTAAAATACTTAGACAATAGATACCCTAATGATCCCAAAACTAGCACCCCTTTGGCCCTTTCAGTCTTTCTTTAACTTTATTGACTAATGGATTGAATACAAGCTCAGATTCCACAATCTTCTTATCTCATCCAAAAGCCCCTTGCTGTAGCTGCAATCAGCACACAAAATGGGCCGATTGCCGCTTGAATTTGATCCAAGACTTGCTTTAATTGAACCCCAAATGATCACAATGGATGGATTGGCATTTGAAATCCCTAACATATCCACAATTTTCAAATGCTGATTTTTGGGTCCCAAGGTGGCTACTAAACCCCAATTTCTACAAAAGTTTAGGGCTTGCATTAAACTCCCTCTACTATCCACCAAATCTAGCTGAGATTTGCTCCAAATGGCTAAGATAAGCTAAGATCTTCTAAGAATTGATTGAAGGTGAGAGAATGCCAAAGAGAGAAAATTCAAAGATTTCTCACAAAGAAACCCTCCAATCTGCTTGTTGCGTGTTGTATGCTTCAACTAGCAAGAAAAACACCTGCCTGCAGCTTGGGAGAACCAAAATTGTTATCATCAATCAACTGATGATATTGCCAATCTCTGATGGGCCTTCTCTTGATGTGGCCTGTCTATTGATGGCTCCAAACGGCTGTCACATGCTGTAATCTGTTGTTTTTTGCTCAAAAAATAGACCAACAACCTTCTCTCTCTCCTTCTCCAACTGAAAATGAATCTGAATGGCTAAGGCCAAGCCCCAAAAACGTTTTATTAGTTTGCATGGGTATTTTTTCAAGTGGCAACCTTCTAAATCCAATTTTCACCATTAACCTGTCATTAATTTGATTTTTAGAATTAAATAATTTTAAAAATTAATTTTAACCCTTCTGACCCTGCCCAAAATTAAATGTGTCTATCCATAATTAAATTGGCTAGGCCATTTGCAACCTAGAGTGGTCCCCAACCTCTGTTGACCTTTAGACTAGCATTAACTAATTAATTAATGCTAGTCCCTAGTGTCACTACTAACACTTATTGGCTAAATAAATGTCCTAGGGTCAAAACTAACACCAACTGACCACCAAAGTGTAGCTAGCATAACTTATCACAACTTTTGTATTTAACACCCCCTATATCCTTGAGGTCCTTGGCCTATTACCATGAAATAACTACCATGTGCATCACATATGCTAAACAACCCTACACATTTGATCAGTAACTTAATGAAGTGTTATCAATAAGATTAAAACATCTCAAAATTTCATGTCTCTGTGATAGTGAAGGGCAAGAAATGAGGGAGAAGTGTAAAAGAGTAGGCGAGGTTTGAAAGAAGAGACAACTCATAAGTTTAAAGTTACAACAACAAAGAAAAATATCATTTTTTCTTTAAAAAGCACCAGCATTCACCTTATAATGGTCATTTTTGTAAAATATGGTTTGAACACATGGAATTTATATAGTACCGTACAGTACAAAGATATCATATTGTATCGTGCGAAATGTAGTGTATGCGAACGGAGTGCAACCCTGGTATCTCCAAACTTCTCATCCTTTCCCTTGTTAGCATATTCACATTTTCCTTTCTTTGTCCATTCACTTGACATATCTCTGGCAATGGCACAACTAAGCGGAGTTTTTATTTCTTCCCTTTCTTCTTCTTTTGTCCATTCACTTGATTTATTTGCAGCAAAAGCATAGCTAAGAGGGTCTACTCCACTTATTTCCTTATTTTGAGTCTCCTACTCCAAGATCATAGATATTATGTTATAAAGACATGTATTTTTAAAACCTCACTTAACATGTGGATTAACTTTTAATCACATGGTTAAGTAAATATTGCACATGTGAGAAGTAACTAGGGTTAGAGTAAATTTACGAGCCAAGGATCCAAAGAAATCATGGGATGTGAAAAACAAAAGTTGCTATAAGTTATGCCGCACATGTACTTGGTGATATATGTGGTGCCAATTGTTGGCCTAAGTCATTCATTTGGCCTTAAGTATCAATTGGTGACACTCGAGAAGTGGCATTTAATGGTACTTAACGCCAATCTGATGGTCAAAGATGGCATAGAGACACTCAAGAATTGAAGTTGGCTAGCCAATTTAATTATTGGCTACTTGGTGGTATCTGGTGCCAGTTGTTAGCTTAAGTCATTCATTTGGCCATAAGTATCAATTAGTGGCACTCGAGAAATGACATTTAATGGTACTTAACGCCAATCCGATGGTCAAAGATGGCACAAAGACACTCGAGAATGGAAATTGGCTAGCCAATTTTATTATTGGCCAGTCATATTATTTATTAGGGCAACAAAATAATTAGTAGATTAATTTTCAGTATTTGAATACCGAAAATTAATATTTAATTATAAATAATGCTGAAAAAACCATTTGGGAAGGTTGCCACTTGTCAAAAATACCCATACAAGAGAAAAAAACGTCTTTAGAGGCTAGAGAGAGTCATTTTAGTGGATTCAACCTGCAAGAGAGGGGAAGGAGATGCTGCTAGTCTGATTTGCAGCCATTGGAGGACCTTCTAAGGCAGCCAAGGATAGGAGAAGACCAATCAATAGCAAGTGACAATATCTACAGGCTATTGAGACAAGACACCAACAGTAAATTACCAATTTTCTTCAGATCTTTGCATCTACAAGGTGTTGAGATAGAGCAGCAATAGTAAATGATAGATTTTCTTTAGTCAGCATTCACTCTCATCTCCCAACCTTTCTACAGCCTTGCTCTGCAGATTATAGTTTTAAGATCACCAGAGACTGAGAAATTTCAGATTTCTCTGCTAGCTGTAAATCCTAATCTACAGTAGAAATTAGAATTTAGCAACAGCCTCATGAAGCGTGCCAAAAATTGGAAGCTCCAAGACTTGGATTCAACAAGGGTGAAGCTGTTTTCAGTCAAATTCAGGTGGAGGGACCAACAAATCAATGAATTTAGGGCATTTCCCATCTCGATCAAAGAGGGTGAAGGCCAATTGATTGCCCAAATCAAGGGACAAATCAGATTGAAGACTTACTAGTCATTTTGGACAGCAAGGGAGTTGGAATACCAAAAGGGATTGGGAGAATCCCATTGTACATCTTCTTCTTTAATTAAGTTAAATAAATACCAAAAGGGGCGCCAGTTTTAGGGCCAACAAGGTGTCCATTATGCAAGATTGTAAGTTAACTTGCATTTCTCAGATTTGTAATAAATGTTATTGTTGTAACTAAGATATAATCAGGAAATTACCACCCATCCATGGAAGGAAGGTTGGTTTCATGGTTCCATTGCCAGGATTACTACTCAATCCCTTGATTTGGTAGGCCCCACGCACCTGATTGCAAGCCAAAGCTTTGTGCTAGTGCTGATTTTTATTCTCAGCTGAGAAATTACAGCATTATGTATTCATACAATGAGATGGACTCAAGCAATGATGATGCCTCTTAGTATGAACATTCACATGGGAATGAAGGAAATGCAATGCCTAACCTTAGACAAGGCTCAGACCATGGACAGCAAGCTGAAAATGTTGTTGTTGGGCAAGATGCACGGCCTTCAGGGCATAAGGAGGCTGATGACTAGCAAAGTGAAGAGGAATTTGATGACCAATTCAAGAATCGAATGAGGATAGCAACAATTCTCTTTGCTGAATTGGCAAAGGATCCTCAATTTACCTAATTTTTTGAATGCTCCGAAGAAGGACAGCAAAGGCAAGAAGAAGAATACGTCTTTCACACCTTCGGGATAGCATGATGCACTGAAGATGATGCAAACCCTTCATTTAAAGCTCCCAAAGATGCTAATGAAATAAAACAATTGGTACCTATGAGGCAAGAAATGCAAATGCAAGGCCATCACGGAAGTGCCAATCCAATGAATTTTGGACAGCCAAGCATGCATGCTATGATGGGGCTATCAAAAGTGGTGCAACAATGGAAGCATAAATATAAGCTGTAATAAACTGATGAAACACAAGACAAAAGAGAAAGGGAAAGAAAGAACACAATACAGATAAGAACTCAGATGTATGCTTGGGAAATGGAATCCATATATCAGACACGAGACTGTCTCATACAACAGTGAGCCACAGCCTGCGTGGGCACCGGCATAGGCTCCTCTCTCCACGGGAACTCCAAGTGGTGAATTAACCAACTAAGGAGGAGGATCCCAAAATAAATAGGCACAAATAATGCCATAAAATATGTCAGGTCAGCCAGCAATAAATGCCAAATATGACCATAAAATGACACAATTAAAAATGTCTAAATAACCTAAATAATGTGCCCAAGCCTCTGCAATTCAAACTCGCACATGAGCTGATATATCTGCTAACACCCTCTCCAGATCATGGGTGATCTAATGCAATACAATGGTACAATGAGAATGAATCATAAACCATATAACATAGAACCACCAAGTAGAACCATGGATACCCAAGCAATGGGTGATCAAGCCACCACCAAGGTGCCTCGGAGAGAACTTGATGTCGATGTCAATCGTACCAACTCCAGAAAATAGAGAAGATCATAGTAGCTCTCAATGTCTATCAACAATGCCGCTAATGTAGCATGCATGACCAACCTATCACCAATGCCACAACACATAAATAACCATGGATCCTCTCCTTTGGCCAAACTGCAATCCTTTACATATAGCCACTAGGTCTTTGAGGCACCACTCTTGATCATGCATACACTCCATCATCCACCTAGTGGAAAACCTCTCTACCACCACTATACATACTAGAAACTCCTCATGCAGAGATGCCACTATATAGTTATTACTCCCCTTGCATATATTCTTTCAATGCTTGAGAATGTTGTGCCTAAATACTTGTCTTGTCATCTACCATGAGGTATCAGTACCCTATTGGGGCATGTCTAAGGTGTGTCCTCTTTCACCTACAACTATGCTCCTCGACATAACCAGAAGACCCTTGTATATCTAGCACATCCAAGTTCATGATGGGCTGGTTCTTTGACAAAGAGCGAGTGGCTTTCGTCTAGTTGTACCTGGCAGACTTCGGTCAATGCGTCAAGGACATCCCTCTCTTGATTCTATGGATCTATATAGAAATATAGATGAGGTGCGGCTACCCCATCTCACCACCCTCTCACACTCCCTCTCCGGCACTGGAGAGTCGTAAGGGATGACCTCACCACCACCACTAGAAAGCAACTGAGAAAGGGGCCACCAAGCCCTTCTTGCGATCCGAAGAAGAGGATCCCTTCCACGCCCTTGGACTTCGCCTTGGCCGGAGGATCTGAGTCAGAATCTAAGGCAGATGATGACTTGTCACAGGAGTCTGCATCCCGCTTTAGCTTTTGCTCCTTTTTCTTCCTAGAAGCCACTAACTCTTTGCAGTCCTTCCTTAAGTGACCCTACTTGCCATAGTGATAACACTGGACCTTCAACTTCTTCGTCTTCGGACCCCTCTCAGAAGCTGCAAGAGCCTCACCTGAACCTCCATAATGTGACGGAAGCCTCCCTTGCAGTCGCAAAGTCACCTCATGCTCAAGTAGCATCGAGAACATATGAAAAAAATTGACAGGAGTCGTAGATGTTTGCGCCCGTAAAGCATTCGCCACTCCATCAAACTCCCGACAAAGCTTGTAGAGTACTGTACCAACAAGATATGCCTCTACATAGTGCAAAGCTGGTCCTGGAGTTGGATAACTCCAAGTAGGAATGATTGGATCGTATCTTTGGGTTCAAACTTCAGTTGTTAGAGCTGGCCATAGAGAGTAACGGCCCTCATGGTTAGAGGAGCCTTGTACATCAACTGCAACTTCGACCATACATCTAGATTTCTTTGGAAATACACCGAAGTAAGGCCGAATAAGCACGGGCATCATCCAAATCCCATGTGAGCACTGCCTCCTCATGGTTGTCTTCATCAAAATCAAATGAAACAGAAGAAGGTTGTTGAGGACGTGTCATAGCTCCGCCAACCACATACCATAACTGCTTCTGGATAAACCAATCCTTCGTCACCGCACTCCATGTGTAATAATCAAGTCCAAGGAGCTTGCCATCAACGGATGTGCACGGAGAAGCCATCTATAGAGAATGTAGAAGAGAAGTAGAGAAAAGAAGGTATTTGGAGAGGGAACACAACCAAAACACGAGCACAGACTGCAAAAAACAAGAGTTCACATACAATATAACCCAAAATTTGACCAAAAGAAGACAAAAGGTGCTGCAAAAAATCAAAAACTGCCAAAAACAGCCTGAAGGTACAAGTGCCCAGCCAAGGAGAAGTCAAGAACACCAAAACACAGGCTGAGTACTACCACAAACAGGCTAGAAAACTGTCACGGCAGCCTGAAAACTGAAAACGCATGCAACATAGGGACTATAGACAGCAAGCGATGGCAAATCTGTTGGAAAACGTAGGTAAAACAAGTCACCTGTATGGAACAACAGGCACCTGATCAACAAGGGTGAAAACAGTCCTAGAATCAGCAAGAAAACACAGTAAGAGCACAAATCCTGAAATCCGATACCATGTCAGAAGTGGTGCAGCAATGGAAGCATAAATATAAGTTGTAATAAACTAATGAAACACAAGACAAAAGAGAAAGGGAAAGAAAGAACACAATACAGATGAGAACTCAGATGTATGCTTGGGAAATGGAATCCATATATCAGACACGAGACTGTCGCATACAACAGTGAGTCACTGGTTGCGTGGGCACCGGCACTGGCTCCTCTCTCCATGGAAACTCCAAGTGGTAAACTAGCCAACTGAGGAGGAGAAGCCCAAAATAAATAGGCACAAATAATGCCATAAAATATGTCAAGTCGGCCAGCATTTAATGCTGGTCGACCAGCAATAAATGCCAAATATGACCATAAAATGACACAATAAAAAATGCCTAAATAACCTAAATAATGTGCCCAAGCCTCTACAGCTCAGACTCACACATGAACTGATATATCTGCTAATACGGGCAGCCAGGATATTTTGGTGGAAGCACGATTTTTCATGCTATGGTTGGACAAGAATTGCATATGGGAATGTATGACACAAATCCCTATGATATGCAACAACCAATGCATGGTGTGCAAGGCCCAATGTATTCGGGTATGGCTGGAAATATACAAAACCCTATGTATGGCAGCATTGGCTTGTTATCTAGGGCACAAAGTAGCATATTTGGTACTGCATCTACACCCTTGAATGCTTATGGGGCTCAAGGAATGAATGTTGGTCATGCAAATGCTCCATTTGGTATTGGTTTTGATGTAAAATCAGCACGCTTTTGCAACAGCCAATGTATGACAACTTGACACCCAAAGGGCAGCAAAAGACTATGATGAGGATGGAAAAGTAGTGAAGTTTGAGTCCTTCAATGGTGTACAAGATAGGCTGAAAGCTTTGACTTTCATTCAGCAGTTTGATGTAGCCTATTCAAGGGGGAACTTCACGGAGTCCTCGAAGTTTCAAAAGGCAACCACTTTCTTGAAAGAGAATGCATTACAATGGTAGTCCACTCTTTTAATCCAAGGTAGAGCACCATCAACGTGCGTACAATTCAAGCAAATGTTTGCATCGAATTGGTTGACAAGTACCTTTGAGTGGACATCATGACGGCTTGGAATAAGCTGGATGCTAAGGAATGTAAGAATTTACAGCAAAATAATAAGAAGTTTTGGGATGCATTGCCGCCTATTACTTCTTATCACCCCATACCCCTTCATGTGCAAGTCAAAAATTTGCATGTAGCATATGCAAAGATAAAACATGCACTTCAGAGATAGCAAGAAAAGCCAAAGAGGACAGCTGATTGCCACAAACGTGCTTTGTAGTTTGCAGAGGATGATTATATATCGCTGCATTTTGAAAAGGCAAGGCTGAAAGAGATAAAAGGAAGAGAAAGATTGTATTCGAAGTTGAGTATGAGATACTATGGCCCTTCCAAGTGTTGGAGAAGATCAGCAATGTGGCATATTGGCTGAAATTACCTCCACATTGGCGGATATGTTGACGCCTTTTCATGGTGATGTGCTAGAGGATATGTCTGTTGACATTCAGCCTGAGATTGAGGAGCTAGATGAGATTTTGATACCCAAGTAGATTTTGGGACATAAGGAAATAAAGGTCAAAGATAAAGTTTCCAAGAGATACTTGGTGATATTTCAGAATTATTTACCAATGGATGCCAAATGGATGAAAAAGGATAACTTGGCAAACCATCCTCAATTGTTGCAGCTTTACCTAGATGCTTTTCAATTAGAGCTGACTTTAGTTCGCGCTCCGTGAAGTACAACAGAGCAAGGGTCCGGAGTATTGCCTCATGCTCAAGGGGGAGGTAGCACTTCCACTCCTCCAGTTATGGACAGCTCTCGTATGTAGTGGATCTCAGATATTTTCAGCATGCATTCAAGGTACTGCGCTAACAATATGTTTGCCATGAGATCACTACTTAGTGTACTAGTCACTGTGAGATGTATGCAGATGAGTATGAGTTTCACCCAGGCATTGGAACTATACTTTTGCATCAGCTTATGATCAATTTGACATGAATTTTGTCTCAATTTTGAGACAAAAATTCTGATCAGTTTCATCTAAGCTTTTTATCAGGAGAACCATTTATGGTCACTTTTGAAATTAGTTTTGCATCAATTTTTGTATTGATTGCCGGTCAGTTTTTGCAAGGAGAGTGTGATCAATTTGGGGTCACATTTGCAGCACTTTGTGATCAGCTCTTAAATCAGTAATTGATCAGTTTATGATCAGACTATGCTTAATTTTCAATGGTTTACATCTGGTTCCATAGACAACAGCATATGTTATGAAGCCATTGATGTTTTAGCCATGGTTTATGCTTGGTTATGCTATGCTATGGTTTGGTTTTGCATGATAAGTTGAGCTCATGAGAAATAGACATGTCACATGATAATCTGGCAATGTTTTTAAGATTCTTTGAGTCTTATGTTATGTTATTATAGACTGGTAATTTTCAACATGTGTTGGGCATATGGAATGGTTGAGCAGCAATGCGCAATGTTGTATTAACTATGATGCCTTATGGAAATTCCAATCCACTATTTTTCTTTTAATGCATCTGGCAACACAATCGAGGACAATTGCAAGGATTTTAAGGGAGAGTAATGTCATGAGGACATGTATTTTTGAAACCTCACTTAACATGAGGATTCATTTTTAATCACATGGTTAAATAAATGTTGCACATGTGAGGTGCAACTGGGATTAGAGTAAATTTACAAGCCCGGGACCCAAGGAAATCACGGGATATCAAAGGCAAAAGTTGCTATAAGTTATGCCGCACAGGTACTTGGTGGTATCTAGTGCCAAGTTGTTAGTCGCAGTCATTCATTTGGCCATAAGTGTTAATTGGTGGCACTAGAGAAGTGGTGTTTAATGGTACCTAACACCAATCTAGTGATCAAAGATGGTGCAAAGACACTCGAGAATAGAAGTTGCCCAGCCAATTTAATTATTGGCCAGTCAGATTATTTTTCAGGGCACCGAAATAATTATTAGATTAATTTTCAGTATTTAAAGACTGAAAATTAATATATAATTATTGATAATGCTCGAAAAAACATTTAGAAAGGCTATCACCTATCAAAAATGCCCATACAAGACTAAAAAGTATCTTTAGAGGCTAGGGAGAGACATTTTAGTGTGTTCAGCCTTCAAGAGAGAGGGAGGAGATGTTGCTGGTCTGATTTGCAGCCATTGGAGGATCTTCTGAGGCGACCAGGAGTAGGGCAAGACCAATCAACAACAGAGACAGCATCTACAAGTTATTAAGACAGGTTAGCAACTGTGAATGACTGATTTTCTTGAATTCTTTGCATCTACAAGCTGTTGAGATAGAGCAGCAATAGTAAATGACAGATTTTCTTCAGTTTTTCACAAAGAAAGTCTAAATTTTCTCTCTATTCAACATTCTCTCTCATCTCCCAACCTTCCCAACCTTTCTATAGCCCTGCTCTGAAGATTACAACATTAAGATCACCAAAGGCTAAGAAATTTCAAATTTCCCTTCTAGCTGTAAATTCTGATCTGCAACAAAAATTAGGGTTTAGCAACAGCCTCAGGAAGCGTGCATGAAATTGGAAACTCCAAGTCTTGGATTTAACAAGGCTGAAGTTGTTTTTCACTCAAATTCAAGAGGAGGGACTAGCAAATCAATGAATTTGGGGCATCTTTCATCTCCATCAAAGCAAGTGAAGGCCAATTGACTGCCCGAATCAAGGGGCAAATTAGATTGAAGACTGGTTGGTCATTTTGGACAACAAGGAAAGTTGGAATACCGAAAGGGATTGGGAGAATCCCATTGTACATCTTCTTCTTCTTCTTCAATTAAGTTAAATAAATACCAAAAGAGGTGTCAGTTTTGGGGCCAACAAGGTGTCCATTGTCTAAGATTGTAAGTTAATTTGCATTTCTCATATTTGTAATGAATGTTACTGCTGTAACTAAGTTGTAATCAAGGAATTACCACACATCCATGGAAGGAAGGCTGGTTTCATATTAACTCTTTCCAAGTCATGTCATCTTGGAAACATTAACTAGAAAGACTAGTGTACAAGACATCATGCTTTGGTGAGGGAACCTAGGACAAAAGGGTCACCGCCATATCATCAAATAAAATTGTCTTCCGAAGTCCTTGTGATACTCAAATAGGACTTGATGGAGATTTGTCCATACCACTTGGGTTTATTGAGTAACTTCTCAAAGATTGAAAGGTTAGCTTGGATTTTTCTATGGAAACATGGTTGCTATTGGCTCAATAACTTACATAGCTTAGTCTACTTGTAGGGATAGAAGGATAGCCCTTGGTAGAGATTTGCAACATTGAGCCAAGGGGGTCATCATAAAGAGAGGTACTAACATACACTCTAATTGACTCCATCTTGTTGGTGTGTGATCTTCCATGGTGGGAAAACTAGAGACCAAGAGTTTCCTTATCGGCATCTCCAATGTCATCCAATGAGCAAAGGTTTGGACCTGATAAAGCTTCATCAATGATCAAACCAGTCCACATCTCAAAGACATTAGGGCTATGCCATATACGCACAAGAATTGCATCAATGTAGTTCATTGAAGAAGAAAGCCCATAGAGAAGCCTAATCTATGGAAATATTGTTGGTTGGATCTGCAAGATGTAGTGGAAAAGGGAAAGTAACAAATTCTAGAGGTGGAATGTGTCAAGGATGGCCTCATCTTTGCATCTCCAAAGGGAATAGTTCTGTCGCCAGGTAAACTTTTTAACACTAGCAAAGTTGGGAGGATGGGCACTTGTATCGAGCATGGAATTCTCAAAGGGAAGGGGTGGGAAAGAAGGAAGAGGAGCATGGAATTCTCAAAGGGAAGGGGTGGGAAAGAAGGAAGAGGAGCAGTAGGCTGCCTACCCTAATGATCTGTCATCTTGAGATCTTCAAATCTTATGAAAGAGAATGAAGGGATAATGATCTGCTCAACAAAATCCACTAGGATGTCCTTGAAGGAGCCTTTAATGCAAGAAAAGTCATGATCAGACCTATAAGGGACAGCAATAGGGGAAAGGCAGTACCAGCTAAGAAAACACAGCTATGAGATCTCTCAACAATCAACACTTTTCAATGATACCATGTAAGTACACGTGGAAAATGAATGGACGATGAACATAATGTGTGTGTGTGTGTGTGTGTTTTTTTTGGGGGGGGGGGGGGGGGGGGGGGGGGACAGTGATTGCATACAATGGACAGAATTGCAGCATGAAACAATAGTCGGTGAACCCACCCAATCAAAATGCCTCGGGATCTCTAGGAGGTCTTGTGGCCCTATATCTATGCAAGCAAGGATAGTGATAAGATTTATTTGACCAATCGATCCATTGTAGTTACTTGTGGAGAGTTATTGGACAATTGTACATGGAAATCCTAATTTAGAACTCCTAAATCTCTAGCACTATACAGCTTGATAATTTGGACATCATGGGTCAAGACCCCATCTCATGTGTGGACAATGATTCCTATGGATCATCATCCAACTTTGGAAGGCCATCATTGCAAATCTCATCACCAAACTTGAGCTTGCCAAAACTTCTTGTCATAAAAGAAAATACCTTGATACTTTTGTAATTTGGAATCAAGCTAATTCCATACCTTGTAATTTCCAGCCCTTGTAAATTCAGGCCTTGCCTATGTAAATATGCCCTTAACTTTGGAGATGAGGAGTTAGGATAAAGAAGGCAAGAGGCTAAGAGAAGGGATCTTTTGGCTCATTCACAAAATTTTACGGTTCACTTTCTTGAAGTTAGTTTCCTTCTTGCTAGATGAAGCATCAGCCATGGCTGTCATGTATTCTTTGGAATTCTCATCATTAATACATGGCAAGATGTCTTGGTCCAATAGTTCTTTGTTAATTTATGTCTATTTCAGTTTAGTTAGATTTCTTGTTAGATTTATTTTCCTGGTTGAATGCTTCATTACATTGGTATCAGAGCATTAGTTTAGATCTTGTCAGAAGTCATTTTCATGCAATAGATTAAGTTACAGTGACTAGGGAGTGAAAACCGCAGTTAAAATTCAGTCACAAGAGTTAGTTCTTCCATAACCGTGGTCTAATATGGAGAACTCTTACAAACCGTGACTACGATGGAGGTTCTTTGCATAAACCAGTGGACAATGGCAAGCTCCAACCATTTTGGCAGGTCATGACCAAGATTTGCACCAAAATTGGGGTAAGTTTGAAGAGAATGAGGGTTACATGACTTAGTGGAGCTTAAACTGTGATTACTTTTCAAGAACAGGGGTTCTTCACTTTTCCTACAAGTTTCTCTCATGGAAACCATGGAAATCTCTGATCCTACCTTCAAGCCATGAACTCTATCTTGCCATTTGACCTCACAAGCATCTTCCTTGCTACTTGAGCTTTCTATGGACTACCAATTTTGAGAGTATTGCTCATTTTTTCAACGTAGTATAAGAGTGTGTAGACTGTGTGATCTGCGCCTCATCATACTCCTGCATCACGATGTGAAATTTGGAGCTAATAAGCTCTAGCTAGGCCATACCAAGCTCCTACTTCCTTTGGCAGTTGGTCTCTTCCAAGATTTGATGAGATTTCTTTCATCTTGAGTCTTTCCCTCTCTCACGAAACCCTAACAGGGACAGTTTTGGACAGCAAGCTTATTTTCTCAGATTTCTCATCACGATCATGGGGCTTTTGGTCAATCTCACTTCCTGAAGCCTCTACACAAAGGATAGTACCAACATTGCATGGATTTTCCACCATTGTGGAAGAATGGAGTGGATTCTTGAAAGATTCATGGAAGGGGCAGCCAATGTCAATTGAAGGAAGGGAATTATTGGATTCTCTTACAATGAAGAGTAATCAACATCTTCAACTCAAGTGGTTTCTCTATTGAAGCCTTCTTCATCAAATTTTGGTTCCAATGGTTAATGGAAGCACTCTTCATGAAGATTCTTGATCAAGAAGCTGGAAATTAGCATTGGAAAGCTAAAATGGGGATTTCTTGGATTAATAGAAGCTGAAGTCAAGCTCTATTTGCTGAAGACAAGTTCTATTTGGGGAGATTCCTTCATCAACAACAACACTCTTCTTATACGAGCTTAAGAGGTACTCTAATCAATTTTAATCTCTCTTTAAATCCTCTTGCTGAGCTAAGTCCAATTGATGAAAGAGGGATTAAAATGATAAAGAATCCCATCCATTCTATCAAATGCATTTCATGAGAAAATCCATAGAGCTATGTTAGTGATTGATCATTGCATAATCAATCTCATTCACTAAAATAATCATTTCCAAGTGCCTCAAATTCTCATTTCATTTACCTAACCCTGATATTGAATTGTTTACTCCTTTTGTTCATTGACATGAGTAAAATTTTGCCCAATGGTAAGTGGAATAAGAATTGTTAAGCAGTGAGTCACTGCTGAGGTTATCCCTTACCTATCCCCATTTCAATTTCAGTCTATTCCATTCAAGTTCTTGCATATCATCAAAAGGACAATCAAATTCTTTTCATTCCATGCATTTCATGCTGATTTTTAGAGCTTAGCATTGAACTGCCATGTATATACCCATGAGGAAAAGTGGATGCCGGGCGAGTTGGTAGGACAAAAGAGAGGTGACCCTCCCCTACTAACAAGGACCCTGAAGGGGAGCACAAACAGGCTTGAGAGGGAAATTTGCACACCCCTCAAGTCTCGGATCCCACACATTTAAAGTTCAGGTGCAGGTACCACTCAAGGGAACAAGAATTCAGTTTTCAAGCATGGTATTTTGACATTGGATCAGCATTGAGGTTTTGGGACAGGGTATACAAACAGGGTCCCATTAATCTTGCAGTCTACACTGGATTAGTCAATCATTCTAGTTATTGCAGAGGATATTTTCAGTTTTGGCAGATGTATGGAGTTCCCTTACAAGTCTACAGGGTTGGTAGATACATGAAAATTGAAGGTACAAGTCACTATATGATTAAAACACAGCATTCACAGGTTGCAAGAATTTCCAGACAGCTACAGTAAACTGTCTACAGAATTTTCTGTATTCAACTACTTTCAACACTTCATAGTTCGTTGAAAAGGGGACTTCTCAAGCTTCAAGCAAAGCCAAAGAGCTTGTTATTCGGAGCACTAGAACTCAAGATATTTGAGTTTTTCCTCTGCTGTATATACAGGACAAGAAGTTACTCATGGCAAGGAATAAGAAAAAGGATCCTATTTTGGAGACCATCAATGAAGAGCTGAGAGAATACCAACATGAACATGAACATGAAAATCCTCAAGAAGCTATATACCATAGGCATTATGAGAATGAAGAGGTTGATGTAAGTTCCACTCATTCTCCTATCAATCAACCAATGAATAGAGTTGAGATGTCCCATGCTTCCATGAACTCTAACAGCCTACAACAACTCTCAAATGATATTAAAGAGATGAAATCAGGTTTTGATGGTATGAGGATGGGCATTGACAAGTTAGTAGCTATCTTTAGTGAAAAGATGTTGCCTACAGCTGGTCCTAATGTTCCAAACCCTCCTTTGGCTGAAGACCAACCCTGTTATATTTATAAGGTAAATTAAGGGAAACATGCACGAGGCATGACCATCCGGGGCCTTGGGCGCCCGAACGGGGTTTAGGGGAGCCTAGAATTAAAGAGAGTCCAAGAATAGTAGGACTCACTAAGATTTGACGGCTGGCAATCGGATCACGATGAGTGTGGCCGGCAATTAACTAGGCAAGGCTGGGAGGTGAAACAGATCTCGTGCCCTTTGAGTGTCGAACTGTTTTTCCTCAAGAATTCTGCATCATCTTCTTAGACATCTTACATTGGTATCAGAGCCGCCATCGCATCTTGTTGGAGCTGTCGGGTCTTCATCTTACTAGTCAGTCGTGAAGTTTTTTTCTGGCGGTTACAAGCACAAGGGCCAGACGATTCGACTGCCACGACACGTCATCTGTCAGTCATTTAAGGCCGCCGCCCGTCTTCCGTCAGTCGTTGAAGGTCACCACACGAAGTTGTAAGCTGTGATCGTAACACGTCACGAAAGTGTGACACGTAGCAGGGAGACGAAAAGCGTCAGGCGACTGCTGTAAGCAACCATGACGAAAAGCGTGAGGCGACTGCTGTAAGACGTGACGGAAAACGTCAGATGGTACTTCAGGTGTTACATATCATACGATTGTCTTTGAGGAGTAGTTTTACAGCAGGATCGTGTCCACCCGACTAAAGCCAGGAGTCAGATCGCTACCAGCTAACTGAAGTCAATCAAACCCGCTTTTTACATAGAAGATATACCGGTCGTTCTCGTGATTCTTCCGTTTCTACCACAGAACTTCACTTCCAGCATGACTGGTTTACTGCTTTAGTCCGGGAAGGCAAAATTTGTTCCTTACTCTTCGGGTTTATTTACAAAACCAGCAACAGTTGCCTGCCATTACAAGACCCCTGCTGACATATTTGGAGGAATATCGTGAGATAATCCTCAAATTGGAAGGAATAGATGAATTTCAAAAGACAAGAGGATTCATTAGGGGACTAGATAAAGCCTGTAAAAAGGAGTTCACCTAAGACGCTGGAAGAGGCAATTAAATTTGCATTAATCAATGAAGATAGTACGCGTCCAGATACACTCACTAGTCTCACTGATACGGAGCCCAAGTCTAAGGAATTGGAAACCTCAAAATTTATGGGCAAATTTAAAAGGAAAATACCATTTTTTAAGGGTAAAAAACAACCTTTTGAAAAGAAACAATATATAAGGCCAAAGTTAAGTCCAGACGACTTTGATAAGGCCAAAAAAGAAAAGCTGTGTTTCAATTGCCTATCCCCTAACCATGCTGCTTGGAATTGCCCTCAAAGGAAAAAGAGGGAAGACAAAGGAAAGGATAAGGACAAGGGCAAGGGAAAAGAAAAACAAATCCATGTAGTGCAGACCTTAGAATTAAAGGGGCATGAAAGGTATAAATCTTTAGAGGTCTTGCACATGGATGTACAACACAAGTATTGTATGTCAACTTCTATGTGGCAGTCTACCTTTGGTCCACATGATTTAGTTAGAGTGCATGGATTGATAGCTGGAAAGAGGGTTAGAGTCATGATTGATAACTCTGCTACACATAATTTTATAAATTATACACTTGTCAAAAAATTGAAACTTTCCCAACAAAAGAGTGGGTATCAATATGTTGTTCGTATGATGCAAGGCCAAGATAATAAAATATGGGATACAATGGTATCCAATTTGGAAATTGAGATTCAAGGATATAAAGATAAACTTGATTTTCAAATCATGAACATGGAAAGAGCTGACATTATTCTAGGGAGGGAGTGGCTATGGGAATTGAAACCATCCTTAAAACGTAGTTACCATCATAATACACTGGAATTTGAAAGGGATGGTAAGACTTTTGTCATTCAAGGTGAACATGAAGTATCTGATAATCCTTTGCTATGTTCCACTGAGGTTCAGAAGCTGATAAAGAAGAAAGTTTGTGAGATATACATGTTATGTTCTCTTCCTGTACAAAACACTTTTACTTTCTGTAATATAAAGCAACAATTTTCTTATGTTTGTGAGTTGAATGTAAATAATGAATTAAGTAGTTTGTTAGATGAATTTAAAGATGTGTTTCCTTCTGATTTACCAAGCGCCCTTCCACCAGATAGGGGTGATATAAATCACCCAATTGACACAAATAAGGATACTCACCCTATTTCTAAACCACCTTATAAGTTAAGTGAAACGCAGCATCAAGAAGTTGAAAGACAAATTGAGAATTACCTTGATAAAGGGTTTATTCAACCCAGTAATTCACCTTGGGCTTCGCCAAATTTATTAGTAAAGAAAAAAGATGGTTCTATGCGACTTTGTGTTGACTATAGGACACTTAATAAAATAACAATGAAGAATAAATTTTCTATGCCCAAAATGGAAGATCTTTTTGATCAATTACAAGAGGCAAAATTCTTTACAAAGATAGATTTAAGATCAGGCTATCAGCAAGTAAGAATTAAGGCACAAGATGTTCCTAAGACAGCATTTCGTACTAGATACGGGTGTTATGATTTTTTGGTGATGCCTTTTGGCCTCACTAATGCACCAGCTACCTTTATGAAGCTGATGAATAGTGTTTTACGGCCCTATCTAGGACATTTTGTAGTAGTCTTCTTGGATGATATCTTGATATTTAGTAAATCAAGAGAAGAACATTTAGAACATTTACAATTAGTATTCCAACTGTTAAGAACACATTCCCTTTATGCTAAGAAAACTAAATGTGAATTCTTTGCACAAAAGGTCAAATATTTGGGGCATATTATCTCGAAAGAAGGAATCCAAATGGATCCAAAAAAAGTTAGGGCAATTATTGAATGGCCATCTCCAAGGAACCTGGAAGAGCTGCAGATCTTCCTAGGTTTATCTGGATTTTATCATAGATTCATTCGAGATTATGCCAAAATAGTTGTTCCAATGACAGACCAACTTAAAGGAAAAGGAAAGAGCTTTAATTGGGGAACAGACCAAAATGAAAGTTTTCAAAAAATTAAAGTAGCTATTGCTACAGCTCCAGTATTATTAATAGTGGATCCCAATAAACCATTTGTGGTTGAAGCTGATGCCAGTGATAAGGCGATAGGTGCGGTCTTATTACAAGAAGGTCGACCAGTTGCTTTTGAAAGCAAGAAATTGGACCGTGCAAAACAGAATTATTCTGTTTATGAGAGGGAGTTGTATACAATAGTACATGCAATGAAAAAATGGAGGCACTATCTGTACGGTGCCAAACTTTTGATTTTATCGGATCATGAAAGCATTAAGTGGCTTAATGATCAACCGGATTTACACGGGCGTAAAGCCAGATGGGCCGAACTCCTCCAAGAGTTCGACTATGAGATAAGATATAGAAAAGGAAAGTATAACATAGTAGCTGATGCACTCAGCAGAATGCCCATCATAAATGAATTGAGTTTTACTCAGTTCACTTTCAACTTGCTTGAATCTTTAAAAGGGAAATGCCAAGTTGATCCGGCATATTCCAATATATGGGAAGCAATAAAAAATGGGGATCCAAATGAAAGTGCTTCTACTGAGGAAGGAATATCTGAGGATGTTCAACAAGGAAATGGAGCATTAGGGGTTACTCAAATTGAATTCAAGTGGAAGAATTTTACCATTGATAATGGTTATTTACTCTACAAGGGTAGGGTATGTGTCCCGAAAGATACAGAAATAAGACGTCAGATACTCTTTGAGTGTCATGATACCCCTAGCGCGGGACATCCAGGAGTTAATAAGACTTATAGTCTTATTAAAAGGCAGTTCTATTGGCCTGGAATGAATAAGGACGTCCTTGACTATGTGGTCAAATGTAATAAATGCCAGGTTAATAAAGCTGAAAGATTGAAAATGGGAGGACTTCTCCATCCACTAGAGATTCCTTCGGGAAAATGGGAGAATATCTCCATGGATTTTATTGTTGCTTTACCCAGAACACAGAGGGGGTACGACTCTGTGTGGGTGATTGTGGATAGGTTAACCAAAATGGCTAGGTTCATTCCAACTTCAACTGATGTTAAAACACCAAAATTGGCTAGATTGTTCGTAGAGAACATATACCGATTGTATGGCCTTCCGGCAAATATAGTTTCTGATCAGGATAGAAAATTTGATAGTCAATTTTGGCGTGCGGTATTTAGGAAGTTGGATACTAAACTTAGCATGAGTACGGCGGATCACCCGCAAACTGATGGGCAAACTGAAAGGGTTAACCAAATCCTTGAAGATATACTTAGGGCATATGTAAGTAAAAGGCAAACTAATTGGGAAGAGTATCTACCGATAGCAGATTTTGCATATAATAGTGCCAAGCACTCTTCCACTGGATATAGTCCATTTATGTTAATGTATGGTTTTAGCCCAGAGCTCCTTCATGCAGGAAAAGATTCAGGCAGCTAAGGATTTTTTGGAGGATATGAATAGTATGTTAAAATTGGCTCAAGAAAATATTAAAAAATCTCAAAATCGAGCTAGAGCATATGCAGATCCTCACCGAAGAGACATCTCCTTTAAAGAAGGAGAATTGGTCTATCTTAAGGTGCCTAAACAAACTAAAACTATGAAAAAGGGACAATGCCCAAAGCTTTCACCCAGGTATTGTGGTCCTTTCACAATACTTAAAAAGGTGGGAGAACTGGCTTACAAGCTCCAACTACCTGCTGGTAGTAAAATACATCCAGTTTTTCATGTAAGTAAGTTAAGGAAGAAGCTGGGTGATTTGGATAATTTAATTTTAAATGATAATATTGAGGAGCTATTAAATGATCAATCTAATCCACATGAACCAGAAAGAATATTAAATGTTCGTAATAAACGAACAAGGAATACTATTTTGTCAAGAATGTTTGGTTAAGTGGAAAGATTGTTCAGAAGAAAGCTCAACATGGGAGCGAGTAAGTACCTTAAAGAAAAGATTTCCCAATTTACAGTTAGACCTTCCAAGTATCGTTTTCGAGGACGAAACCAATTCTTAAGGGGAAGGAAATGTTATATTTATAAGGTAAATTAAGGAAAACATGCACGAGGCATGACCGTCCGGGGCCTTGGGCGCCCGAACGGGGTTTAGGGGAGCCTAGAATTAAAGAGAGTCCAAGAATAGTAGGACTCACTAAGATTTGACGGCTGGCAATCGGATCACAATGAGTGTGGCCAGCAATTAACTAGGCAAGGCTGGGAGGTGAAACGGATCTCGTGCCCTTAGAGTGTCAGATTGTTTTTCCTCAAGAATTCTGCTTCATCTTCTTAGACGTCTTACAAACCCAAACCCTCTACTCCAACGGTGGTAGGACAATTTGAGATTGGGGAATCATCAAAGGCTAAAGATTTTATACAGCCCACTTCATTTCAGCCTCAGCCCCATCAATCAAAGGTCTATTCTCAACCACATGGGCAAGATCCACACAATAGGGTTCAAGCAAGCTCTAGGCATGAAGAGGACATCCATGGTTGCAATCCATTTTATAAACAATTCTATCCTCGACTTAATATTGGTGGGCATGAACAAGGGCATGTGAATTCAGCCCCAAACTCCTATGGACAGCAACAACACAATCCTCATACTCAAGTTCAGCCTAATAGGCCAAGTCCTTTATCCAATCATGGTTGGCCTCAACAAAACAGTGGGCAACAACCACCATTTAATACTCCTATGCATGGACAACATCAAGGATACCATGGGCAACCTTTCAATATGGGTAACACTCATTTTTAGCCTCAAGAACATTATTTCCAGCCACAAGGTCATGATATGCAGTATGGACAGCAAACCCCATTTGCACAAGAAACTTGGATTAATGAATTCCCTAGACAAGGCTCATTTGGTAACTCTTTTGGACAGCAACACCATAATGGACAGCAGTACCACAATGGGCAGCCACCTCAATATGAGAGAGATTATAAAGAGAAAATTGTCATCTCAAATTTCAAAGGGAAGAATCCTTCACCTACGGAGTTGGAGTGGTTTGACAAATTGGAGATGTACTTTTCCCTTTATCCAAGGCCCGAAAATGCCAAAGTGAAGTTTACAGCCCTTTATTTAGAAGGCCATGCACATACTTGGTGGAGATATATAACAAGAATTGGGCATGATTTCTTATCTTGGGAAGCACTAAAGAATGCTATGATTGAAGTCTTTGTCTCTCCCATTGAAAAAGAGAGCTTGGAAAAGAAATGGTTCACCCTTGAGCAACGTGGTCTTTCGGTTAGAGAGTATTCAAATCAGTTTTTAAACCTCTCAATGTATGTTCATGGAGTCTCCGATAGTGCCAAATTGAACAAGTATATATTTGGTTTGGAGTCTACCTTAATCATCCGAAGTTGGAGCCATGAAGCCTACATCTTTGAAAGCTGCCATTCAATTGGCTCAATGTTATGGGCAGAAATACAAGAGTTTCCAGCCAAAAACAGGGCATTTATTTCAGCCTACACAATTCCCAAAGACATCACGCCATTATGGGCATGCAAGGACTGATTTTCAGCATGGTGGGAAGCCAATAAATGTTCATAGCAATACCTATAGCAAGATACCAACTTTTCCTACTGTTTATGGGCCAAAACAGAGCAGCAATTTCAAATCTAATGCTGAAAATAAGTTTGATGAAAAAAAGACTGATATTAGTGCCAAAATTTTAGCCCCTACCCAAGGCAAGCATGTGTCTAATGACAAGCTCAAAGAAATGTATGCCAAGGGCCTATGCTTCAAGTGCGAGGAGAAATGGTCACCCGACCATAAGTCCAAGTATAAGGCTAAGAATTTGAAGGTTAGTATGATTTTTGAAGATGATTCTGATGCTAAATCTATTGGGGGAAGTCTAGCACAGCTTGAAGGCTCTACTACTCAAGCAAAGATGCATGAAAATGAAGAGAGTATCCTTGACAAGTTTTATGACCCAATGGATGGCTTTCCTTTTGATCTGGGTGGTCATTACATGGATGATTCTTGGACTCATTTACATCCCTCGCTATGTTCCATATCAAATGACGCATGGAGTAGTTCAAGAGGGGACAATACCCTACGTCTCAAAGGCTAAATCAATAGAAGGACCACTCACATACTCATTGATACGGGCAGCACACATAGTTTTATTAATTCCAAATCACTCAATGGGTTGAAATTGAGTGCACAGGATATGCCTTCTTCCCTAAAAATCCAAGTGTCTAATGGCGACTTTGAAAATAGTAATCAATGCTGCCCAAATGTTCCTATCACTCTATCTCCATTGTGCACTACATCAGTGAGTTTGATCGCATTAGAAATGAGTCCCATTGGCATTATACTTGGCTGCAATTGGCTGAAATCTTTGGGCAGATTTACTATGGATCTTAACAAGCTTGAAATGGAATTTCAATGGTGTGGACAGCAAGTAATCCTACATGGTGTTGAGAAAAAGAAAATAGAGGTAATCAACCCCAAGAAGATTAAAAAAGAGAGAAATGTAAAGGCATGCATGTTTACTATTCTTCTTTCAAAGATTGATGAGGATCAGCCCTCTACTTCTACCAATGACATAGATCCATGTCTTTGCAAGTTGCTGAAGGATTATGATTATATTTTTCAGCCACCTACTTCTCTTCCTCCCAAAAGAGAAGTGGATCATCCTATAGACTTGCTGCCCAACACCAAGCCTATTAACAAACCACCATATCGCCTCTCCAAGGTGGAAAGGGAAGAGGTAGAGCGTCAAGTGAAGGAGCTAGTAGAAATGGGTCTTATCAAGGCAAGCCAATCGCCTTTTGCCTCTCCGGTCCTTCTTGTAAAGAAGAAAGATGGCTCTTTTCGCATGTGTATCGACTACCGCGATCTTAACAAGGTCACTATCAAGAATAGGCATCTAATACCTAGAATAGATGACCTCCTAGATTAATTGAAGGATGCTGAAGTGTTCTCCAAAATTGACTTACGATCGGGGTATCATCAAATACGCATGAAGGAAGGGGATGAGTTCAAAACAGCCTTTAGGACGGAAAGAGGCCTCTATCAATTCATGGTTATGCCTTTTGGTTTATCCAATGCTCTAGCCACATTCCAATCTCTTATGAATAAGATACTTCAGCCCTTGCTATTTCAGATAATTTTGGTGTTCTTTGATGACATTTTAATCTATAGCAAGAGCAAAGAGGACCATTTATAGCATGTAAAAGAAGTCTTCGATATATTGAGGAAGCACAAACTATTTGCCAAGGCAACTAAGTGTTCATTTATGACAAAGGAAGTTGAATACTTGGGTCATATAGTGAGAGAAGATGGAATAAATGTGGATCCTAAGAAGGTGCAATGTGTCAAAGAATGGCCTACCCCAACTAATGCTACTTCTTTAAGAGGTTTTCTTGGATTATCATCTTTTTACCGTAGGTTTATGAAGAATTATACTCATGTTGCAGCTCCTCTTACCGATCGGCTAAAAAAAGAGGCCTTCTTTTGGGACGAAATTGCCGACAAGAGCTTTAATGAGCTGAAGCAATTGCTTGTTTCAGCACCAATACTAGTTTGCTCTGATTTTTCCAAGACTTTTACCATCTACACAGATGCTAGTGGTAGAGGTTTAGGGGCTGTTTTGGTTCAAGAGCATGGTGTCATTGCATTTGAGAGCAGAAAATTCGATGATAAAGAGAGGGAGATGCATGTATACGAGCAAGAGATACTTGTTATTTTACATGCGATCAAGAAATGGCATTATTATCTCTATGGAACACATTTTAAAGTCAAAAGAGATCATAGGGTGTTGAGGTATTTTCTCTCACATCCCAACCTTTCTCCCAAGCAAAAGAGATGGCTGGCTACCTTGCAATCATATGATTTTGAAATAGCATATATGGCTAGAAAGGATAACGTTGTGGCTGATGCGTTATCTAGAATGTGGGCATACAGTTTATCTACAGTGTCTACAATTTATAAGGATTGGATAAACGACATCCAAGAAGAATATATGCTCAATGAGCATCCTATCCAGATTTTATAATTACAGCAAGGACATGATGAAGAATTTCCGAATTTCAAAGTGCATAATGGACTCTTATGGTTCAAGGGTAAGGTGTACTTGGTTCCTAACAGTAAATTCAAGCTGAAAGTGCTCCATGAGATACACTCATCACCAATGGCTGGACATTTGGGTCTTTTTAATTTAAGACTTTTGACAAGGTCCATAAAAGTTTTTATTGGAAGAGTTTATGGAAGGACATCAAGGAGCATGTATCCAAGTGTTTAGAGTGCCAACAAAATAAGGACTCTACTTTATTACCATCCAGACTCCTTCAGCCTTTACCTATTCCTACGGGCAAATGGACCAACATTTCCATGGACTATATAACGGGATTACCTACTACTAGTCATGGATGGAATAGTATCTATGTGGTTGTTGATAGATTGACTAAATCAGCCCACTTTATTCCAACCAAAATACAATATTCAACAAGGCAAGTGGCTGAGCAATTTATAGAAGGTGTGTTCAAGCTGCATGGTATGCCAATGAGAATAGTATCGGATAGAAATACAAAATTTATGGGCAACTTTTGGAGAACTCTATTCTCTTCTATGGGTACTTTTCTCACTCCTAGTACAGCCTATCACCCCCAAACCAATGGGCAAACGGAAAGAGTCAATCATTGGGTGGAAGTGTACCTTAGGCATTATTGTCATGACACACAAGCTTTATGGGATCGTTGGATCCACCTTGCTGAATTTTGTTATAACAACACACATCACATAAGCATAGGTATGTCTCCATTTGAAGCACTTATGGGTACAAAGTCCAAATCCCATCAGTTTTGTTTCATGAAGATGTCAACCCCCAAGCAAAGGAAGAGTTAGAAAGGATGGAAACGCTCATGAGACAATGCAAGGACAGCATAAGGAAAGCAAAGAAGTAATGAAAGCCTATGCAAATGAGAAGAGAAGACATTTGGACTTCAAAGTTGAAGATTGGGTGTTTCTTAAAGTGCCCAAGACACACTACGCTTCATTGAAGGGTGGGAACAATAAGCTTGCTCACAGATTTTATGGATCATATGGAGTAGTGGACAAAGTTGGAGAGCTTGCTTATAAGCTTCAACTATCTTCTTCCACTAGAATACACGATGTATTTCATGTTTCACAGCTTAAGAAGTATGTTGGACCTGAAATGCAAGTATTGGAAGAGTTGCCACCAATGGATGAAGCGGGACTTGTTATATATGAACCTGAAAGTATTATCAGAAAGAGACAAAAAGTGCTCAAAAATCGTACTTTTACTGAGTACCTCATTAAGTGGAGGAGCTTACCTATAGAGGAATCTTCGTGGCAACCATCCACTTATGTGAATGATTTTCCTTGGTTATTGCAGAATGATATATGACAGACTGTGCAGGGACAGCTTGCTGTGAGATATTTCTGTTGGCAATAAAACTGTCCTGACGTTATTAAAAATTGATTTTGACGTTATGGCGTGATACTAGGGATTGTATACTTCATTTCTATACTTCATATGTGTCATTTGGACCACTCTATCAGAAGTTATGACAGTTTTTGTGAATCAGCCCTGTTTGGACAGCAGCCAGTTTACTCACAGTTTGGTATACATAAAGGTCTCTCTTATATGGAAAGTGCTTTCCTGTCGTATTGGAGCTACATGGACATGATTATTATCATCCTTGGCTTGGATTTGGTCCATTTATCCTTGATTTGAGGATAAAACCATCTTAGGACAGGATGGTTTGTCATAAAAGAAAATACCTTGATACTTTTGTAATTTGGAATCAAGCTAATTCCATACCTTGTCATTTCCAGCCCTTGTAAATTCAGCCTTTGCCTATGTAAATATGCCCTTAACTTTGAAGATGAGGAGTTAGGATAAAGAAGGTAAGAGGCTAAGAGAAGGGATCTTTTGGCTCATTCACAAAATCTTATGGTTCACTTTCTTGAAGTTAGTTTCCTTCTTGTGCTAGATGAAGCATCAGCCATGGCTGTCATGTATTCTATGAAATTCTCATCATTAATACATGGCAAGATGTCTTGGTGTAATAGTTCTTTGTTATTTTATGTCTATTTCAGTTTAGTTAGATTTCTTGTTAGATTTCTTTTCCTGGTTGAATGCTTCATTACACTTCTCCTCTTGAATATACATCCCACCACCATGCCACATCCATGTGTGTGGGTACAATATGAATCAAACCCCAAACAAATGTGTGAACAAAGTAGTAATAGCAGATGACCGACTACAATACATACACTGTGCCAGTGACCAAAACAATGTTTGATTCACACAAACACCTTTCAGGTATACATGGATAGATAGTGTTTCTACTAAGAAGGCCAAGTAAAAACAATCTCAGCCAAATGATTTGCTACAGTTGACAAAGCCAAATGAAAGCACTCTTAACCAAATGACGTGCCAAATTTACAACAAAGCCAAATGAAAGCACTCTTAACCAAAGCCAAATGAAAGCACTCTTAACCAAATGACGTGCCAAATTTACGACATACTTTATGGATGCTTGGATAAGCTAACAAAGTTATGTATAACCAATGGGTGAGATCTTCGCATCTACCTCAAGTCTTTCTTTCCACGATGACGCGAACAACAAAGCTGAGCATCTATCTCTCCAGTATATACTTTTGTGACCAAATGAAGATAGTGATATAATTCAACTCTGATTGATAAGACAAGCAAGATAAATGGTTCGCTCTACTTGCATGATGCATCATATTTAAGTAATTACCTCACGGCCATGCTGAATCTTGAACCTATTGCCAGTGTCCTGAGGGTTGAAAAGACTGTTAGCATCCACTTTAACCCTCCCATTCCCATCGTCTATAGCGTATCCAGGTTCTTCGTATTGTTGTTCCGTAGAAATAACGGCAGAAGAGCTTGCCGACCGCCAGTCTCCCTCGTCATCCGTGGAGGAAGGCCTTCCATCTGCAACCTGAAAATCCGACAGGGATAAGGAGGGACGGCTATCTGCAAGGAAGGTCGATGACGACGACGACGAAGAAGAAGAAGAAGACGATGAAGACGATGACTGTGATGATGATGAAGACGAAGGCAAGTTGAGGTTTGTCGATGCTGATGAGCAGAAGCACCTGTGGCGAGCCGGTAGAGCTAGGGTAACCGAGAGGCTGGAGCTCCAACGCGGGGATGCGGCAAAGAGAATACGACGCTCTGGGGCGAGCGCCAGGACAAAGTTCATCACCGGAAGCGCTTCGATCGCCATGTTTCTCTCCTCTTCACGGCTGCTTAGATTGCCAAGTGGATAATCCGTCGTTAACCTTTTATAGCCTGTCACGCAGATTAATCAAAGACCGTTACGATCGCGCAGATGCACGCACATTTGTCTTCCTTCAGAGGCCAAACCTCAACTTCAAAATCCTCGTGGACTTGCAGCACTCGAGAGTGGATAGGTTCATTTTTGAAGGTTGGAGAGCCCTTCAAGTCCATAATTGACTTCCTAGAGAACCCCAAAATATTATGAGCTTTTCTATTGAAATACAAAGGAAAATGTTTACCTTTCTTGAAGAAAAGTCAAATTTTCCCAATATTGCATTCGAAGGGCAGTTTTTTTAAAAAATTTAACATATTTTATTATATATAAATTATTCATCTAATTTTGAACTGAAAAGTTGGAAACCCTAAGTCGTTCCCTCATCCTTTCGAAAGCGACATTCGTCTCCTAAAACTGCAAGTTGCTGCTATTGCCTACGAGGCTCAAGCTCTCTTTGAAGTCGGTTGTGTTACCCACTCAGGCTGTGTCGGGAGTCAAGATTCGAGACTCGGGCACCGTCGGTCCACCAGTGGCCACTTGGCACTGCCAACCTGCCAAGTTTGAACTCCAAGCTTGCCGCTCTAGGTGGCAATGAGCACCGTGGTAGGGAGTCAGGACCAGTCACCGAGTCACCAAGTGGCAGGGTCAACGGACCAGCACACTACCAAGCTGGCCGTTGCACACTGCAAGCTTGCACTCGCACCGAGGACAGTAGCCACACCCACATTGGCAGAGTAAATGATGGTTGTTTAGCCAAAAGCAGTTATGGTGCTGCCTACTTCCAGTCCCGCATGGACCACCATCCACGACAATATGACTCATGAGTCACAACTATCGGCCAGCCACCAAACAGACATGCAATCTACAGACTACGTGTGTGATAGCCCAATAGGTTACCAACTTACCAGTGTGATGTGTGGGCCATGACTTGTGACTCATGAGGCATGTAGATTCTGAACTTCAGAACTTACAGTGGTCAATGACTCAGTGCATCACTATCCATGACTCAAGTCTCAGTGGCTTCAGCAAGTTTACTCTTGATCAAGATTCAACACCGTTGCACCAAGCTCCAACAGCCACTCAGCATTGCCATCAATGATCGCGGCCAAACATGTCCAACATGAAGGCTCAAGTTTGATCACACCGCATTGTTGTACAGGTTAGAGGCTAGACCTTAAGCAGCTAATTTATTAAACCATATAAGTTAGATGTGTGCTAAAATGTTGGATGTATCGCACTCCATAAGAGTATGATGTATATTAGAGACCCATCAAACACTTATTGTACTTTGCTAGATAGTGTTAACAAAAAGATACTTGATTTTTTATTAAGCAATATGCCAATTTGCTATATCAATTTGCTATTCCTTCACATAAAAATGTATGAATTTACGTAGCACTAGTTGTGATGCAATGATGTCAACTAGGGTAGCCGAGTGGAGGCTTTTTTAGAGAAGACAGCATTGATGCTTTGATGTGCCACATTATCATGGATATTTACCTCCTGTTCACTCAAAAGCAATCAAAAGTAATGTTATTATTAGTTATTAAAAGAGGATATTTGGTTGTAGAGCATGAGTTTTTTTGTATTGCACAAGGAGTAGATCTCTCATAGTTTCTTCCATCCAAATTCAAATCAATTCATTGTCATAAAACTTTGAGTAGATAAGAGCTCATCATCCTACTATTTTAAATGCTCAAGTTTTGAACATTTTGAGTATTTATCCCTACCATTTAGAGTATCCCAATGTAACACACGTTGACTTTTTGTAATATATTATAGGTATGGGCCATCCTAAGAGAGATTTGAGTCAATTGACTCTATCTCTAGCACTTGCAAGAAAGAAGCGTGTGACTCAAGGGGATTCCACCATTGCAAACGCCTCCTCGAGTGCACCTCTATCCACATCCGATACACCCAGTGTATCTCTTCATGCAAATGTGAGTTTCGATCTTAGCATGCCTATACGAGATGCAAGTCAAAATGTGGATTCTTTTGATGATGCTATAAGAAGCCTTGATGAGGCTCAAGAGCAGTATGTTGCTCATGCAGATGCTACTCTAGATTACAAGGGTAGTGTACCTCAAAATATTAAAGGGAACTTTCAAAGGATATAGAGGAATTGGCATTCCTTGGAACCCTATATGTTCCTATTGATCATAGCTATGCATCCTATCTTTCATACACATCTTCTTTGCTTTTCTTGGAGGCATGTTATACACACTTTTATGAGATGGTTAGATGTGAAATTATTGAGATTCCTTTCTTCTCCTTGATGGGTTGATGAAAGTACAGATATCTCTAATGACCATCATATGATTGTGTGTTTAACATATTTGACAAAGAATGGTGATGTATGCAATCGTTTTATAAGATTGCTTCATACAAGCAATGGAACTGCAACCGCTTTATATGATGCACTTTTAGAGTTCTTATACACTCATGGTTTATCAAAATCAAAGTTAGTGAGTTTTTCTACTAATGGATGCAGTGTTATGATGGGCAGTGAAAATGGATTGGTTGCACGCTTTGCTAGAGATGTGCCTCATTTGGTTAGGGTGCGTTGCATTGCATATAGAGATGCTTTGGCAATAAAAGATGCGTTATGTGCATTTTCAATTTTTGATGTTGTGGAAAAGGTAGTCAAGAAGGCTTACAAAAGGGTAAATAGCTCCTATAAGAGACATGAAGATGTAAAGGATCTTACTTCAGAGTTTCATCTTCCAACACATGAGATTTTAAGAATTCATGACATTCATTGGTTGTCACGTGGGCAAGTGACAAAGAGGATGGTAACTTTGATGTTGGTTCTCTTGCATATTTAGATGTGAGAGAAATGTGACTTATATGTCTCCTTTACCTCTTTCAAAGTTCAGTTTTTTCTTCATTTGTTGGCAGATGTGTTTCATCATCTAAATGTATTGAATAAAAAATTCCAAGTTGATCATGTGTATATCACCACAATAGGTACGGAGCTTGTGACCACCTCGTCCTCACTCTCCACGCAGCTACCGCAGTCCTTTCCTCTCTTTCGTTTCTCCACGCAGCTTCTAGCCTTCCCTCTTCATAAGGCTCGGGGGGGGGGGGGGGGGGGGGGGGGGGGGGGGGGGGGGCGGGGGGGTTTATATGGTCCAGGGGGGAGAGGGGACCTCCCCCACATGGCCATTGCATGGCGCTCTCCCTCCCCTCCCCTCCTCATGTAGCCCACTACTAGCCCATCCCCCCACACTCCCTCTCCTCCAGCCGTGCATCGGCTAGGGGAAAAGGGATAAATAAAAAAATTTGAAATCAATTTCACAATTATCCTCTTAACCTCCTCCCAAGAGGATGTTTCCCCGTGGCTATGCGGGTTTGAATCCCTGGCCTCGCTTTGCCAAGGCAGAGTTCTCAATTTCTCGCGTGCGGTTACAGATTAACTTCCAACATTGAAGATAACCTTTGCACGATTTTTACATGGTGCGCGGGAGGTCGAGTTATATGGTCCAGGGGGGAGAGGGGACCTCCCCCACATGGCCATTGCATGGCGCTCTCCCTCCCCTCCCCTCCTCATGTAGCCCACTACTAGCCCATCCCCCCACACTCCCTCTCCTCCAGCCGTGCATCGGCTAGGGGAAAAGGGATAAATAAAAAAATTTGAAATCAATTTCACAATTATCCTCTTAACCTCCTCCCAAGAGGATGTTTCCCCGTGGCTATGCGGGTTTGAATCCCTGGCCTCGCTTTGCCAAGGCAGAGTTCTCAATTTCTCGCGTGCGGTTACAGATTAACTTCCAACATTGAAGATAACCTTTGCACGATTTTTACACGGTGCGCGGGAGGTCGAGTTTAGTAATATTTTTTGAACGGGAATATTACAAAACTTCACATCATTTGCTTCTATTCTAATATTCTAACTTAAATGTATTTAGGGCATGGACATAGGGGTTTTCCGATGTATCACATGAGAGTGCAAGTTGGGTTCTCGTAGATATGGAGGTTAGTGTTTGTGGGAAGAATTGTGCTAGGGTTCTAGGGGGGTATTGGTTTTTGTGGGCAAGGTTCTTTTGTGGATGTTTGGTTCTTTCTTTTGTGGGGTGGTGCTATGCTTGGGGTTTTGTAGAGATGTTCAAGGTTTGGGGGTAGACTAGGACTTAAAGGGACCTAGTTTTTTCTCACTTATTCTCACATCTAAACGACTATCTCTCTCCTCAAACAATCTCTTTGTCTTAGTTGGCATCGATGGCATCCTCGTCTATTTATATTACATGTGGCCAAGATGATTTGACTAACATTTCTAACATGCAAGTGAAGGGACTTAGGTGTGATGTGGCCCTTTTTGAAAGAGTTCGAAGTAATCTATGAATCCCCCTTAGAGAGGGCTATTCACTGCGAGATGAACTAGTCATGGCTTTGGGAGATGGCAAAGTGGCATTGATATTGGTGGCTTCTCCTTGCATTCTTTGTTTCCCTCTCTTACAATACAATGTAGAATGATGAGGCCTCGTAGAGACTGGGTTAAAATGTTGCAAATGGTGGGTCACTGTAGAGTCCACCCAACGCTGTTCATTTTTGAAGGGCTAGTCTGTACTTTCTCTAGAAGGTTTGTCCACAATCTTGCCCTTCAACTTGAAGGTCACTTTTTAAAATATGGAATTCGAATGATGTGTACAATAAATATTACCTTTCAAGATCTAAACTTCAAGCAAGCAAGATTTTTAACCAAAATCACTTAACAACGATAGAATTCTAATTTATTTGTAAAGTAACTTTTACTTTCAATTTTTACTATACATATTGAATTTAATGAACTCTATTGTAATATTTTTCACATAGATTTATACTTAATGTCTTGGTGATTGTTGATGTGAAAGAGAGAGGCTAATACCTTTTTATTTCAATTGAATTCTAAAATGACAGCTTTTAAATCTCAAGTCAACAAAGAAAAGAAATTACTAGTCCGTACAAATGATAGCATAGCGAGAACACAATTGCCTAACTTGTGGTATGGATCTCAACATCTCAATGAGGCTTCAAGTTATCCCAAGTGGAGTAGATATCATCCCAATCTACCTCTCTTGGATCTCGTATGCCATTGTAAGAAAGAAACATGAGTTTGTTAACATTCTCTAAGCTCAATTGATTATGGTCCTGGTTCTTGATACGATTCATCTTGGAGAATCCTCTTTCACAATTGACAGTGCTTGCAACAATTACCAAGAAAGCATGCCAAAGTTTCTTCATCTCACCACAGGACGAATTCCATTCAACATCATGTGCACAAAAGTGCCATGCCATATGCATACTCTTTCCAGGACATACTCTCTTCAATTTTGCCATGAACTCTTCATATTGCAATTTACACGTGTTCACATTACTACATCAACAAACTTTTCCAATAATGGCCTAATCCATATAGCACCCATGTTGAAAATACCATGTACATCCTTTGGATAGTCTCTAGAACTAAATATTTTGGTAGCCCCAAAAAGATCCAAGTCATGAAATCAAGCATGCAATGAAGTTATAACTCTACGAATAAATTGCCTTCCAACATCAAAACAAGCATCCCATGTGATAAGATCCTTGGTTGTATCTTTATTTCCCAACACATCAATATGCAATTTATGCTTATCCAAACCATATGCATAATTTTGAAACACCATGCAGCCATCTTTCACTAGTCCAAAAAACTGAGTGACATGCTCAGCACCTCTACCAAACTCACCTCCAAGAAAACGAGCTTGAAGGAGATCCCTCCCTCTTCCACATGATTCTGCCCAACCAAAAGCTTCTTAGAAAGCTTCTAAGGGGCTTTCCTAAACCCCCTTCCCACTAATCCCCCATAAGCCCATTCTTAGCCCGAGATTTAAAGTCTCCATTCCCGCAAGGCCCTTCACAAGAACCCTTTCGTGAACCCCTTCCTCTCTCGCATAAGGCCCAAGCTCCAAACCCTAAGGCCTTCCATAAGCCAAATCCTGCAAGCCGGTACTTCTTCAAGGATCCGTACTTCAAAGGGGATCTCCGCGTACGAGGGAGACAGGCAAAGATCTTAAGGCTGCGTACCAAGGCAGGTAAATTCGTAAACCGCGAAGGCAACCCAAAAGCCGAAATCACGTCTACAACGGCCCCTAAAAAGTCACAAGGGGCGCGCCTGCAGGAGGTTCATCTCCTACTATTCACGTGGATATTTCCCCGAGCCCACAAGTCCATGTTTTCTTTCTATTTTTGATTTCACGTAGAAGTATTGCAATTATGCACGGTTATTTCATGGACTAGGTCGAATCCACCTAGCTAAATGCAATTGAAATAAATTGGCTATTTGAAATTTATTAGAAGTAACTCATGATATGAAGTTGGTCATTGGTATTTTCAATGGAATGAACGAAAAAAACATAAGGCGTTTATGCATTTTTAGGACCTTATTAGCAAGTTGCCTTTTGTGCATTTCAAAGTGACGGTCTAGAACGCCTATTGCCTATCTCTACAAGGTCAAAATTATTAAAGTACACCTTTGATTAGGCATGGAAAGATTAAATCGCATGTCGCATTTTTAGACAAATCTCATTTGTAATGATTCATTAAGGAAGTTGTTATCAACTGTAGGAAATAGCAAAGCATGGAAAAGATTCTAAGGGTTGTAGGAAATAGGTTAACTCTAGCTTCAATTGGCATGAATCTCATTTAACTACATAGTAGTTAGGAAAGGTTGCATAATGCACATTCATCGTACGAAGAATTTCATTCATCAAGAGATGTAGTTAGGGAAAGGCTGGATGGTTCATTTAAGCATAAAATCTTAAAAGCTTAGTGGCATGAATCGTGAATGCATGTCCTAGTAGGATCAATGGAAGTTATGCCGAAATTTAACATGCGCTTTGGTCTTAACAAGAAAAGTTAGGGATTGTGAATCTAATCGTATGTAGAGGCAATGAATCGTGTGCTTATGTGAATTGTGTCGTAATGCAACTAGTTTTCCCCTTTTAGATCAAGTTAACATCTCTAGGAATGGTTCATCCTTGTTGCAAGACAAGTAAATTGGATCTACTAAACCGCAAGGAATTCGCATAGGATGGTTCAATCGATACGATAAATACCCCAAGTGCTAACTAGGTTTTAGCACAATAAAGACTCGGCTTAGTTTCGCACTTGTTGCCAGTCGAAACCCTCATACCCAAAGGTCCTACCCACATTCACGGAATGTAGGAACAATTGGACGCACTTGCAAGAAACGATCTAGGGTTTCTACCCCAAGGATCACTCGTTTAAATGATGAAACTCGAATTGAGTTGGAATCCCTAGGATTGAACGTTGTCGGCCTAGTGCAATTAGGAATGGGTTGGGTAATGATCCTATGAAATAGATGCGACACCTGTGCAACAAGTTGCAACGTCGCATGGTCTTGTGGTTTGATCACAGGAGAGTTGCCATTCCTTGGAATGAGGCTGGCGGGTTCTTGCGCAAGTTTAACTTGCAAGAGGGTGAGTAGTCATCTTGTTGTAACACCTTTCTTGGGAAAAATTTGCCAAGTTAAGGGAAATTAGGTATGTGCTTGGAAGCAAAGGTTCAGTTGACAATTTAGAGCGACATGGTCACTAGGATTTATTGTTAATGTATGAAACCTAAGGTATTGGTTAAGTTGGGTTAACAAGGTATGGCCCTAACCCAAGGACAAAAGGGTTAACAAACAAACCCTTGGGGATCTTGCCTAGTCGTAATTGATCCTGGATAGAATGCTGGATGCATTCGGAGAGAAGGATTCACTCCTTAGCAGTTGGCCAAAAATAAACGACCACTGGTTTGATTGTGCTTGTAACAGTTTAGGAGCATTGTATGCATTGTTTGCTCAATGAACTAAAGATGGAAAGATAATTAATGCTTCAGGTTGAAGGCTTGAAGGGAGAGGCAGCATCAGTTACCCCCGACTATCTGCCTGACCCTAACCAAGGGGGTTGTTAGCTGCGCCGGGAACGTGGACCGAACCCGCCGCGTGAGGTCTCTCCATTGAGCGCTACTTGGAGTAGGAGGACGCTTGGGTGCCAGGGGGGGCTCTGGTCGTAAATATCTTGCCTTCTAGGCCCTGCACAAGAGGCCTACGTAACTCGGGATTGGATCTCAAGGCCCGCATACTAGTTTACAGGCGGAATCTTGGATTAGTAACCCCTGTGGATTGTTGGATAGCCTTCGGGCGGATTATGGGTAAGCCTGCGGGCTGGATTTTATGGATGTATTCCAAATATAAATATGATAACCGGTTGAAAAGGAACTTGTTTGACACTGCTTTTTCTATGTCAAGTGCTAATATTACGTGAAGGAACCAATGTCTAACTGGCTAATTAATGAGGCTGCTTGATGCATGTCCAATTAAATGTGGTAGGTAATTAGACAACTAAAGCAACCCTGAGGAAAGTGCGGTGGATGTGGCCATGGATCCGTCCTACGGATGGGTGGCCCCGGTTGGCCGGGAACTTTTCTCAATCGTAATGGACAGCAAGGAGCTCTTCTCAGAGGAAATGAATAGCAAGGGTGCTGACCTAGAGTTTAGGTAACAACAAAAATCTCGATTTATGCTATTTTAGGGGAATGGGACTATGCCTTATGGCAGAGAGGTCGAGCCTTGCATCCCTCTCATTTCCCATTCTCCTTGAACCAAGTTCAGCGTGAATCCGCTTCGACCTTGGCATTTTTGCGTCAAGTAGTGCGCTTGGGGTTCGACGCTAGTTGCCGTTTAGGAAAATAACCATTAGGGAAGACCCTGATTCAGGTCGGTCCTAAGTGGGAATAGCCGAAATACTTTCGCTATGTGGCAGACGCGGAAAGTCCTAGATTGCAAACCTCGTAACATTCCATGGGAGTGCTGGGTGGAGCTTTCTAGAATCTCTTTCCGATGGACTGCTAAGACGTGTCCTGAAAGGGAATAGGTGGACACATTACAAGTTTCTACTTAGGGGAAGAAGAAGCAAGGGAAACAAAGTTGCCATGTGGTAGATAATAACCTTGCTTCCCCCTCAATGCCATTCTTCAAGAAAAAAGTTTCCTAAATTAGCAAATTCTTTACTTCTTCCCCCAACCATCCAGTTAATAATGGATTCACTTGGTATTGCATAAGTGGCCTAGGGTCCTAGCACATGAAGCATAGGGGATACTAATGATACTTAAAAAGGTAGACTTAATGGCCTACAAATTAGAGTCCCAACAAACACAAAACAAGGTACATCCACATTTTTCAAGTGAGCAAGCTTAACCACAGCTATCATAATGTGACCTATTAGGACTACAAATTGAGGAATACTTGAAGATTTATCCCTTCCATAGAAACTAGACTATTTTATAAATAGAGAATGTTTAGTGAAGTGGAAGGATCCATACAAATGTATATCTACTTGTTGAAGGATCCTATTGGAGATTTACCTATTTTGTTGCCAAGGATACATACAATACCCTATGTTAGAGGAATGCACATTTCATGCAGGCCACTCTTGGGGAGTCACATGAGGAGGACAATCCAAATTAGATGCAAATATGTGGATGGACATTTACATTGTGAAGGATGAGGCAAGACGTCCAAGTTTAGTTTAGGCTATCATGGGTGCCTTTTTATGGGGGTGGGCCCATAAACAATGTCTAGGTCAACTCTAGAAAGCATAATTCACCTTAGTTGGTCATCTAAGAATACCCTTAACTATGGTAAATACATTTTTTGTGTATAACAATAACCCACATTTTTTGGAAAAATCGTTTCTTTTGTTGTGGGGACCTTAGTTTTATTTATTTAAATGGTGTGTTAGTTCATGCCACAACTCTAAAAACCACCTCCCTCTCTCCCTATACCATCTATCTCTCCTTTTCTAGATATTTGATATATTAGAGACCAATCAAATGTACACAAGGTAGTTTGGCGAACATGTAGGTCCCATGTAAGTGACATCATTAGGAGAGGGTAACTTGCTTATCTAGTTAGCATTAAACTTGACCACTTGAAAACATGGTTGGAGCTTCTCTTTCTCAATCACATAAGTTGCTCCCAAAGATAAAGTTACTAGAGTAGTAATTCATGTGCAAAGAAGGTATTCTTTGTTAGCCACTCATTAACAACAATGGTATATGCACCAGTGAAAAATGGGGAAGATGATTTGATGTTCCCCATCCAAAGGCCCAAATATGCATATGCAATACACAAGCACACGCACACACATACATACACACACGTGCATCTGTGCATACATGCACAAAGAGAGAGAGAGAGAGAGAGAGAGAGAGAGAGAGAGAGAGAGAGAGAGAGAGAGAGAGAGAGAGAGAGAGAGAGAGAGAGAGAGAGAGAGAGAGAGAGAGAGAGAGAGTGTGTGTGTGTGTGTGTGAGTGTGAGTGTGTGTGTGTGTGTGTGTGTGTGTAAGAAGGCTTGATGTTCCTCATCCAAGAGCCCTTCCACATGAAGTGTACATGCATGTGTTGTGTTAGTCAAGTAGACAATGTGTACAAGGGTTCATTGTCTTTTAACCAAAGACTTAGAGCCATGACACATGTAGGTATTACTCGCTCAATCTGCATATTCAAGTTCTGGCTGGTTTATTTGGTCACCCTTAACCTTATGTTACAGCTTTAGGGAGTTCATGGAGGACCTTCCCAAAATGAGGGTACTCAGATACATTTACTGAAGCTCAAAGAATGTGGCAATCATCTAATAGTTAAAGATCATGTTCTTTCTCCTCAAGTCCCTTTTCTCTCTCTATAGAGGTTTAATGGCACAAGGTTTCTTCTTTGAGGGTTTCCAAGTATGTACTCACACGTGTGTGTTAGACATTAGAGTGCAATAGGAAGGTTATGGTTTTATGTGGGACCCCAAGATTTTGATTCATATAGCATGCTTGAGGTTTCCATTAGGGAATGTTTTCTTTTGGGGTTCCAAATGTGCGTGTGCATATATGTGTGCGTTGGACATTGGAGGGAGGGCTCGAGTTAGGGTTACCTATTTGCCTACATGTCTCTTTTTTTCATCTTCCTCTCTCTTAGCTGTCTCTCTCTCTCTCTCTCTCTCTCTCTCTCTCTCTCTCTCTCTCTCTCTCTCTCTCTCTCTCTCTCTCTCTCTCTCTCTCTCTCTCTCTGTGTTACATGGAGGGCCTCAGGTTTTCTGGACATTGGCTTTCAAGTGTGTGTATGCATATAAGGGTGTTTTGGACATTAGACTATGGGCTCAACCTAAGGCTCTCTCTCTCTCTCTCTCTCTCTCTCTCTCTCTCTCTCTCTCTCTCTCTCTCTCTCTCTCTCTCTCTCTCTCTCTCTCTCTCTCTCTCTCTCTCTCTCATCTAGATGGAGAGGATCTATATTTGGATACTCTGACACCTCTCAACTTCTCATACATGATCCATGACCATACATGGTATCTAATCAATCATGAAGAAAGAAGGAAAGAGAGTCATCACTAGGATGAATAAGCTACATACAAGCACAATGTGGCAGATAGCTAGAGAGTCCAAAAGCATGGAAAAAAAAAGGCACATCATATGGACTCTCCATGAGGAGTTGCCATAGCCGTCTACATTAGATAAACTTTTAGATTATTATATGTAGATCCACATTATCAACATGGAGAATTTAGGCCATCCTAGTGTCGTGAAGTAAACTAGGAGAGAGAAAGATTACAAGTATAGAGAGAAAGAGGGAAGTGGGAAAAACACTAGAGGAAGATAGAGAAACATAGGAAATGAAGGAAGATGTCAACCATGAAAGCTAGAGGAGAGAGATGAAGTAAGAAAAGACTTGTACTATATCAAAAACTGGGTACAAAATGATTGGTACTTCCATCTATTATAATTGCACCCTATGTACCTTATTTCCCATCCTTTACATTCCATCCCCAATCAAAAAAATTTGTCCTAAAAAACATGCTAGGACTGTTTATAATGGCTAAATGTAAGGGAAGTCAAAGTATTACTCTATTACAATTGGCTACAAAAATAGGAAAATCACTAATGTGTACCAAGTAATGGATCGAATCAGAAGTGGAAAAACCAAACAAACCATATGTGCATCCATTCTTGATGATAAGATTGAGAACTAGACCACCATAATTCCAAGAAAAGACACCTACAAACAATAGACAACATGATGTCTACTACATACCCTATTGTAGTAAAACTAAGATATCTTTTGATGAGATTATCCAAATCAAGTGTGCTATGGATAAAAAGAAATCTCATGGGACATACTTTCAATTCGTTTAGGTGTTTCTCCTCTATAATAATCAAATCCAAATTAAAGTTGAGCCAAAACACTAAGTTATTTGCAAACTATCTACATTAGAATAGGGGCTAAAATGATTAGTTTTTAGCTAAGTAGACCTCTTAAAGATAGATATTTTGATCCTAATATGAATGTTTTTCTAATAAAGGTGCAAAATCCATCCCATAACCTCTTGGATCAAAAGGTATGCCATCATAATAATGATCTAGAGTAATAAAATTATCATCAAACTCATAATCTTGACCACTTAGATTAAATGGGTAGGAAGAAGTATCCACATATCCATCATCTATCAAATTATAACCATTATGAATCTTATGTGTATCCTCATTATCAATATATCAATCATTATATTCATTACCAAAGTCTTCATAATCATAATCATATGTATACCTCTCTTCTTGTGGTTAGTGTAGACCTTGGTTAAGCATGAGCTAATGCATATCCTCAACTAATCCATTAAAAGAGTGATCAAAGACTTAAAAAACTTCATTTTCATCATTTCCATATCCCTCCACAAGTGGTCCATAAAGTTGCTCACTATCCTCATATGCATATGCATTGTCCTCTCCTAGATCATCTTCTTGCTAGTCATCTTGTTGATCTTCTTGTTCTTCATATTCTTGTCCATCATATTGCTAATTGTCCACTGCATCATCATCACTACCTTGAAAAGCAAAGAATTCAGTATATTACATTTGTTTGAATCCCATTGACATGTTGTCCAAGACCATTAGAGTAATCCTCTCCATCATAACATTGTACCAAGTTTACATGATGTCCATGATCTACTACTTCACGTTTAGAAATGCAATCAAGATCATAATGCTCCAAGTAAATGACCACATCTTGTAGAGAAGGCTAAATTTTACCCTTATGATTGCACCAAGTGGCAATCAATACAAGTATTTTCTTTTTCAATTCAACCCTCTTTAGCAAAAGGTTAATTGCCATCTCCACCCAAGCACAAAGATCCTCATTGTAGGTACAAAGTCAAAGCAATATGAAAGCAATGTATTCCTTGGTCTTGGTGCAACCTCTCTCAAGAAGCTTGACCAATGAATTCATACCTACATTTGCAATTCACCATACTAATTAACCCTCTTTAGCAAAAGGTTAATTGCCATGTCCACCCAAGCACAAAGATCCTCATTGTAGGTACAAAGTCGAAGCAATATGAAAGCAATGTATTCCTTGGTCTTGGTGCAACCTCTCTCAAGAAGCTTGACCAATGAATTCATACCTACATTTGCAATTCACCATGCTAATTAACCTTCCAACAAAGCCCATGTGACTGCTTCTTAACCAATGGAGGTATACAAATTATCATGGCCTACTGATTAGCATCAATCTCTACAATGAGAGTGGAAAGCAATACCACTATATATTCTAACTATTTTGCTGATACGGATGATTAAGCAATGATACAAGCAATACATCCTTGCCTTGAAAAGGTTGTAAAAGGGTAGTATCACTGTTGCAAAAATACTTCAATGATGCCAATAAATTAGCTTGAACCTTTAGGTTAACCATGATTAGTAGTCCAACCAGCATTATTTTGGCTTCCACATTACATATACATCCATGTAAAATAGTGTTATCACAAAGATTGATAAGAGCCTACATGACACCTTGCAAAACCAACTAAGAAACATGAGGTTTTAACTTGTAGATAAGTACTTACTCTATCATAACCCCATTTACCACCTCTACTGCCATTTTAGGGTCATCAAAAGTCATAAATGCATGTGCCAAAGTACCCATTATGTCTACCAAAGGAGCATCCAACTTGCTAGAATCAATCTCTTTGATAAGACTCATAATACTATGTTTTCTTGCCTTTGGAGAGTGCAATCTTGCAATACCTACAATCACTAAATCAACCATAACTTTTGCTAGAAAGCTCCTACTAATGAATTGCTTGATTAAAATCAAAGCTTACTTTTCCCTCTTCGAAAACACACTTAAGACTAAATTTCTAATTAGGATAGAAAAAGTTATAACAACCCAAAGTTGGTTGACTGAAACTGTCCAAAACCTATCCCTATCTAGATGAACTTATAATAGACCTATAGATCTAACTTTGACCTTGTTTAACCTTCTAGACTCACTGATAGAGCTAAGGGCACTCAGTAAGATATAAAGACACCAATTTATGATCAATGGAAAGTGATCAAAGACCCATACCACCCATCTTAATGACTGTAGTGAGTGAATAGTGTCGTGCAAATCACTATGTGGATTGAATCACTACCAAGATGAATCAACCATTTCCAACATGGTTAAATACATCGCCAACACGAGCATATGCTTTCCACCACTACCAACATAAGCAAGTGATTGCCATCATAACCATTTTTTAAAGCTATGATCCCCATTGTCATTGACATATCAACATAAGCATTTGAGTGTCTTCATTGTTGGGGGTAAAGGTGCCTCTGCTTAGCCGCCCATGTATTACTGCATTGATAGTATTATTGGTTGGATTTGGAGCTAATTTTGGTACTAAAATAGCTTGGTTTGATAATGTATTCACTGCTATATACAATAGGGCTGAACTTCTTTTAACAAGGATTTTATATGCCTATTGCTCTTGGCTATGATTCGAGTGTTCTATATGTACTACTGATGTGTACCATTGATGCTAATATACTGGTATATCATATGCCCATGATTTGAGGTGGCTTTGAGGTTAATTTGAGAATGGATTTACTTAGTTTTGATAGTGAATTCACTACTGTAATAACTAGGGCTGAAGCCTATTTGGTCAATGTATGCTCTACCTATTGCTTATGGGTGCTTCTTGGGTGACTCATTTGACCATACATATATATATGGAGGTTGGAAACTGCTTTGTTTTGGTTTCATAATGCTTTTGAGCAATGATTAAGCTTTGTTTTGGTCTACATTAATTGGCATTAGACTACAATTGGCATTCTTTGTGACAGTTTATACCTATTGTCTATGCTTGACATCTAGTCTTTCATGCTTTGATGCTTATGTTAGAAATGGATGCTACTTGGAATGTCTATGTCTGACTAACATTTGGGGCTTCATCCATGATTGCGTTTAAAGATTTTCGAGATGTTGACACTCTATTTGGTTGCCAGCTAAACTGGACCTTTGAAGCTTGAGTGCTTTATGCTTTATGGGCTTGAGCTACTTTGGGATTTATACTCTAGATGTATCCTACTTGGATGTCGGATGTCTGATGATATGTACTTGATGTATTTGAGCATTACTTTCTTCGTCTGCATCTGGCTTTCCTTCCAGTGGGAGATTTTGGCCTATTTGGATTTACATGGAGCTTTCACTTTGTAGTTGAGCTTGAGATTGTGGGACATTGACATGTATCTGCTCTCTCTATGCTTCATGTATGCATTTCATGCTTAGTGGGCTGATCTAACCCTACTCTTGGGCAGGCACCTATCTTTGTCATGGTGTTGTCAGTTATGTATGCATCTTGAATGGCTTTGTATTGAGCTTTACTTACACTACTCTATCAATTGGAGCACGTTATTTTTGTGAGCTTGCAATTTCGTGCTTTTGCAATTGAAACTAATTTTTTGAGCTTTTTCAAATAGCCTTAGATTTTGTGTACAAATGACATCGACATTATATTTCACTACATAAAGGTCATGCTACATGTTACTACCCCTTTTTAACATGAACATATATGATATATCATGAATGCATCACTGTTTGGAAACTCCCAATGACACATACACTATCCAAAATAGAGGAATTGACTATACTAAATAATCACTATATAAGAAAATATTTCACACTTTTGCATCACCCAAAAAGAGTACAATATCTCGTCTTCGATTCGTCTTCTTTTGTCAAAAATTCAAAAAACATTTATATTTTTCGTGAGCCCCCTTTTCGATCTTTAGGACTATCCTAACAAGTCTCTACATCTTTAGAACTATGCTAACAAGACTCCACACCTTTTCAAGGGTTACCCTTTTGGTGCCTTATTGAACATTGTGAGCATCGTCCCCAACATGGATCACCAAATGTGTCATTGTAGGATCTAGTGGCAACACATAACAGATCATGCATCTATAGATGGTTGTACAACTAACAACCTTTTAACATGTTATCTTGGAGTTTCCTTCACATAGCTCCTCCTCAACAATAGTGACACGTAGCTCCTCCTCAATATTTGTATCATGTAGCTCCATGTGGACACCTCTATCATTGTATGCGCATGTTGAAATTGAAACATCGTTAGCATCCTTATTATCATCTAAGGGTATGTCAAGACACACTGGAGGAGCACTGGAGTTGATTTGCTACAACCAAGAGTATAATCAATGTAGTTGTCAATCTCATCTTCTATTGATTCAATACTATCAAACACATCCACAAAGTCATTTGAGTGCATGATAGAGTAGGTGGTCGATAATGTACTACCAATCAAGTAGTGTGCATGCCCATCATGATCCCATCTTAGAGACATTGACCTTGTGTGATCCACCTTCATTTTCTATGATGGTTTGCAACCCCCGGAATTTTTGTGTAGATTCTATAGGTAGTATTCACTCATAAGAACCTCTCCATTTCTCAATAAAACCTTGTGCTCTATGCAATCATTGGCCATTGATCTCCAAGTCAAAATGGTGAAACTTGACATGTGCTGTTGTTTGCAGGGTTAGAACTTCATGAAGAGAAGACAGCTCTATTTAAAGATCACAATGTATATTTGATGAAGGCAAGACAAAAGCTTATGGTTTGAGAACTATGTAGATAGAAAAGGGAGGGCTAGATGAGGTCCCAAGAGGGTTTGAATAGCCTAAAAGCTGTAGCAGCCAACCATCACTACAAACTAAGATGATTAAACAATGAATGAGCATACTCATCAAAATTTAAGAGCCATAACCATCCATATCTTAGAGGATATTCTTGTCACATCTATTTATATTTATATTTGTTTTTGTTGTGTTGATTTGTATTATCATTTATATTGTTTTATCTTTTCTTTTTTTTAAAATATTGTTGTGCTATAATCCCTCGAGGCATATAGCTTACTACTTTCCCGCTTGAGGCCATTGCTTTCAACTCTCCCACTAGAGGCACTCTACCTACCTTTTTGTGAGGCCCTTGAGGCATTCATTCATGGTAGTATTGCCATTATTCCACCTTTCTCTCACCAGTGTAAGGCCCTTAAGGTGGTATTGTGACATCAAACTAGAATCTCCCATTTTACTTTGTGTTTGGATGATGGTGGTAAGAGGGATTGGACTTATTATATTGGTTGAAAGAGACTTAAGGCATAGAAGACACACGTGACACATTTGTGGTGAGAATTCGATGGTAATTTGTATTAGGATCCTTGCATAATGTTCCTTGATCAACCTTCGTCCAAAGGATACATGTAGCTAGATTAGATGTATTAGAACCACCACCATTGATGTAGTTGAAGAGTCCTAGCTCATTCAAAACTTTATGAAAGAAAGGAGGTGAAAAGAATCTAGCCTAAGTTCCACAAATTTTAAAAATACCATATTAGAGAATTTGGGAATCTTCCAAGTTCCACTTTCAAATAAGGAGTAAAGATTTGACCAAGTGGCTAAATCTTAACCCCATATTTGAGAGTGGGACTTGGGGGGATTGCATAGGGATAGAACCGAGTACACTCGTGCTACTAAACCCTTTTAGCTTTCAAACCAAACCTATTCTATATGTAAAGTGCATAAGATAAATTAGATTTCAACCTATATTCTGCACTTATAAATCCCCCTCTCCCTACGATTAAGTGTTGTGCATGTGGTGGTAGGTTTAGAGAGTACTTTAATGTCATTTTCTTATTCGAAAAGCAATAAATCATGCACTATAACATGGAATTAGGGCTAAAATGAGGCTAAATCTCATGCCTCAGCCCCATTGTACATCCATGAACACATGTATAATTTTTCAAAATTTTTGAATGCATAAATCTTATTTTCTCCATTTTTCTTAATATTTCTTTATTGATTTACAAATTACTATTATTTTCTAATTTTGTGATCCAATCAGACGAGGATCACTGAGATCCAACATTATCTTTCATTTTTTTCCATAAGAACACAATTCTCCCACCTGAAACGACAAAAACCCCTATTTTTCCACCTAAAAACCGCATTTCGGGTCTTTTATACTTAAGAATGACCATATTAAATCATGGGTTCTTCATATTATCACTTTAGCCCTCAAAGACATGTCAAAAAAGTTTCATACAAATGTTCATTCCGTATGCACTTCATTTGAATCATAAATGATAAAAAATAAGCAAATTTTCTTCATAAAATAGATATACCGTTAAATTGCGTGTTTTTTCGAGTCATGAAAATTGAATGGGTGGATGGCCATTGGATCCGCCATTGGTCTCTACATAGCATGGATCATCGATTCTCAGCATGCTACACCAATCCACCTGCTTGAATTGCCTCTTAGAGGAGAGAGAGAGAGAGGAGAGAAAAAGACTAATTTTTTGAGATCTCCATCCAAATAGCCATTATATGCGGCACAGAAACAAGTGATGGAGAGTGAAAGTTTTTGAAAATCCATGGCAATGATTAGATTGGCCACTTGTTTTCAGCCTCCCACCACCCCTCTTTCAAACATTGTCGCCACGAACAGGGTGGCCCCCTCTTTTTTTTTTCAAGGAAAAAAAGAAGCCCCCCCCACCCCCCAAGTCACTTTCACACTTCCACTCAGTCTATGGTGCCCACCGGCTTTCAACTTCCTCCTTGTCCGACGATTTGCGATTTGAAAATTTATGCACGTCCAGCTTGAGGTCTTGAACAGTCGGGAATGTATGGGCATAGTTATGATAAGCAACATTCTTTTTATGGTTATGATCATGATGATTATGCCAATTCAGACCCTAATTCTTTTGGGCAGCAACAACATGTTAAGCATAGTCATGTTTATGATCAACCATTTGGGAAAAGCCTCCATTCAAATCAATCCAGTCTTCACCCAATGAGTGGGAAGTAGCTGCAATCAAATGCTCCTACAAAAATTCAGGTTCCTATGCATAGACAAGAATTATATGAGCATGCCTATGTTATGGATACTTCTTCTTCTCAGCCACGAGTGTTTTATCATCAGCCACAAAGGATTGGAAATGCTTATGTGCAGCCTTATGCAGTAAACCGTGGACAACAAGCTCATGGTTATGGTTATCATTTGATAGATGGGGAAAATGTCCATCAATTTTCATTCAGTGGTGTACATGGCATTTACTTGTCAAGTTGTATCTTGGACAGCATAACTTCCAAGAGCCTATGTTATAAATGCAATGAGAAGAATACTCTTGGGCATGACAATGTATGCAAGGCAAAGCATATTAATGTATCAGTTGTTCTTGAGTTCCATACTTCTCATGGCATTAAGCTTATTCCTCATCAATAATTGAAGGAAATGCAAAGGTAGCTGATATGCTACAAGTGTAATGAGCATTGGTCACCTCATCATGAGGATTATTATAGGAATAAATATTTTGCTACAACCCTTGTCTTGGAAGACCCAATGGAAGATGTATATGTTGGGCAAGGACATAACAATCATGGGCAACAAGAAGATGTATATGTTGGGCAATGACATATCAGTCATGGGCAGCAAGAAGATGATGCATATGTTGAAAATCAGGCTAAAGATGTGACTGGGCAGCAAGGGCAAATTGCTCTAAATGCCATACATGTAACACATGTAGTTAATGAGCAATCTGCTGAAAAAGCAAGTTGCCATAGTGTGGATGCCCTCTGAACAAGCAAGTTTTGATCAACTCTTGGTGACAGCACCAATTCTGAATCTCCCTGACTTAAGCAAGGAATTCGAAGTTGTCACGGATGCTAGCACACTTCCATTGGGCTGTGTACTAATGCAAGAAGGTCATCCTATAGCCTATTCCTTGCGGAAGCTAAAAACCCATGAAATGAATTATCCCACCCATGACCTGGAGCTACTAGTACTGATTCATGCCCTCAAAATTTGGTGACATTACTTGCTTGGTAACAGGTTTTCTTTGGTCACGGACTATAAGAGCCTTAAATGGATCTTCACCCAAACCGACCTCAACATGAGGCCACATCATTGGATAGATGTTTTGTAGGAGTATGATTTTGAGATCCGGTATCAACATAGTAAAGAGAATGTGGTCGCTGATGCCCTAAATCGCAAGGCATTCCTCAACTCCCCTATCATCATGGAGAAACCCTCAATTGCCGAATCATTGGCAACTATGGTGTCAATGCCTAGCAACCCTATCCTTGAACTAGCCAAGGAAGAAGCTAGCTATGATCCAGATTATCTGGAGATGATAAAGAAAATTTTGAAAAAGGACCAAAACCCGATAATCAAGGTCAAATATCAAGAATTCTCTGTCAATGAGGGATTTGTCTATTTTAGGGCAAGATTATGCATACCCTCAAGCAAGAAACTCAAACAGAGAATACTTTGGAAAGCACATGAATTCCCCTTTTCAGGCCATCCTGGATATGTAAAGACCCTCAACACGGTGAAGAAGAGCTTTCATCGGGGAAGGCTTAAGGGAGAGATGCTCAAATATGTCACAGAATGTTTGTCTTGCCAGCGCATTAAAGGTAGAACATGTCAAGATTCATGGGAAGCTCCAACCTCTTGACATCCCCCAAATGAAGTGGGAATTTATTAGCATGGACTTTGTTGTTGGGTTACCCTCAGTACAGGGAGGCTACAACTCAATTATGGTTATAGTAGATATGCTCACCAAGGGTGCACACCTCATTCCAATCAAGACAAATTATAAAGCTTCAGATATTGCTAGATTGTTCATCAAGGAGACATTCAGACTCCACGGGTTGCCTAGAAGGATCGTTAATGACCACGACTCCCTCTTCACATCTCACTTCTGGAGGGGGATATTCGGGGCCATTGGGACTCAACTCTGTTTCAACATAGCCTATCACCCCCAAATTGAGAGCCAAACAAAGAGGGTCAACCAAGTCATTGAAGATATCCTTAGAGCTTATTGTTGTCACAAACCTAGGAAATGGATCCAGTATCTACCATTAGTTGAGTTTGCTTACAATGCTTCCTACCAACAAAGCATTCAAATGACACATTTTCAAGCATTGTATGGGCATGATTTTAGTACTCCAATGAACTTTTCAGATACTAATTTAAGGGTAGAAGCTTCTAAGGAAATGCTCAAGAAAATGGATGAGCAAGTTAAGGCCATTAGACAAGACATTAGAGCCGCCAAGGATAGGCAGAAAGCCTATGAGGATCTAAATAGACAAAAGTGACTCTTCAATGAGGGAGACATGGTTTTTATTCATGTACTGCCCAAGAGGAGTTCCTTGTCATTGGGGGAATTTAAAAAACTTAGTCCAAAGTATTGCGGTCCCTACATGATATTCAAATGCCTAGGGCCCAATGCCTACAAACTCCAACTCCCTGAGAGCGTAAAGGTTCACAATGTATTTCATGTTATCCTACTAAAGAAATATGTATCCAATCCTAGCCATGTACTCGATGATCAACAAGTTGCAATGCCAAGACAAGGAGTCCTTGTTCTCTGGCCAGCTAGAATCCTTGAAATTCGAGAAAGGAGATCAAGGAGTACCTCATCCAGTGGAAGGACTTTCCAAGAGAAGACGCCACATGGATTGTGTCACGTAGGAAATTTTGGCATGTAATTTGGACATAATAACCACAACCATAAAATGGGCTGACATATGTAAATGTAACCTCAAGATTAGGTTTAGCCATAGTTTGGCTAGGTTTAGCTATAGTTATAAATATGAGGACAGCCACTAAATGGGTAACACATTCTATTTTGGAGCAAGAAGTTTGGTTTGTTTCTTTCCTTGTAACCATATTCATTTCCTAGTTAATAATAGTTATAGCTATGGTTTCTTGTCAATTTCTTGTCATTTCTATTTGATTCTAGGCTTGAATAGGCTAATTTAGTCTTAGGCTAAGATCCCTTCATTACATTGATATCAGAGCCAAAGTTAGAAGCATGTTCTGCTTCAAGGGAGAGGTGACTATGAAATCCTTGTCGAGCATGAGCAACACTGGAGGCATGTGTAGCTGCTCTGTTTTACTGTTATGTGGCAGGTTTAGCATCATCGTTACATTATGTTGTTGATGGTGCGAGGATGCAAATTTCTACGGTACATTAGATGGTTGTACACAATATCGATTAGACCTCTCTTGAGAGGCTGAGAATTTTTGTTGAAGTTGCTGGTGCTGTTGATGATGGATGATTCTGTCAACGATGGCCAATACTACTGCTCAAGGATACGAGCCTGATCGTCACAGCAAGATTTGGAGGGATTCAGGTCATATTGAACACATCCGCTATTATGAGTGGATGTACATGGGTATGCATAATATGCCTTCTTGTTAATTACGAGATGACTAGCCTTCAACTGCACCAAGAGGGGCCAATTCTCTTCAGGATCACTCGTGCTATTGCAATGCGGTTGATCATGTAATCTCGCAACACTGGACCAGTTGGACAAAGTTGCAGTCGTCCTAGTAATTGTGTTAGAACCTATAGTTTCTTGACACCCAATAGTAGGTTTACAGCAAAATTCTGTACAATTGACGCAATTCTTTGTACAATTGCCATGGTAATGGCCTGCTTGATGCTGTTCACTACTTCTGTTTTCTTCTGCCATGCTAGACCTGGTGGAATTCCCTCTCTCATGAAACCCTAACAGGGACAGTGATGGGACCTGAAATGGGCCGGCACTGGCTATAGCACTAGCCGGACCTCATGCTCATACACAAACACCCTCACGGCCTCGTGAACCAAGAGTGTCAATATAAGGCTGAAGGACAAACCGCCCTAAAGCTTAACTCATGCGTTTATAGTTTATAGCCCAACACTTCCCTAAAACTCCTCAGAGGGAGATCCCAAAGTACTTAGGCATAACGCCTTGATCACATACACATAAGAGGCACTCCACTGACTAATAGTTGGAGGCCCACTGCAGCTCTCCTACATCTCAGGGATTGGCCCTTTGATGCGTTGCTAAACATATAACACAAACGAGCATAAACTCCTATCTTTTATATTTCTCGTATTTCCAGGAGATATACCATGCTTCCTCACTTCACAGTCCCTTAGGAAATCGACCCTCTACCCTACGACAAGGGATACCCTCACACTCTCAATCGTGGGTCAAAGTCCTAAGAAAACAATTGCTATGCAGTCCAGGAGATTTTCCTTCCGATACCATGAACCATGCATAGTGCATAATGTGAATGGTTTAGTGCACAAACAATAGAAAATCAGCTTGTGTATCGTGCGAAACCAATCTTTTCATGATTTCCATGCTAACGTTTATGTATTGAAACGAGGAGAGACACCGAGCCTTACGCTCATGCTACCTTTTCCTTTATTTTAAAACAACGTTCTATAGCCATGATGCAACAAATAAATCAGATTTAAGATTGTACTTTGACACTCAAACTCCCCTCTCACCCTACCGTTTAATGTTTTGCAATCGTTGATAGGTGTAAGAGTCGTTTTATGTGTATTTCTTTGTAGAGAAAGCAATAAATACGAACAAAAACATAGAAATGAGGGTAAACCGAGGCTAACCTCGTGCTCTACCTTCATTATACATTGCACAAACACTTATGTGATTTTCTGAAATTTTCTCTTTATCGTTTCCTAATTTCTCCCATTTAAAACCCATTTTCCACAATTTTTAGGCATTTTTACTTTATTATTTTCAATAAAAATGACTAGAAATTGAAATTTATTATGGGATGTGGCCCTTAGGTTCTTTGACAGCAAAATTTCCGGTTTTATTGATGTTATATCTCATGTTTCCCCTTTATTGTGCAAAAAACCTCCATTTTGCCTCTTAAACGTATGTTTTACGGGTTTTATACCATTAATTTCAGCATAACACTTATAATTTTCTGATTTTCTGAGCATAAACTGATCAAAATCATAGCAAACAATATCATAATGCATAATCAGCCCATGGGAACTAATATTCATGAAGCAAATTGCATAAAACATCAATTTCCTTTGTAAAAATAAAATTACCGTTCTTTGCGGGTTGCGAGTTTTTATTTGCCATGTTTTGGGACTGATTTCCAGTAGCCATTAATGTCCATGATAGTCCGGAATCAGCAATCTACCCTCCTCTTGCATCACGGAGCAATCTCATCTCGGTTGGACGCGATTCTTCTTATTCCCACATGAATCTGCCTCTAGAAGAGAGAGAGGGAGGAGAGAGAAAGGCTGAAATCAGAGATTTCCATAGAGACCACCATTGCGCGAGCGAAGGCAAAATGACTACCAGACAGAGGGGAAGCAAGGGCCAATGTCAATTGGGGTGGTTGTTCACAGCCAGGGAGAAGCATCCCCATGATCTAGGCGCATTTTTCGGCGCCATACTGTTCACGCCATCCTCCTCTCTCTCTCCTCACGGTTTTTTCTTTCCAACATTTCATGTGGCATGAAAAAATTGGCCCCAAGGGTCACTTACCCATTTGACCACTCTAATGTCCACCTCTTCAAATCTTGACCGGTTTCTTGGCCATTTCCCCATCTGGACTCTGAATTGAGCTCTGAAAAATCCTGGGCGTCCAGCTCGATATCCCGTATTGGCTGGTAACTCCTGACGATCCGCACGACAGTCTGAAAAATTATCAAAAATCTCCAAGTGTCGCTCGGGCGCCTTTAAAGCACTTTGACGCTTAAAATTGTCCTAGATCGAGCCGCCGCCTTCGACGTTGAATATTATTCCCTTGATATTCGTAATTTTTAGCTATTTTTAAACACTTCTCAGCATCAAAACTCTGCTCTCATTGGCGACCACGGGATAGGGCGACTCAACTCGTCGAATCCCACACCAGATCTGCACAAAACAACCAAAGGAAGCATCAAGTTGATACAAAATAGATACATACTAAACATAGCACAACACTCACCCTACCCCCTGATGACAGAACCAAGGCATGACATCCACAAGGAGTAGGCCTAGCATAATCTGATAAAAGGTCCAAAGCTAGTCACTAACCAACTGCTCCAACATGGCCAAACTAAAAAGAACTATCAAAGAGGTTGCCCTAAGTGGTGGCCTAAACTACCTACCTAACTAAGGACAACACAACTAGGAGCTCCTACTAGGCGAGGACTCCTATAGCCTAATCAAGAAGTATTTTCTTTCAGTACATTTTGTATCTTAGGGTTTTTATTTCCATACTCGGCATGTAAAAAGGAGGGAGTTGAGCATAGTGACCCAAGGAGAACACGGCATTGGCCTCAGGACCTGTCTCGGTACCCAAGAACCTACCAAGCCCTCGCAAGGCGACACTTAATCCTTTTCTGACGCTCACTTTTATTTTCGCTCCAACCTTCCTTAATTTCTTCTTTTCTAGCAAGAAGCCACCCCTAGGAAGACAAGGCATCGGCCCCGGGTCTGACTCGTCCCAGGAACCTACCAGGCCTTCTCTAGGCAATAATCAACTGCGTATAAATTTTTCTTTCTTTTCTTTTCTTTTCTTTTCTTTGATAGGGGTTAGAACCCCTTTTTACACACCTTTGTATATTTTTATTGTTTTTAAGATATTCAAAGTTTCTTCCTTCTATCAACATTATTTTCTTCTGGCAGGCTTCTCTAACTGCCTCACGGTTGCCTAGCAGGCTAGCAGAACAAGGTCACTAGGACTTTCGTCTAAAACAGGTCTTTTGATGCCCGGTAATGTCTTTATAGGAGGCAACGACTACTCAGACCTCCCTCAGACATACTTAACCTAAATCTGGGACTTCATGCCTTCGACTCCGGTCCCCAACAAGAAACGAAAAACCCCTTAACAAGTACACAAACACATATAGCATAAAAACCACAGTACTCATAAAGGAAAAATATCACATGGATAGGGCCACGAGAAGCTTCCGCGCAACAAAAGGCTCCTTCCAAGCTCTGCTTCCGAACCTGTCTAGCACAGAGCTAAAACAAGAAACCATTAACCGCACCTGTACTAAACAGAAAACTGGCCCTCTTGGCCTAATGAAATAAAGCACTTCACTACAAAACTTAATCGGCCCTCTTGGCCTAACGAAATAAAACAAAGTAGCACCTACACATCCTTCCCTGGAAGAATACATATATACAATAATAAGCTCCTTTCCAAGGAGGAAAAACAGGCTCGCACCCCTAAACTAAATGCATAAGGTTATGACCCATCCCTCTTGCATATATAGCAAGAGGCGTACACATAACATGTTGTCTAATTAACCTATGGGTCCAGGATAATAACGATAGATTGGTCTCGGCTACTCTTTGCATCACCCATATCAACCATCGTCTGCCATATATTGCATGCTCTGATAACATTCCCCACAAGCAACCGGGTCCTGTTTCATCAGTGATAACAATATCCAAACTAGGACCACAGTTAAAGAAGAGGTCTTCCTCATAAGCAAGATTTGCCAAAGAATCCGCAAACTGATTCCAGTAACGTGGAATTAGCTGAAAAGACACTCTCTCAAACTCCTCAAGTAGGGTCATTGCAGTTCGATGATACATACAGAGAATGGGATTCCGCACTGTGTACGTCCCATCTAGTCGATTCAAGATCAATTGGGAATCCCCTTTTACTAACAACCGATGAATACCACCTTGTTTGGCAATATGCAGTCCCATAATCAAGGCTTTATACTCCGCCATATTGTTAGTGAATCCTGCCCCGAGATAAGTAGCTAACTTCATCGTAACTCTTCGTCGGGGATCTCAGATTACTACTCCAACACTCCCTTTTTTATTAGGGCCCCTCTATTCGTAATGGGTTTATTGTATACGTCCATAATGGGTTTACACAGCCAGCCATCACGAACTCCTCTATTCGTAATTATGGTAATCAAAGTTTAGCATGTTGAGAGGATGAACTGATGGCTCCATCCCACCTTCTTCATTGAACTCAACAGGGATACTTGTCAACAGTCGTAAGCAGTGATGGCAGAAGACTTTAATCTTCCACACAAAGGTTCCGTCTTCTTGCTCAATCACTTTTTATCCTTTGCTCCACCAGATAAGTTTCCGATGATGGTATCTCTGCTCTAGATATGGGTGCTCCAAATAAGGAATTAACCGACCCATCAACCGACTTTAAGCTCTTTCGCAGGTCTCAAATCATTCCTAGCATGGACCTGCAATGCATTTCTCTATATTAGCATACTTAGAAATAATAAGGTTTAATCTTATTAAGATTAACCTTATTTTTAAACTCTACTCCTTGTAAATCAGCTAATAGGGCCATAGAGCTATTCTTCCCTAATCTGACAATCTTGTAGGGGCCATCCCATTTAGGTTCCAGCTTCCCTGGAAACAGCTCCCTACACGCATCATAATAGAGGACTAATTGTCCTTTTTTAAAGGTATATTTCTTTGCTCTAAGGTCATGCAACTACTTCATTCGATGTTTAGCTACCTCCTGGTGTAACAAGCTTTGCAACTTCAGCTCATCCAGGTGGGCTATGGTCGTGAAACGTTCAAAAAGGGAATCCTTATCTTCCAAAGAATGGTTAATTGCAAACCGTATGGTTGGTAATTCAATCTCGAGGGGTAACACACACTCTTTCCCATAAACCAATTTGAATGGAGTATGGCCGGTAGCTCGCTTGAACGTGGTATTATACGCCCATACTGCCACATACAACTTCCTGTCCCAATCTCGTTTCTTCTCAGAGATTATCTTAGACAAAATACCCACAAGTTGTTTATTAGTACTTTCAACTTGCCCATTTGCTTGTGGATTATAAGGAGTCGTTTTACTATGCTTGATCTGCCAAGCTTCTGTGAAGCTTTTGATCACTTTATTCAGGAAATGAGTTCCACGGTCCGACACTAATTCCCTTGGTGGACCAAAGCGGCAGATAATCTGCTCTAATAGGAAACTTACAATCTCTTTTGCATTGTCGTGTCTTGTCGCCTGCGCTTCTGACCATTTTGTGAAATAATCAGTGGCTACTATAATGTACCTCTTCTGGGTAGTAGACGACGGAGTAATAGGACCCACAAAATCAATGCCCCACTTCTCAAATGGAAGGATAGCCATGATGGGTGTAAGTGGGTGTTTCCTATTCTCTCTACTACTGTCATGCCTTTGACAGGTATCACATCTCTTTACATACTCAAAAGAATCTTGGAAGATGGACGGCCACCAATATCCGGCTCTTAAAGCTTTCTGCGTCATCAACCGTCCCGCGAAGTGCCCTCCACATGCAGAGTCATGACACTCCTCCAAGATAAAAGGAACCTCATCAGGCATCACACATCGGTGGTAGATATCATCAACACTCTGCCGATATAGCGTCCCTGCGATCAAGGAAAACTTCAATGCCTGTTGTTTGATTTTCCTATTTTCAGACTTTGACAAACCAGCTCCCGTCTCTTCTGTTGATAGATAATGCGTAATAGCAGCATACCAAGATGGAATAGAAGCTGTATCAATTTTAAACATTTCCTCAATATCACTTCCTTCAGCCAAAGTATCTTTCGGCTCCCCGAAATTCACAAGGCATTCCACAATACCCTGCAACCTCGGTGGCATACTCTTAATCTCATAATCGAACTCCTGCAAAGTGATTAACCACTTTGCCAAACGTTCAGGCAGCTGCAACTTGTTCATAAGCAATCTAAGTCCTTCTGTCTTCGTATAGAACACTACCTTTTCATAGAGGATGTAGTGTTTGAATTTCTTAGTCCCAAAGACCATTGCAAGAAACAACTTCTCCATGTAGGTGTAATTGATATCTGAAATGCCCAATTTCTGACTAGCAAAAGCTATCGGATGATACTACTTTTCCTCCCAGATTTGGGCTAAACAACAGGCTGATACTATGCATGGTGGCTGCTGCTGAAAATATATAGAACACCTCACCTCTTTTAGGTGCTTTTAAAACGGGTGCTCTTACTAGCTCCTGTTTCACATCCTCAAAAGCTATCTTACAAGGGTCGCTCCATTCAAATGAACAGCTAAAGGATAATAAATTCGTTAATGGCAACATTCTTTCTGCCAAGGCATTTCTAAACCTTCGATAGTACCCTATTGATGACAGAAAACTATGAACCTCTTTCGGAGTGCGTGGTGGACTCATAGCAACTATAACCTTGATCTTTTCAGGGTCAGTTGCTATCCCTACTAAACTGACCACATGGCTTAGCAATAGCCCATAAGGTACTCCAAAAACACACTTCCGTGGGTTAAGAGCAATACAAAATTGTCTGCAACGCTCAAAGCATTTTCTCAAAATAATCAACATCCTTTCCCTTACAGTGGCTGCCCCCAGGTCATCAATAAATACTTCAACTCATCTGGGGAGATGTCACCAAAGGTCTTGTCTGCTGTTCGTTGCCACGATCCAGGTGCATTGCATAAACCAAAGGCCATCACATGGTACGTAAAAGTACCAAAGACCGTAATAAAAGTTATTTTCAACTTGTCCTCTTCTACAATTGCCATTTGGTTGTATCCTGCGAAGCAATCCATGAACGAATATATTTCCCTACCTACTAATTGATCCAAAATCTTGTCAATAAATGGCAACGGGTAGTAATCTTTAACTGTCTGCTTATTCAGCTCTCTAAAATCCACACATAATCGGATCTGGTTATTTTTCTTCTTCGTGATAACCACTTGTGAACACCATTCTGTGTGTTGTACAGGGAAGATTAACCCAGCTTTCGTTAACTTCTGTAACTCCTCAAATAGCCCGTCCCTCAATTCAAAAGGCATATGCCTTACCTTCTGACGCACAAGATGACTGCCATCTTTTACAGGAATAGTATGAATAACCAGGCTGGGAGGAATGCCTCTCAGCTCATCATAACTCCAAGCAAAGATATCGCGGAATTCTTGAATCAAGGACACATAGTCCTCCCTTTCTGCTGAACTAAGCATAGAACCTAATTTAATTGGCCGCGAATCATTCGGCGTGCCAAGGTCTAACTCAATCACATCCGCATCTCTTATCCTATCTTGCGGTTCTATCAGCTCATTTAGAGTTATCTGATAGATATCCTCTATAGTGGACCCTTCTTTAGATTCATCACTAGATGATGTCTCACTACCAGATGGATCATCTGCTATCTCTAATTCAGTAGAAGATAAAGGAGCTCTCTCACTTTGAGGAGACTCAGGATAAGCATTGACTATTACTCGATTAGCACCTCTACCTAGAACCACTCGACCGACGGGTATATCGACTTGACAGTCTGTTCGTAAGATCCAAGGCCTACCTACCAACACCCGATAGCTAGGACGTCCTGCAAATCTTATCACCCTAAAGTCCAAGAAGCATTCTACACTCGCAACTGTAACATGGACCTTAGTAATGCAACCTTCCGGTTGTCTTAGACTATCATCAGCCATTCTCAGAAGGGTGGAGCTATCTTTCTGGATGCCTAGACCCAACCTCTCCATCAATTCTGAACTCATGATGTTGACGGAGGATCTACTGTCTACAATGGCATATTCCACTAATATTCCATCCACATAAGCTGGAACCCTAGGGCAGTTCTTTTTAGCATGGTCAAACCAATCTTCCCCTACCCGTGCTATGCCCAAGGGTTCTACAATATACCCGATACGTAGGATCTTCTTAAATTCCTTGCGTACTCCTGGAGATAATTTGATCAATTGCAGGAGGTTCACATGTGGTTTAACTTCGCAAAGAGAACTTGCTAAATCAAAGTCACGATAAGTAGCCAAAGCTCTCTTTTCTCGCCAAACCATCCTCTCTTTTGGTCTTTGGACTGGTTTTGGTGCTTCTTTCTTAGCTCTTGCCTTCTTTCTTGGCACTTCCTCATCCTTCTTAGGGTCGCCTTTTTTGTCAACCGGCTTTAGCGGTCCACCTTCTATGCTAGAATTCTGGACTTGTGTCCCCTTATCCCCTTGTTTAGGGTTTGCCTCAACCGGTTTTTCCTTATCTTTGTCAACCTCTTTAGCCTTTTGGCCTCTTGTCACGGCTCTTAAGTTAGAGGTTTCAGCATCATTGACTCGTACAGCCTCAATAAGGCTGACTCCGTTGCCTTGTGGCAACTCTTCTATATTTGGTTTTCCCCTCTGTAATATTTGCCTAGGTGCATCATTCTGCTGCAAGTTATTTCCTTGCGCTCTATGATTCACTGGGCCCGGTTGTTTACTCCCTTGTTGGAGAGAACTAATTTTACTCCAACAGGTTGCAGCTATATGGCCCGACTTCCCACAAATGTCACATTTCACATTTGGACAATTTTTGGGAAAGTGCTGTCCACCACACCATTTACAACTGAATCTAGAGGGTCCACCCTCTTCAGGGCATCGACTCCCTATCAAATTTTGTTGCTTCTTCAAGAAATTAACGTCAACGGCTATTTGTCGATATTGTTCAGAAATCATATCAGTATAATGCTTCATCATGACCTCACCAAGGACATTAGATGCACTCAACTCATAGCCTCGATCGTCAACTCGTCGTTCCATTGGCCTAACAATCTGATTTGGCATTGGCTGTTGACCCATAGGAACAACATTAGAATTTGAAACTTGGCCTCCAACATTTGGTGGAGCCAACTGACTTGCCATAGGTATAGTCACACTGGGAGGAGCTGGTAGTAAAGGTACATTCAAAACCATACTCCCTCTCCCAATAGGGTTAGTGATAGGCATCCCTTGACTTCCATTCGTCAATGATGGATTGCTGCTAGGTACTAAACCTCCATTAACATTCATTCGAGAGGAGTAGGCCGTTTGTAATCGTGCTTCTACTCCCTCTGCCCGCGTAATAGCAGTATCTATATCTGCCAAAGCCACACTGCTCAATTGTACTTGGATATTAAAGTCAACCCATACAAAAAGTATTGTAATTGGGCAGCTGGTGGAATGGGAATGTAAGTTTGCAACTTACGGAATACTTCCTTCAACTTCTTAGCATATGCTTTTACATTCTCATGAGGATCTTGATGTGTCACATTCAAGACCCACAACCAATATTGGCCACCTCTTTCAGGGGCATATTCCGCTCGGAAAGCTGCATAGAATTGATCAATGGTGGTTATGGTTCCAGACTCTATGCTGTGATACCAAATTGCAGCCCTTCCTTTTAATGTCATATTGAAGAACATGATGAGATGTCCCTCGTCTTGGATGCGATAATTGAACATCAATCTCTGAAATTCATAAATGTGAAATTCTGTATCCTCTTCCGCTAATCCATTAAAAATGGGCAAGGGAACTCCTAAGGCTGGTAAATCTGGCGTCCCTGTAGGAATCGCAATAGGCTATGCCATGGTGACAATCGGATTAGCAATAGGAGCTTTAAATGACGGATTCACACCCCCACTTGAAGTGGGTAAACTTGGTGGAGAAGAGGAAGATCTTACACTTCCTCCTGCACCTAATGGAATGGGTGAAGTAGTTAAATGGCTAAGACCACTACTTCGTATACGTACTAGACTACTCCTTTGGGGAGAATAATGACTTACGATCTCTAATCGCCGTCTAGCCCTCTCAGCACGTTTTGCTTTCTGGATTTCGGCTTGACGGTCCTTGTCAGAGGACATAAACTAACTTCCTTTGGTCCCTAGAAACCGCAGATCCGAATGCCACCACTTACAAGTGTCTCCCGGGGCAGACGCACCATTGATGGGACCTGAAATGGGTCGGCCCTAGTTATAGCACTAGCCGGACCTCATGCTCATACACAAACACCCTCACGGCCTCGCGGACTAGGAGCATCAATATAAGGCTGAAGGACAAACCGCCCTAAAGCTTAACTCATGCGTTTATAGTTTATAGCCCAACACTTCCCTAAAACTCCTCAGAGGGAGATCCCAAAGTACTTAGGCATAATGCCTCGATCACATACACATAAGAGGCACTCCACCGACTAATATTCGGAGCCCCATTGCAGCTCTTCTACATCTTAGGGATTGGCCCTTTGATGCGCTGCTAAACATATAACACAAACGAGCACAAACTCCTCTCTTTTATACTTCTCGTATTTCCAGGAGATATACCATGCTTCTTTACTTCACAGTCCCTTAGGAAACCGACCCTCTACCCTACGGCAAGGGATAACCTCACACTCTCAATCGTGGGTCAAAGTCCTAAGAAAACAATTGCTATGCAGTCCAGGAGATATTCCTTCCGATACCATGAACCATGCATAGTGCATAATGTGAATGGTTAAGTGCACAAACAATAGAAAATCAGCTTGTGTATCGTGCGAAACCAATCTTTTCATGATTTCCATGCTAACGTTTATGTATTGAAACGAGAAGAGACACCGAGCCTTACGCTCATGCTGCCTTTTCCTTTATTTTAAAACAACGTTCTATAGCCATGATGCAATGCATAAATCAGATTTAAGATTTTACTTTGACGCTCAAACTCCCCTCTCACCCTACCGTTTAATGTTTTGCAATTGTTGATAGGTGTAAGAGTCGTTTTATGTGTATTTCTTTGTAGAGAAAGCAATAAATACAGATAAAAACATAGAAATGAGGGTAAACCGAGGCTAACCTCGTGCTCTACCTTCATTATACATTGCACAAACACTTATGTGATTTTCTGGAATTTTCTCTTTATCGTTTCCTAATTTCTCCCATTTAAAACCCATTTTCCACAATTTTTAGGCATTTTTACTTTATTATTTTCAATAAAAATGACTAGAAATTGAAATTTATTATGGGATGTGGCCCTTAGGTTCTTTGACAGCAAAATTTCAGCTTTTATTGATGTTATATCTCATGTTTCCCCTTTATTGTGCAAAAAACCCCCATTTTGTCTCTTAAACGTATGTTTTACGGATTTTATACCATTAATTTCAGTCATAATACTTATAATTTTTTAATTTTTTGATCATAAACTGATCAAACTCATAGCAAAAAATATCATAATGCATAATCAGCCCATGGGAACTAATATTCATGAAGAAAATTGCATAAAACATCAATTTCCTTTGTAAAAATAAAATTACCATTCTTTGCGGGTTGCGGGTTTTTATTTGCTATGTTTCGGGACTGATTTCTAGCAGCCATTAATGTCCATGACAGTTCGAAATCAGCAATCTACCCTCCTCTTGCAACACGAAGCAATCCCATCTCGGTTGGACAATCCTTCTTCTTCCCACATGAATCTGCCTCTAGAAGAGAGAGAAGGAGGAGAGAGAAAGATTGAAATTAGAGATTTCCATAGAGACCACCATTGTGCGAGCGAAGCACGGCGAAATGACTAGTAGATAGAGGGGAAGCAAGGGCCAATGTCAATTGGGGTGGTTGTTCACAGCCAGGGAGAAGCATCCCCATGATCTAGGCGCATTTTTCGGCGCCATACTGTTCACGCCATCCTCCTCTCTCTCTCTCTCCTCACGTTTTTTTCTTCCCAACATTTCATGTGGCATGAAAAAATTGGCCCCAAGGGTCACTTACCCATTTGACCACTCTAATGTCCACCTCTTCAAATCTTGATCGGTTTCTTGGCCATTTCCCCGTCCGGACTCCGAATTGAGCTCTGAAAAATCCTGGGCGTCCGGCTTGGCATCCCGCATTGGCTGGTAACTCCTGACAACCTGCATGGTAGTCTGAAAAATTATCAAAAATCTCCAAGTGTCGCTCGGGCGCCTTTAAAGCACTTTGACGCTTAAAATCGTCCTAGATCGAGCCGCTGCCTTCGACGTTGAATATTTTTCCCTTGATATTCGTAATTTTTAGCTATTTTAAGCACTTTTCGGCATCAAAACTCTGCTCTCAGACAGTTTAGGACAGCAAGCTTATTTTCACAAATTTCTTATCAAGATCATGGGGCTTTTGGTCAATTTCACTTCGTGAAGCCTCTACACAAAGGATAGTACCAATATTGCATGGATTTCCCATCATTGTGGAAGAATGGAGTGGATTCTTTAAGGATTCATGGAAGAGGCAGCCCATATCATTTGAAGGAAGGGAATTATTGGGTTCTCTTTCAAAATTTTGAAGTTTCTTTGAAGCCTACTTCATACAATGAAGAGTAATCAGCATCCTCAACTCAAGTGGCATCTCTATTGAAGCCTTCTTCATGAAATTTTGGGTCCAATTGTTCATGGGAGCACTCTTCATGAAGATTCTTGATCAAGAAGTTGGATATTAGCATCGGAAAGCTAAAATGGGGATTTCTTGGATTAATAGAAGCGGAAGTCAAGCTCCATTTGTTGCTGAAGCCAAGTTCTATTTGTGGGAGATTCCTTCATCAACAACAACACTCTTCTCCTACAAGCTAAAGAGATTTAGGGAAGCAATTGTATGATGGCAAATGCATGACAATGTATAGTGGCAATTGGTTGCAGTAAGATGTATGTTTCTTATGACTATTACACATTGTATCAGCATTGAAGTGTTGGGACATGATATGCAAACAAGGTCTCTTTGATCTTGCAGTCTACAGTGGATTATTTCAGCCATTTTGGTTATTGTAGAGGGTATTTTTGGCTTTGGTAGATGCATGGAGTTCTGTTACAGGTCTATATGGTTGGTATATGCTTGAAAATGAGGGTGCAAGTCATTAAATGACCAAAACAGAGCATTCATAGGTTGTAGGAATTTTGAGATAGCTACAATAAATTGCTTATAGAATTTTCTGTACTCAAGTACTTTCAACATGATAGCTCGTTAGAAAGAGGAATTCTCAAGCTTCAAGCAGAGCCAAAGAGTTTGTTAGTTGGAGCACTAGAACTCAAGATATTTGAGTTTTTCTTCTGATGTATACTAAGGATTGCATGTATAAAATGGGAGACATACATGTATATTTTGATGGAAGGGTGTATAATCATGCTTATAATGATCCATATGGGTATGCTTGTGCATTATGTACAAATGGTGGGCAGCATCAATCGTATGCATATGAGCATGATATGGGTGCAAATAATGCCTATGGGATATACTATGCAGGGTACCAAGGTAGCCAACATATGCAATGGATTATCATTTGAAAGAAGAAGTAATAACCCGTCCTTTCTCCTTCAACAATGTCCATGGTACCTACTTATCAAGCCGTATGTTGGATGATATCACTTATAGGGCCTATGCTACAAATTTGGAGAGAAGAATGTTATTGGTCATTCAAATGTATGCAGGGCACAACATGTTAGAATTTCAGTTGTCTTAGAATGGCCTACTCCTTTTGGCACACGTAGAAAGTTTAAACCTCATCAAGAGCTTATGGAAATGAGAAGACAACTCATATGCTATAAATATGATGGTCAATGGTCTCCTAATCATGAAAGTTATTGCAGGAATAGTCATTTTGCTACATCCCTTGTATTGGAGGATTCTAATGCATATGTATCTCAAGTGGAAGTGCAAGTTTGTCAAGGACAGCAAGAAGAAGATAAAGATGCTGATAATGAGATTGAAGACATAATAGGGTAGTTTGAGAAAATGTCACTTAATGCAATACATGCAGGAAATTTCAAGAGCAAGATGAAGATGAAGAAAGGATTGATATTAATGCAGAAAATGTAGTCAAAGAGCACGGTAACGTGGATTACCAAGAAAGAGAAGACAACTATGATGACGATGACATATAAGAGGGCAACATTGGTATTTTAGTGGACATAGATCATGCTTACTTGGATGATGTTATGCAAAATGAGGATATCTATGCTCATGATGATGATCTTTATTTTCCCTATGATCCGAGAGCCTATGAGGATGCTTATGTGGATCATGGGTAGGATTGGTCATACCCATTTGGCCCGGGTAATGATACCTATTCTCATGATGATTATCTCATTTATGACAGTTTCTATGATGGATTTCCTTTCGATTCGGGTGAGGACAGTAGTGACTTGATGGATGATGACCATTATTTGGGTATCCCATATGATCTGGGATAATATTTTTGCCTCTTTCCTATGTCATGGAGCAGGGGACATCCTACTGTCATAATTTTCTGTTAGAGAAATAATGCATATAACTCCATCAAATAGGGAAAATTTTGTAATGAGCCGATAGCTTATGTTATGAAATTTATTTCTAGAGTCCATATGCCCTAATCGGATGATTCTACTGAAAGTTATGCTCATTTTTCTTCAGCTCCCTGTTTCAGGCCTGTTCACTATTTGATGGCAATTTCTTCTACAAGTTGAAGACTATCCTTTGAAGATCTTTTCTTGGAGTTCCATTTGGGTTTCAGCTACTACCATCCTTGTAATCATTGTACCTCAAGCATTGAGGACAAATCTTCTTTTAAGGAGGAGATGGTTTGTCATGTAGGAAATTTTGGCATGTAATTTGGACATAATCACAGCCATAAAATGGGCTGACATAAGTAAATGTAACCTAAAGATTAGGTTTAGTCATAGTTTGGCTAGGGTTAGATATAGCTATAAATAGGAGGACAACCACTAAATGGGTAACACATTCTATTTTGAAACAAGAAGTTTGGTTTCTTTCTTTCCTTGTAACCATCTTCATTTCCTAGTTAATGACAGTTCTAGTTATGGTTTCTTGTCAATTTCTTGTCATTTCTATTTGATTCTAGGCTTGAATAGGCTAATTTAGTCTTAGGCTAAGATCCCTTCATTACAGATTGACGAGAGTACCCTCAAGAAGCAATACCCCTGATTCTTTTCGAGATGAGGACATCTCGATTCCTTAAGGGGGAAGAATGTAAAATTTCCCTCCCATATGATCCCCCCTAATTAAACAATTTTCTTTTAAGAAAATAGGAATTAAACCCCCCTATTCATGCCGCCAACTAGCGGACACCCGGCCACTATCCAGATCTTTTATTCTGCATAGAACCTCCCCACAGTCATTGCTTGGCAAAACTCCTGCATCTGACACCATTCTGTCTGTTGAAGTTGAAGGTCCACTTGATCGCTTGACCCCAAGCGGGGGTTTGGAAGCCTGATTACTAGAACCACTTGAACCAGTCCGAAGAACAGCACCACTGCCATCCAGTAGCCTATCCTGTTGGCCCTTATGCAGCAGCACAGGAGAATTTTAGTCGATGCCTCAAATCAAGAGAGGTGAGAGTGAAGGCTCTTGAGGCAACTGAGGCAGCTAGAAGGCAAGAAGAGAAAAGAGAGCAGGAGCGGAAGATGAGAAAACTGGAGACATGGGAGCCATGACCTTAATCGATGCCTCAAATCAAGAGAGGTGAGAGTGAAGGCTCTTGAGGCAACTGAGGCAGCCAGAAGGCAAGAAGAGAAACGAGAGCAGGAGTGGAAGATGAGAAAACTGGAGTGCAATGAAGCTAGAAGTATAGAGTCAGAGTGTTCGTTGAAAGACAAAGTGCTGGGTCATCATCATCCTTGTAGGCAGCATCAAATCACTTCTTCAGGGGCAATTTGGAGCCTGATGCACTTCGTCTGATTCCGCCTGCTTCTATACATGCATTGTCATCCCAGAAGTCGTCATCGTTGTCGCTGCCGTGCTTGGAATCCATAGGCTCATTGTCAGAAGGTCATCGTCATCATCGCCGCGGCCGTGCCCCTTCTTCCTGAAGGCGTCTAGGATCAGGTCATCAAGATCAGAAGATGGTTTCGACATGGCAGCACAGGGATCTCTACTTATCGACCCTGAAGTGCACAGTCTCAGTCTTCCACAGACGCAAACACAGCCAGAAAAGAAACGCCTCTAATGCAGAGGAATGAGCAGAAATAGTAGCATTAAATCTTTCAAATGTGACCGACGACTCTCTCTCATGAGAATGAATTATGTCACTGAGGCCTTATGCAGTTTTCTGCCAGCTTGGGGATTCGATCAAGGCAGAGCTGCCTATAGGTGCCAGGATCACCAGATGATGACAAAGGGAGTTGTGTCTCGCTAAATTCCTTTTGACATAGCTGACATTACAGTGCCCTAACCGTGTGTGTCTCTGAAAGTGCCTAATATCCAAGGCAAAAGAGAGCCATCGACGTGGAGTAGTCTTTGAGCTGCCTCCCTAAACTCTGAGACCTCCTCCACATCCTTGTCCATCTTGTTCCGCAGTGCCTTCTATTCGTGCATGGTTAGCGATCAATGCTGATAGAGCCAAAAGGGCCTTCTGTACTATATCAGCCCCGAGCTTCTCTTCTGGATCTTCTATAGTGTCCCTTATTGCTGCAGCCAGCTCTTGTTTCAATTGAGCCTCATTTGAATGTGGCACTGATGTGGCAGAACCATTTGTAGTTGAATCTGACCAATGCCCCTGACTCACAGCTCCTAATGGGTTCCACGAAGTTTCACTAACTCATGAAGCACAGTTTTCACCATACGAAGTGGTTTGTTATCTGCCCCAACTCTTACAAGAACAAATGCTGCCCTAGATCCTCAGTCTGATGAGGCCTAGGATATTGATATGCTTGAAGGCTATAGAGAATGTCACTTTGAGCTATCTAATACCCAAGAGATCAGCAAACAAGTTGTTTATATTAAGTGCAATCAACTGATGATGATGAAGATCATGAAGATGATTATAATGATATCTGTACAGCTTGACTACACTTCAGATCACTGAACCTGTAAAACCTGTAGAATTCTGATCAACATGTTTTAGCTCTCTTGTGGAAAACATCCATGAACCAACCACCATCTGAGAATATATAGGCTTTGGGGATGCAAATCAGTATACTCACTGATACTTTGTGTGCCCATGAGCTGAGACATAGGGAACGACATGAGGCCATCCTGTCAAGAATGGATCAGATGGTTCAATCTACTGATCAGACCAAGGCTTCTATTGATAGGTTGGTAATATCCAATGACTTACTCATGGCACAAATCTCTAAACTTTTACAATTGCAAGCGGCATCAAAGGAAGTTAATGAGAAGGCTTGTTCAAACAGTGACCCTTCAGTCCCACTTCAGCCATCCAAACAAAATGGTTATGGAGATGGGATCATTGGAAGAAGAGGCATTCAAAAAAATGGTTATGCTCATGGCCAGCATCAATATGCTGATGGTACACCTGAATCAAATGCTTATGCTTATGGACAACATGTATATGCTGATGGTACACACTATGATCTACATGCATCTTATGAATATGAACAACAACAACATGCAAATGAATATGAGCAGTATGCAAGTACATCTGGACAGCATGTTAATGCTTATAAATATGATGTACCATATCATAATGCAGAGTATCATCCCACTGAACCTTGGCAGCAGAATGGTTACTATGGTCAACATGCTTATGCATATGAGCATCCATTTCTTCAACAACAAGATTTGGATAATGAACAACATGATCAACAAGAGGATGAGCAAGAAGAAGACCAAGAAGATGTACGAGTCCAAGAAGATGTACAAGAAGTGAACAATGAAGAGCAAGATGTACAAGCTGATGGTATCTTCGTTGATGAATCACATGAAACACTTGCAGATGTAGATGGTCATGTTGAAGGTTTTAGACTCTTAGAGAAATCTCATGATGATATTTTTGGACATCAATTTACACTTAATCAAGGTCTACAACAGCCATTGAATGCATTTGATAATGAGTACCTTGATCATGGTTATGATGACCGGCACATGTTTGATGATGATATAATATATGATTTGGGCATACATGAATATGAAGATGGCATTGTGCTTCCTTATGATCCAGGGGATTATGGATGTGACCATGGATTTGATTATGGGGATACTTTGTCGTATCCATTTGATCCGGGTGGATTGGAGTATGTGGTTGAGAGACATTCTATTCTCTTGGACAATCATTATGATGGAATACCTTTTGATCCAGGAGGTTTTGAGCAGGATTTTGCACCTTCATTTCCCACTTACGATCCTCTCCATTACTTAGTACAAACTAGTGCTTTTCCTATTTTTGTAGCCCTTGTATCAAAGTAGTACTCTGTTTCATCTATCCTTTTCTAGTCTTTTAGGTTTGTTTTTGAGGACAAAAACTTTTGGGAAGGGATGGATTGTAAGAAATTGGAAATAGTTAAAATGTTGATAATATGCCATGTCACACTGACATTGGTATATAAGGAGAGAAGTTGTAAATTTTCATATCTTTTGGCAAATCAATACATTTTACAATCTTTCTCTCCCTTCTTGCTCCAAGCTTCCATGGCTTCTACATCTTTCCTGTCTTTCTTGCTCCAATTCTAGTCTTTCTCTCTCCTCATCACTCTATTTCTCTCTCTCTCTCTGCAGTCTTTCTCTCTCCTCTGCAATCTTTCTCTCTCCTCTTTCTCTCTCCCTAGTTCTCTCTCTGACACACTAGAGCTTCAGTCCAATAATACTAGTGGTATATTCTTTTCATTAAGCATCATATGATCAGTCTCCATAAGAATCCTCCTACTCTTTCTTTTTGCTACTCCATTCTACTATGGAGTGTATTGCAAGTAAGCTGCCTGCAAGTAAGATTCTTTGCCAAGAATCTATCAAACTCATTGGATACATATTCACCACCACTATTGGATCTCAAACGTGAAATAGAACAATCAAATTCTTTCTCAACCTATCTCTTAAAGTCCTTAAATAGCAAACACTTCATCATCTGAGTGAATCGACTTTAGTGGCCTAAAGCTATTTTGAACATGCTTCATAAATGAAAATTGAGATTGCTTGCCAAACCGATATGCAGCACAAACATGACATAAATTTGAATATGCAAACTTTGGCAAGCCTTTAACTAGTAGCTTTCTTTGTATAATTTACAGCCTTAAAATATTCACAGGTCCAATCCTCTTATGCCAAGTCTCAAAATATCTAACTGAACCCTATCCATGTGCAAACATAGTTGATTTCGATTGTGGAATACTAGCATGTAGAGTGAACATACGACCATGTCTTTTACCTTTAGAAATAAGCTTACAATAATTTCCAAACTCTTTAATAAAAAACAACCATGCTTATTGAATTGCACCCTATAGATTTTACTCCAACTGAAAGCAAGTTCTTAGTAATGCAAGGGACATGAAATATATCATGCATATTCTTCTTCAAACCATTATGAATAACCAAGGGAACTACACCCTTATGTTGATGTTATGCCATGTGTCATCACTGTACTTATAGACATAGCCATCCTTATCAAAAACCATGTCAATGAACCATTCTCCATGTGGAGTCATATGATTGGATGCCCCTAATTTAATGTACCATACATCATCAGACTTATTTTCTTTAGCAGCATGGTTATGAACATATGCCATTGCAAACAACCTGTTAGTAGCAACATCCTCAGCATGACTAGTCAAAGCATAATGACCCTATTTCTTGCTTTTCTCATTCTCTTGTTTCTTCTAGTATTCCTTAGCAATATGTCCATAATTTTCACAATAGTGACAATCCTTATCCTTGTTTGTATTCTCATGCATACTTTGCGATTTCCATGAACCTCTACCTCTAGGCTTGGATCTCTCCTTGCTTGAAAGTATCTACTACCTCTAACATTTTACACTTGTTGATTGCATTCTGACTAGTCCCTTGACCATGAGAGAACCCTCTACTATAGCTACATTGTCCTCTTTGATTCAAATAAAAAATTGCATCTCTACCCTTTGAGCCACTAGAACCAATAGTTAATCCAAGCTTAATCTCTCCACAAACAAGCAATGAAACATGCTCATTAAAATATGCATCTCTAATCTCACTACTAAGATAGATGTATCAAATGAATTATACTCAGGTCCAAGACCATTCACTATGATTGCAACCAAATCTTCATCATCTACTTCAGCTCCAACACAGGATAGCTAATCAATAATGGTCTTTATCTCTGTGACAAAGTCTTTATTGACTGTCCTTTCCTATCCATGGTATTAAACTTATGTTTTAGCTAGAACTTTCATGCAGTGGTAATGCTACCATAATACCACATCAAGATGTCCCATGCACCTTTTTGTGACTTGCAATTCATGATTTGTATGACCATTGCATTGAAAATACATTAGTGAGAGCCAATGCAAGACTCTATGAGCTCGTTCAAGCCAAGCAAGATGTGCTCTTTACTATTTAACAGTGGGATTTCTTTCTGGAAGCTTTGGTTTAGCCTCATCAATTGCAATAAGATCCCAATACCCTTTTTCAATCATGAAATTCTCCATACAAAATTTCCATATTGCATAGTTGTTATTATCTAGCTTTTCACCGACAATTGTGTGATTTTGTCTGATCTATCTACATTTACCATATATGTAGAGCTGAAGGTGTTTATTGCACTATTCAAGTTTTATGCTAACAATGCTTGGCTCCCTATAAATCAATTAGTCTTTTCAAAGACATAGTGCTTGCATAACATTCAAGCAACACATGCACATTGATCAAGTACTCTACATTCAATTCAATCTAGCTCATCCCATACATAGACCCAACTTTCACACATCAAACAGAATCCCAAGGATCTTAGCTAACCGGCATAGGTATACACCTTTTAAGACATTAGTCCTACAGTACTGCACTAGTATCTTTGTAGTAACTAGCAATATTTTAACTAAATAGCATGACAAACATCTCCAAACATCTACCAAAGCATCTAATTGTAGTAGCATATCCATGTAGATATCATTGACTACATAGATCTTGTATAGACATGAACAAAAAATCTTCCAAAAAAATAGTGACTATAAAAGGGGCTCTTATACCAATAGTTAGAATTGAGCACTCAGTGCTCATAGCAGCACAATAATCATTTCATAATGATGTAGTACTATTCAAGCATGCATAAGCAGCAATGCTAGCTTGGGTGAGTTCAAAAAAGTCAAAGTGCAAGATGTCCTAGATTTATTATAGCACCCTCTTTGTAACACACATGTTTAGTTCACTTCCTATGAGCCAGATACATGAGTATAATGCCAAGTTCATTTCCAAGCATCCCTTGTTGTCCAAGTGTGTCATCGTTAAGCATTAGATGGCTGAAATTTATGATCACAGTGACAAAAACTAGGAGCATCATTAGAAAAATTTAGTGGTAAAAAATGAGCCCTCTAAGAAAATACAACCTTGAACTTTCTCTCTCTAGAAAAATAGCACATTTTCTCCTTTTTGGGCCAAAAAGTGTCCCCATCTGTACTAAACGGTCAAGATACTGAATCAACTTCTTCCTAAGGTGAAACCAACATAATTAAATGCCCCAAACTCAAAACTTTTGAAAAGTGAGAGTTTCTTCTAAAGCCTTTCCCACTTCTATAGCAATGGTGCAAAATCCACCACACATAGGTGCAATGACGAATACAAACTCACAGAATCCACCACACATAGGTGCAATGGTAGGCACAAACACGCAGCAACCTCCTCTCAACACCAATGCCAAGTATCACCTCCACATAGATGTAGAGAATGTTTATGCCCCATTACAAAAAAGGAGGGGAGGAAATTACATCTCAGAAATAGTGAAGACACAACTACGTGAGGGAGGAGCAAGGCATGTTGACCTTTGGTGTGATGGTTCTCTTTATCCCAAAGATCCTCATATTATTAGCACCCCACCCTTTTCAAACTCAACTACCCTTCTTAGGTTTGTTAGAGATGGCAAGAATGGCCTTCTTGGCTATTGCAAAGCTATTTCTACAACACTTGCAATGGAGACTGCAATGATGCACATCAATAGCAGAACCATCAATAACTTAAAGGTGGAATGCAACCTCCTAGAATAAAATATCAAAGCCCAACAATAGGAGATAGAAAGGCTGAACAAGCTACAAATTTTGAGATAGAAGCAAACATTGCTTGGCCCTTGACACAAAGGAAACGAGAACTAAAGAACATAGAGGATTTGAAGGTGGGCTCTAGAGGTATGAAGAAACGAATAAGGGCTATCGGGTTAGGAATCTCTTGTCTTACTATTATGTACTTTTTTGTTATTATGTCTCCTTGCTTTACATTGTCCCTTTTGTTTAGGGATGTGCTACAGCCAAACAAGGAAAATTGTAACCCCAATGTCAACCTTGCAAAGCGACTTAAGCCACTTGTTAGCTCAAAGATTGCAGAAGAACTCATACAGGAGAAGAAGCTTAAGGTAGTGCAGAGGCAAGTTGTTGAGCAATTTGTGAGCCAAAAAATAGTTTCTATGGAGGGTATACAGAGCGCCATGGATGAAACTGGTATAAGTCGCAATGGCTATGGTTTCTTACAAAAAGAGGTTACAAGTTTATTTAAATCGCATGGTATTAAGACAAAGCTCCTCCCCACAAATGCAACAATTTGGAGACTTTGGAAATATCTTAAGTTAAAGCAGGACGAGTATGTTAGAAAGCCCTATCACATCAATGGAGAGTTTCAGGCAAAATAGGGTCTGGTTGTCTATGAGAAATACAACAATATCTTCATGGATTAGGAGATACTACAGGTTTGAATGGTTGAGTTTTACAAAATCTCACATGTAGAGAAAAATGGCATATTGAAATTTACATTAAAGATGGATGAGTGTTAGATTTTGAAAGATGTTAAGATGGAGAGGGTAGCCATTACATTGATGGGCAGGGCAATGGAAAACATGCCAAGGGATGATCCCCGTTACTTTAGTGTACAGTGTGAAATGAATTTATGGTGGCTTGGGACATTTGTGGTTGTGTCAGAGAATTATGAAGCATTGGAATGGGTCTTTCAGAAGACTCCACTACCAGATGTTATTAATGCTCAAATGAAAAGACAGAAGACACTACTGGTTCCAAATAGGGGCAACTTTCAAGTTAGTTGGCATCTTGCATCAAACTTGAAGACTCTAAAGTACTTATATAGTTGTAATAGAGGCCCAGTCACTCTTCTTTGTCTATATTGCATGGAGGATGCAAAAACACTTGATCAAAAGTGGTGGAAGAAGGTGCCTAATCATCACCATTTTGACAAAGATTTCAAACCAATCTTTGATATACCTCTATCGATTGTACATATATGTACAATGCATGCACTTTGTCAAGTGACTGAGAAGCTTGTCAACCTGTACATTGGATTTTCTTGGAAGATTAGGAAACCACACAGAATGAAAGAAGGGGATTGCCGCTCTTGAGAGTTATTGGTAGACATGAAGCTTCATGGAGGAGAGATACAAATCGTGCATGATAAAAAAAAGTCAAACAACAAAATAGACATACCAATAAAAGTTTCTATTGAAGGTGTGAAGGCAAGACTATTCCTCTAGAGACCCATCGACAACAGGCAACAAAAGCTTACCAAACGTGGAAAGTACTACAAAAGGGCGCATATAAGTAGAATTGAATTTGAGCAATGGAGAAGGCTGCACAACATAGTAAAGGATCACGAACCTCTTTCAAGACATGCAAAGGTAGAAGTGTGGTGTGTTGTGTGGATATCATATTCCAAATGCTGGATAAGGAGACATGGACAAGAAGACATTTCAGACTACTCGATTTATTCAAGGAAAAGTTCCTAAAATCATGGGAAGTCATCAATTTTACACGCTACATGGTAAGACAAGTCTTTGGTTTCAAACATGTTAGTATAAAATTGTCTGTGTCTACTAAACATTGTTTAGAGACTAACCATTTATATGCAGCACATCATATACAATCATATGCCATGTTTCATTGAAAAGTATGGATATCCAAGTATTTGGAGCACACAAGGCATGGAAAAGTCCCATTACATGGCACGCAATGTGTATTTTAGGCATACCCAACATGGTGGTGGTAGTAGAAAAGCCAACAGTCTTTGGGGGCTATTCCAATGGTTTTACAGAAGGATATTGCAGATACTACTGACAAAAGAGGAATTAAAATCATCAGCCATTGCACAAGCAGTATGAGATGCTAGGATAAAGAAAGAAAATAAGATCAAAGCATTCAGAAATTCAAATGCACTTGAGGGACTCGCAAAATGGAGGCAAGGTCGACGCTATCACAATTGTCGTTGGGTTAGAATACAAGAGGAGGCCTCTCAAATTGATGATAGATTGTAAACTTAATAACTATGATCACCCCAATGTATAATACATGCTTTTGAATGATAATACATTTGATGTTCTGGAGTCAATGTCTACTGCTTTTGTTATCAATGAGCTAATTCTCTCCCCCTCCCACTCCGTCTCCCCCTTTGTTGACTCCCCTAGCATCGTGGAGGGGATTGTGCTTGGCACTCCCTTTGGCCCCACCAACAGGCAGCCTCCATGTCATCCCATGCTACATGTTCCAGCTATTCTCTCCGCTCCCTCTCGGCTGCCCTTCTTGCACGTACAAACTCCTCTACCTCTACTTGGTCTATTTCAAATTGTGGCATAGCCTCTACATCACTCATAGCAGTGGCACGATTTAGTTCTTCTTGTTGTACAAGGCGCTCCAATTGCTGGCGCTCGTTAACTTCTCATAGCGCTACCTCTTCAGCCTATCAAGTGTCAATGCCAGCCAGTATACCTTGTTGAGTGACCAGGGTATACTTGGTGACAGCCAATGGGTGACAACCAACGGGTGACAACCAAGTCACAATAACAATGCAATGGGACGTCCTAAAAACAAAGCAACACATGCACCTTACCTATCAATGCACATTGCATAAATATAAATAAACATGAATAAGTCACTCTACTTACGTTAGGAATATCAAGAATTTTCCTGCATAAAAGTGAGGCATTTAGAGCGGTTCTCCATCCACAAGAGAATGCGTCTAACTGGATGGGCACCACGAACCGCTGTATTTGCATCGCATTTGCCGTACATCATCACAAATTTTTTCACACACTTACAAAGACACCTTGATGTTACAAAAAATGCATTTAACTTGCATAGAATGAAATAACTAAATATAGTGTTGAGGTTACTCAAATGTCTAACTCGACCATGGAATCCATTAGATCTCCCCAAATTTGATAAAAATATTGTATTCATCTCGACCAAATACAACAACAAGCTCCAATGCTCACTAAGTTAATAGGGAAAAATAATTATTTGTATCATGCTCGCTTAAGGCCTCTTAAAGATATTCTTTGATAGTCACAACATACCTTTGATGATAGGCCATACAGATGATTTTAGTGTCATCCAGCAGCCTGACATGCCTGAACGAATCAAGCTGTTGAATGAACGCTTGTGCACATTGTCACACAATGCAATGGACCTAGAGATGCCAAATTGAACCTATACATAATAACAATTGGGCAAGTAAGACTGAAGCATTTGATCAAATACTTATTAAACAGAAGACAATTGAATAGAATACTTACAACATTGCCGCATGCACTACTATGTCTGTGGTCATTCAGCTTTCAAAATGCCGCATGCATTGCACGTCGTGTAGGTCCATCGATAAAACTTCTCCGGTCCTTAGAATGGTAAAGCCACACTTTATAGAAGAAGAAGAACAAGAATAAGTAAGTGGATGTTAGCATATTCTCGTAATTTTGGAGGTCGGCCTCCACCTCTGTGCCCTAAGCATGCTCTTGATGCACTCATCATTAATATCTTGGCTCTCTTCAGAGGGACCGGATCCTAAGTCTTGTAATTGGGTCATGGGCTCTGGCTCATTGGCCTAGGGCTAGCACTAGGGTTGGGACTCTAGTTGCTAGGACTCCGCCGGCTGGGGCTGGGGATCTAGCTCGTTCAGCCATGGGCTGGGGCTAGGACTCCAATTGTTGGGGCTCCGGTGGCTCGGGCTGGGGCTCGGGCTTGGCCATGGCCTGGGGGTGGGACTCTAGTTGTTGGGGCTCCGCTGGGGTTGGGCTGGGGCTCCTAGCGTTGGTGGGACTCCTGGGGCTGGGGCTTCTCTTGCAAAACTCCTCAACAAAAATTTGTGATTCATGCCCTCTCTACGACCTTGTATTGAGAGGCTGGGATGCTTGATATGGTTATGCGTTATGGTGTCCTGGATGGACAGGAGGGATTGCAAGGATGTCATGCATGCGAGGGTCACAAATCAGAGGTGGCTAAAGCAGTTGATCATATCTGTAGCGGAGCCTCCTGTTAGTGTCAAAGTCTCTTGCCATCATAGTAACCATGTGTGCATGTGTAGCAAGCGTGTAGGAATCCTCCATGAATTCAATCAAGAAATCTTCACTGATCTCTTGGAGGGAAAGAAGGGCAGAGGAGATCCACCTCATCCCTATTCTATGACGCTCACAAATCTCTCTAACAACCCTTTGGAAAGGGAGCCTCGGGATTGCAGGCTACATGTGGCATCCCCTGTGCGCATTGTATCGTCATCTCCTGGACTGAACATGTAACATAGCATCACCTTGGTCTGACATGAGGCTTTGTTGTGGTTGGCCTTTTTGTCATGGCATCTACAAGTATATGATAGTAAGTCCTTGGGCCTTGCATTAAACCATGAAGGTCCTTGGGCCTTGCATCAGACCATGACGGCCCAGGAAGGGGAGGTCATCACGGTGCGAGGGGGTGCGGCCGCACGGATTGAGGGGCTTCTCTCGCACCGTGGTGGCCCACAGGAGGGGAGGTCATCACAGGGCAGGGGGGCACAATTGATGGATTGAGGGGCCTCTCTCGCACCGTGATGGCCCAAGAAGGGAGGTCATCACGGGGCGAGGGGGTGTGGTTGACGGATTGAGGGGCCTCTCTCGCACGGTGATGGCCCAAGAGGGGAGGTCATCATGGGGTGAGGGGGAGGGGCCTCTCTCGCACCGTGATGGCCCAAGAAGGGAGGTCATCACGAGGCAAGGGGGACAAGATCAATGGATTGAGGGGCCTCTCTCGCATTGTGATGCCCCAAGAAGAGAGGAAGCGAAACATAGAGTAATGGAAGCCTACTGCAAAGAAGACAACCAGGCTTGGAAGATGAGAGGCTTAACATACCTTGGTAGATGAGAAGCTTTGTGTTCTGACAGTGAGCAACTTAAAGATGTAGGGATGAAGCGGAAGGGGACCATGTGAGCAACACAAACACGAAGAGGCAGAGGAATGAGGTGAGCAACACAAACACGAAGAGGCAAGGAACAGGCGGCAATACAAAGAAGTAACTTACCTTGTGCCTATTTCTTTTTATAAAAAAAAGTCCAAAACCACTCATCAATGACAAGCCCAAAACCAATCTTTCTAAATTTCTTGTACTTGCAAGGAAAAAAAAAAAAGGAATGAGATGCAGCCTTCAATGAAAAAATAATAATGTCTTCTGCAGCAAACTTGGGATAGACTCTGTCAGTGCTAGGTTGAACCTCTGTGACATTAGGGTTCCTTGATTCTCTTTAGAAGGGGAAAGGGAAAGTTTATTCATCATGACCACATCCTCAGCTTCAAGCTGATTAGCAAATTTGGTGTCCATTTCTTATGTTTTGTCTACAAACTCGTCCTATTATTAGCTTGGTTCTGAGCCTATTATGTACTTTCCATATTGGGTCTGATTCCTATTATGTGCTTGGTTCTAAGCCTGCATGCACGGTTAGTACGTGTTGCTACTAAGAGTCTCGCCATGGACCTTCCTCATGGCACTTTGTAATTTCTTTTTTTCATTTTAATCAAATTCTATTTCTCTTAAAAAAGAGAGGGAATGAGCTATGGCCCGTAACAAACTTGATGCGGGTCACTTCAAGTGGCATTGAATGTGAACAATATGGACACACTTCCCAGCAAATCAGTCTCGTGAGTTGTGTTTCTCTGTCATCAATGGTCACATAAAACTATCATTTAATGTATTTTTTCCAAGTAAGATTCTTAAAGAACCAGTTGAAATTGAAGCTTGTCTTGACAAAAACTGACTATTTTTTAGCATTTTAGTTATAAAACCAGCTACTTCCCTCCCAAGACCGGTTAGAGTTAAGCCTGCTCCTTTTTTCCATTGGATTGGAACAAAGTTTTTTGTGAGCACTAGTTTGTGGTTGGCCCTGATGAACCTCGCATCTTCTTCCTACGGTTGGCTTTGACGAACTCGCCTCTTCTCCCTACTTTCTTTCCTCTTGCACCCCTTGTCTTCTGCCTGTTTTCCTTTCCATCTTGTACAAGGTATGCTTAATCTTCCCTTACTAGTCACAACGGTGTCCGACGATGGCCCCTCTCACTGCGTCTTGTTTTCTCTTATCACAAACCAAAAGTAATCCCTCTTGCACCTCTCGTCTTTTCCCTGCTTTCCTCTATCCGTCTTTAGGTCATTTGGGGGATCTTTGCCTTTAGGTCAAAACATTTACACTGTCGGACTAGGAGAACTCTCATCTGCAACAAGGGGACCAATTGATAGTCCTTGGGGCTTGTGTTAGTTAGTCCTTGGGCCTCATTTGCGCCGTTTTGGCCCATTGTCCCAAAGTTTCTTTTTTTCTATTTTCTTGATTTTTTAAAATTTGGTTCCTACTTTCTTTGGTTCCTACTTTCTTTTACTAATCTTTGGTTCCTACTTTCTTGAGCCCCTTTTTTAGGAGTTGTGATCAAGTGATGGCACGAATTTCCCTATTCAACATTGTTCTTGTTTTGGATGATGAGATTGCCTAGGAGATTCCAGAGGACAAGCTTTTTGAAATTTCTTACAGAGCAAGTGTTGTGCTTAGAGATGAGCTCTCTTGTATGTTTACAGAAGATTTTTCATTAGAGCAGGTGCTAGCATTCGATTCCTTTCAGGACTATGAACGTGAGTTCAAAATTTTGACGATGGCAAGTGTTGTTGTGCTGGATGGAGTGACTTATGTCCATCCAGGGGTTTGGTCATCAGATAGAGTAAGTGCAAGAAAGCTTAGAAGGGATTTGGAGAAGATCCCCTCATCTGGCATAGCATGCCTACACAGTTGTCCCCTGCACATTCGAAGAAATGTTGACTTATTCAGTAAAAGTACGGGTTTTTGTGTTTTTTTCACCTTCAGCTTCAAGATGACATGGAAGCACAGGCTCCGTCCACCTCTGAGGGCACTTGGCTAGCAAAAGATGAGGATTATGATGAAGAGATACCCATCAACTTAGAAGAAGAGCAAGCATTGGCAGGTAGTGACCCTGTGATGCCAGGATTCAATGTGGATGCCCCAAGGAAGGGTAAAGAGATGGAGGATGAGACTCAAGGCCTTCCTTTATCATGCATGTCGAGCTTCAAGATGGGCCCAGAAAATGAAGAGTTTATTCTTTTAGTGGACATTATGCAGCAGCTAAATATGCACGATGACTACTGTTTTGCGGCATTAGTTGAATTCAGCAATGTTGATATTGGTTTCGTTGCAGATGAAGAAGATAAATATTTCTAGGTCTACTCAAGAGTCAAGGAGTGGGATTACAGGATAGAAAAACAACTAATCACACAATTTTTTGAGGAGGCTGAGTCACAAGAGAGCTAGTTTCCCCTTGAGATAGAGACTGCTCAAGTTGTAGAGCATTTAGGAGTGTTGGGCATGGGTAGGATCCAAGATAGAGAAGCAATGCCAGATCCAATGTAACGTTGGCCTCCATCCTATTGGACATGCTACTCCTTCTCTCTCCGCTTATTTTCCTCCCTTTTGACCATTAAAATTCTCTAAAGTTTTCCATAGTTGAGTCCAATCTATACATGCAGACTTGCTATTTATTAGGTAGCACAATGGATGTTTAAATCAAGGCAATGATGTCTAGTGCCAATACCTAAAGGTATCTTCCAATTTGCAAATGTCACAAGCTCTCAAACGAGTTGTTGTTTGCTGCCTTCAGTGCCTAAGGACTAGGCATATTTCCTTGTAGTCCACGTTGGACTAAAACACAAGTTTTCTACTGTGTGGTGCTGCTGCAATCAACACTTAAAGATGCTCAAGGTGCAACATGACTCCTACTCAACAATAGCAAGAAGGATATCAGCCATAGCTCCCCATGCTATCAATCTAGAAATAGGTGCATTTTTCTACTATTCATGTTGAATGTTTGGACAAAATGTTGGTCATAAAGCTCACTTCTCAGAGCTCCAATGTAGCCCACTGATCTCCCTTTGAATGCCTCAATAGGCATTGAGAATCAAGCACAACAAACTCATGCTTAAGATCATCCTCACGGCCTACAAGTCAAAACTTTACACTTGACCTCCCTTGGACACCTGCTCTGATACCATGTTAAAAATTCAAGAGAGAAGAAAAAGAGGAAAAGGGATGGAGGAAAAATTAGAGTAATAAGCTCTTTGCTATCTTCACCTTCATTATTCTTCATCAACTCACACACCATTGTCTCTAACTCAACAATAGTGTAAAAGGCTAACCATAGGTCAAGTTGGGTTGAGTCACTAACTCACTTATTGACCACACATGCCATATAGGTAAGCTACAACTAGAGAGTCGAAGAGTTGGTATAGTATAATGAGCTTGATTTTCAACAAAAATACCGGATTTGGAGGGCTCGTCATTTTTATTAATCCTTCTAGAGATGGAGGGGGGCACTTTGGTCTCCAAGAAGGGCATCATTTCTTCATATCATATACATGGATTATTAGGTGGCTCAACATCTTGTACATCCATTGTTGCTACAAATAAATGGGCATCCAATAATTCATCTTTAACACCACTTGGGGATTCTCCAAAATCAAGGCATAATAGAAAATTGGCAAAAACTATTGTAACATTAGAATCCATCTAGCTAGTCGCCCATGAATATTCTTCTATTTAACCAAATAAACTAAAGTTGAATGATCCATATGAAAAACAAAAGCATGCCTCAACAATTAATGTTGAAACTTCTTAATGAAATAGATCATGCCCTAGATGAGAATTTTTGTAATCATTTTTGGGTTGCTCTCTTAAAAAATTTATGCTCCAAAATGGAATTTACATATGCTTTCCACTGCAATGGTCAAATTTGCCTACAATAGCACCATAAAATTGGGAACAACTCAAAAATTCAGGCATTGGATAATCAATCTGCTAATGCTGAAGGTTGCACTTCTAGATTGTCTAAAAATGTTTCATCTGTGAATATTGTCTCCACTCTTTCTGAGTCAACTTGTGGAAGTGTTCATTCTAGTTCTATTTTTCCTTTTGCTAGAGCATCTTCTCGTGCCTCAGTCTCAGGCACTTTTCTTCCTTTAGCAAATTTGGTCTGGTTTTGCTTCTAGTACAAATTTAGGGTCTGCCTTTGCCTTTAGAGTAGCTAGCTATGGCAACTTTTTGAGCTCCTCAACAGATTTTGTGAACACCAATTGCTCTTCTTTACTCTCTAATGCAACTTCTAGTAACTCAACTAGAGTTGTACTGGCATCTCAATCCACGACAACTTTTCAAATCCAACAAATTCCTTTCCAGACATGAGAAGAGCATGAAAAGGTAGTTTATGCATCACATGCCACTCTGTATGAATTTGTAGGTGGAGTATGGAAGGAGCGAGGAAAGGGTGAATTAAAACTTAATATTTATGAAGATAATAGTGATAGACCAAGGCTTTTGATGTGGGAAAAAGGGAATTACAAACTCCTTTTGAATGCAAGGCTTTTCCCTGATATGAAGTTGACTAGCATGGATGTCATATTCTCAAGCAGAAGTACCCTAGAGCAATACACATTTGTCCATGAAATGTGTTGCATAAATCCACACTTCTGTTGCCTCAACTACTTCTCCAAATGGCTGCTATAAATTGGATTGAATATCTACTTCTTCTTAGGTGCTTATTTAGTGGAAATTTTGAGAGCACATGTTATGTTTCTAATGCACTTTGTTATTAGCACAACATGCTTGATTTGTCAAGTACGTCATACATAGAGTCCCTTTTGTTGTTCTACCAAAAGGTGAAAGTATCATCTGACCATCTTGAAAATGGTGTTGTATATGAGCCTAGAGTGTGGAGTCCGAGTGTGCACTCCTGCAGCTTGAAAGCCTTACAATATATTCAACAAGGATGACAAGACTTTCATCCATGTGAAGATCAAGGATAGAGAGGTTAAGGTCTTCAGCCCCAAAGAAATCAGTGCCATGGTCCTGACCAAGATGAAAGAAACTACCAAGGCTTTCCTAAAAAAGAAGGTCAAGGATGCAATGGTGACTGTGCCAGTTTATACCAGAGTGAAGAAACCCTAGGGTTTAGCTACTCATGCTAGTCCTCTTAAACAAAGTATGTAAACGTGCAAACATGAACTTCTCCATGACTTTGTTTTCCCTTTGCAAGCCTACTAGAATGCCTGCCAGAGAGGAACATACACCAGTAAAATGAAGATGTCACATTTGTTTCTTGAAAAGAAAACTTGTGCCCTTGATTGTTTAGGCCATTGCCTGCTCTTAGTCATGTTGTCATGATCCTCATTACGAATAACTATGCATTTTCTAACCATAGATTCTATTTTCCAGGAATCGAAGTAGTTTGTATGGTAGATCTCGCTCTATTTTAAAGGTACATGTGGATTGTGATGAAGGTCCTTTGGTCCATAAAACCTTCTATGTTTATCACATAGACCCAATCCAAAAAAAATTTCCAACAACAAGAACCACCCAACCAAGGAAGTCATACTTATATTCTTTTCATCTTATCCTGACCCTTGGAAAAATGTTGATCGATACTTTCAAATGGTGAGTCAAATACAGCTCGTTGAACACTCAATTGCATTTGAAGTGGCTGATGGACAATCGATGCCTTTGCAAACATCTCCATTGTCTTCCTATACAAAACATTATTAGGTTCCACATCTTGAGCTTGTTGAAGACATTCTTCTACCCTTATGAAGTACTCATTGGCCTTTTGTGTCTCTGCTAAAAGAAATCCTTGTGATGTGTAGACATTCCCCAGACACCAAAGCATCTCCGGTCTCCTTGGATTCGCTCTCCAAGCCTCCTCAAGTTTAGAAATAGCATCGTGCACTAGCTTAATGGATTCTAAACAATGCAAGATGCATTCACAAAGATATTAAAGGAAGAAATTCAAAGAGAGATTGAGTTGGAGGTTGAGAATGTTGTTTTGCAACAATCCTTGGCAAAGTTGCCACTCTTGCAGTAGGATCATAGAGATCTAGTGGATTTGAAGGAGAGAATATAGAGAGGCAAGCTCTCCTCAAGTAATGTAAGAGAAATGGGCAGGTATAACGATGTTGAGTTCAGTGATGATGCGGATATAGATGATGATATTTCCATCATGCATTCTAATCTTACAAATGAGGGCTCATATAGGCAGACCTTTGCCAAGAGGCTTCAGCTTGTGGAGTGTTCTTCAAAGGCAATGAGATGCGCAACAGAAAGCTACCTTCACACTCGATGAGTTGTATTGCATTGTAGATGAAGACTAGAGGGTTCCAGATATTGATTCTTTTATTGAAAATCTAAACGATGTTGGTTACCTCCTGACGAAAGCCCACAGGACTTACTAGGTATAACACAACGAGGAAGTCAAAGGAGCTGAGCCTGTAAGCTAAAGCGCACACAAACAACGTGGCCAGTATGTGCATATGCATCCTAAATGGTGTACTTGCACTCACCGAGCATGTCCCAGGACATAAGCTTCCTTGTTTTGAGTTGCATTGAGTAGAGGAATCGTAATGGTTTCTTTCTGTGAAAATGAACTGTTGCTAAAGCCTGGAAACGAGATTTTTACCCTACATAATCAATGCAAAACGCGTTGAATGGAGTTACAAATATGATTTCCTTGAAACCTCTACAGCAAGCAACACACCCCTACGACACTACTAGTTCTTGTGGTGACGATCAAGCTTCATCTGCAAAACCTGATGCCGAGGCTGAGGATGGAGAAACTTCGAACCAAAAAGGTCGCAAATGCAGATAGTGAAAAGGACTGTGTTTCGGTTAAAAAGATTGAAGAGAAGGATGCAGAAGCTATTAACTTTCAACCTGGCCCTTTGTAGGGATGATGTCACGCTCTTGAACAACCAATGGAATGCATCAAAGGAACTCATAACTCTACTTTTAACAAATGTCCTTCAAAATAAGCCAAAATCCCATGATGACCTACTAAAATAGCTAAAGCTTGCCATTATCCACTGGTTCATGCCAAGAACCTCCATCTTGGTCACAGTTTGTGATAAGTCTCCATGTTTGACCACGGTTTGGAAGAACTAACTCCTGTGACTAAATTTACACTGCGGTTTTCTACTCCCTAGTCATTGCAACTAGATCTAATGCATGAAAATGACTTCTAACAAGATCTAAGCTGTTGCTCTAATACCAATGCGAAGAAATCCTATTCTACCATGGAATTCAACAAGAAAACTAATGAACTAAATAAGGAAAATAACATGAAATAAAATGTAATGCTTCAATCATGGCCATGCCATAGACATCTTCCATTATACCCGTAGCACAACGTAGCCATTGAAGCTAAAATCAAGATACAATAAATAAGGATTGGTACTCACCCCAAGATGGTGATGGACAATAGATCTCCAAAAATTAGTGTAAGTGTCAAAAAAGATCCATACATTAGCACTTCTTTCCTTTTTATAGTAAACCCTAGTACCATCATGGCTAAGGTATTTACATGGTTTATTTTGGTAAAGGTAAGTGAACTAATGTGGCTAATTTGCTTCATTACTCCTTAAAGTCACTAAGCTCATCAGCTTCTACACCTTGATTATGCACTAGTGTGACAAAGAGGTTATTGTGAAAGTCAAATAAGACTTGATGTAGATTTGTCCATTGCCAAGTGGGGATAATGATTAATTCCTCAAGGATTTTTAGATTTGGATCTGGACAATCAAGAAAGCACTAGTTCCATTGACTTAGGATTTTCCTTAGTACAAGTCTAATTCTGAAGTCAAATAGCCTTGGAATGGATTCAATGTAGAGTTAGGGACCATCATGAAATGAGGCACTAATGGAGTTTCCAAGAATGGTTCAATGGCAAGAGTTGTGGCTTCTAATGCATCTCTCTAACTCATGTATTCATACTAGGCTAAATGATATTTCAACTCCTCTGTGAATAGCAATTCTAATGTGGCAAGATTCTGCATCCAATCTTACTCATCCTACAGGGGAGGAAAGGCATCTAGTCAAATGTTTAATGGTTGAAGGGTTTGTGGAATTTCCTTTCAACAAGGCCAAAATGGCATCAAGCTCAATAGGGGTTGTCTTCCATGACTACATTTCAAAGCAACTTGCCTCTTTTTGATTTTCTAGGAAGATAAGACCTTTGTTCTAATAAGTCGTGCATTATGCATCCATGGGTAATCGAGCAACAAATCATAGTCTACTCCCTTTAGGACAATAAGGTTAACCTTGAACAAGGTTCCAATAATTTTGACTGGCCAGTCTCATAGGACTCCCAAGGGTCAAAATTTAGATCCATCTATAACAGTTAGCTTAAAATGAACCAGCTCTATGGGTAGACTACCCCATGCTTGGAGGATGTTGTGGTTAACTATACATACACTAGACCTAGTATCTACTATTCCATGATATGTAGTGTCTCCTACAGTTTCCACAATAAGTGTTGGATTCCATTTGGAAGCCTCCCAAAATGTGTTGATCCCTAGATCACTCAAGGTCAAAGGTGGGTTATAGGTGAAGTTCAAAGTATGGAGTGATTGGCTATGATCAAAACCCTCTACCCAAACCTTTAATCCTTGCTAAATAGTTGGGCTACATTTTAGGAGAGTTCCAAGTGGAATTTTGATAAGTGTTGATGCAAGTGAGACAATTATTGCAGGTTTGATGTGCTCATAGAGATATTGCAATTGAATTGCATCAAGAGAGAGCTCTTGGTCCAAGGACATTAACTCTCTCAATGGTCTAGTAGTGAGTTCATTGAATTGTTGTATCTATGCTTGGTTAGATGTGTTAGATATAGGAAACAAGCCAGGGAGGTTTTGTAATTCATTAAGCTCATCTTGAGCATTCTTTCCTCACTCCTTAATTTTTTCAATAGCAGTTAATTGCTAGACTAGGTTTGGATAAGTGTGGTATTTTGCTAGTGTCTCTTTTTTGGCTGTGCTTTAATGGCACTTTCGGCACTAGAGCTAGCGATAGTAGGTGATAGTGAGGAGAGAACTTCACTTTTTAATTTGAGTTTAGCTCTCGTCTTCTCCATTTTTTGGCACTTTTCTTGCTAGTAATTGATCCATTCAAGGTTATTGGCATCTCAAGATTAATACCTCGAGCCTTTCTTTGAGTGCAAGTGATAGCATGGACATGAATATGAATAGAGTCTTCGTCCTTTATCATATCCACGGTGAATACGCTTAAGGGGGATAGAGGGTATATTGATCTTGCCAATGTTGGCCTTATGTTCTAGATAGTTGGAATACATACATGTGAAATTTCACATTTTGGGTAGTGTTGGTCTATGTCATTTCCTTTTTCTTGTTCTAACCTTTGTGGGCACCATGTGATGACACATGTCCTAGTTTCCCACAAGCCTAGCATACAATAGGATATCTAGTGGGGGATATCCCTTGCATGTGGCCTCGTCCTAGCATCATAATGGGAATTGATCAATAATCCATAATGATTGGATGCCCTTCTTTGTTATAATAGACAAAGGGATTTGTGTATTCCTTTTCTTTGGTGGGTTCCTCTATGAAGTGAACTAGAACATCACTGGGTGAGTGTCTCATGATTAGGGGTCGAGGTATCCCTAAAGGATTAATCTCTAGTCATTGACTGATGGCTTCTCAAGGGTCTAATGGAGTTGGGAGTGCCAATGGTTGTCCAAGTGGAGTTGTCCTTGGATAGTTAATGCCTCAATTATATTGTGGGTAGGGAAAATTTGGTCCAGGAAGCCTTTGAGGGGCTCTACAATAGGTTGCCTTATGGCCAAAACATCTACGATTGTTACACATCCATGGTAGGCTTGAACATTCTAAAGGATGGTGATATCCCTTATAGTCATGGAACTTTAAGTGACTCGGCCATCTTAAGAAATTCTTGAAGTTGCTTCTTGATGTCAATTAAGTAGTTCTAGAGTCTCTTTATTTATGCTAGAGGAACAACTTGCTTAATTTTCATGTTGGGAACCTATAGGGCACTTGTCTCTACTGCACTCCTTATGGAGGTCATTGACACAGATAGCCTCGTCTAAGATATCTTTTATGGTAGAACAATTCAATTCAAAGTTTCCAGCCAAAGCCTCATATATCATCATTGTGAATCCCTTTGATGAAGGCCTTTGTGACTACTTTTTGCATAGGCCTCTCAACAATTGGAATGTGGTTAACAAGACTTTTGACTTTAGAGTGCAATCCCTCATGCTCTCTCCATTTTGCTACATTTGATGAACAAATCTTTTAATAGAATGAAAGAAGTATTTTCTATGGTGTCTAGGTCAACAAACTAGGTGCATCCTTTCTCACCTAGGCAAAGTCCAAAAGCCTATGCCTACTTTGTGTTGCTTGTGAGATTATTTACATGATAGGCTTGCTCACATTTCTCTAAGAAGTTATAGGGATCATCATCTACTCTATGCTTATCCAACTGTTTGGCTACTAGTGGAATCTTTTATTAGTCTCTTTAGGTTGGATTTTTTTCCATCCTTGCCAAATGTTTTGTGCAATGTGTGTGTTCCTACCTAAATGATGTTAGTTTGGTTGAATAATTGATGTTGCACAAAATTCAAAAGTGATTCTTGTGAAGAGCTAGTTGCTCAGCATTCTATGAATGTTATCCATTTTTGCTTTCATTCTGGAAAGCTACATCTTGGTCTCCTTGTTGAGGTCTAATAAGCAATTGAGGAAAATTTGCTGTTTGCCTCTCAGCTCGGATAGTTTTTTTGCATGGCCTCAAGAGTCATATTCAAAATGTCGAAGCTTGTGGCTTGCTAAAAACTATCTATTGTGGCTTAGAACTTGTCCCCAAGCTTCCTTCTAAGTGTCTTGAACAATCCATTATGTTGTTTGTTGTTTTTGGAGTTTCACAGTTGGCTAGATCAATAACCAAGTTGATAAGATCATGCATGGTATAGTTTTGGGTTCAAAAATATGGGTTGGGCTCAAGTTCCTTTGGTGATTGGAGTACAAAGCTCTTGGCCACTCCTTAGGTAGATACAACTTAGGCCTAGGTGTTGGAGCTAAGTCAAGGGTTGATAAGTCCCTAAGTGAAATGAACTTGGCCTAGATTTAGTTAAAATGACAAGAAAAGCCATGCCATAGGTGAAAATGTATTAAATCTACAACACAATGAAACCATAGCTAGTATGAATCAAAGTACAATGAAAATCATGGATGAGAGGTTGCTATAATAAATCCACCTCTTGCTATGGTGGGCATTGAGTATTCATCCTCAATGTTGGTGGGGAAGGCAAGAATCCTCAAGCTCCAAGAAAATGGAGAAGTTTACAAATGTGCTAAAAAGATGATTACAATGGCACACTCTTGTCTTTCATACTCTAGCCCCAATTAAGGCAAAATTTCCTAAGCTAAAGGGTACAAAATTTATTTTATTACAATCCGTCCCTACCCAAAAGTTTTGTCCTCAAAACTCGAAAATAGAAAGGGTAAATGAATGGTAGAAATGAATAGAGAAAAACCAATGCTAAAGTAGCCTTGTAGAAGCATCATCATGATTAAATAGTGAATTTTTAAAATTCTATCCTAAAAAAAGTAGCTATAGAAAATGGCCCATAACTTTGGGTAGACATGTTGGATTGGCACATATAAGGTATATAAATTAAGTATAATTTGGTAGGTAACAATCTGTGCCTTCAAAATACAATTTTGACATCAGTAGGCCAATTATTTTGAATCCAAAATTTTTATATAGTAAACTATTCCATGAGCTAATATCCTCTTGGAGAAGCCTTGGCAATTGTTCCAAATATGAAGCATGTTGCCAAGAAGATTCTTCCATAGGCAAACATTTCCATTTAATAAGATATTCTATGATAATATGGTTCTTTAGAACCTTCTCTTGCTTATCAACAAACCTCTCGGGTTTATAGATGATTAAACCATCCTTATCAAGGGGAGATAGTGTTTCAAGAACTTGAATAGTAGGGCCAATATACTTTTTGAGTTGAGAGACATGAAAAAAATTGTGAATACATGTGGTTGAAGGCAAATCAAGTTGATAGGCAAGATCTCCAACTTTTCTTGAAATTTGATATGGACCATAATAGTGAATGAGCAAGCGGTTGAAGGCAAATCAAGTTGATAGGCAAGATCTCCAAGTTTTTTTGAAATTTGATATGGACCATAATAGTGAATGAGCAAGATTATGATGCCTACCTTTAAGAGAAGCATAATGGGACTTAGGTACCGTCAAGAATATCCCTTAGAATTTTCTCCTACTTACCAACAATCCTCTTGGATTTATAGATGATTAAACCATCCTTATTAAGGAGTGGCAATTCTTCAAGAACTTGAATATCAAGGCCAATATATGTTTTGAGCTGAGAGACATGGAAAACATTGTGATGAATGCATGTGGTTGAAGACAAATAAAGTTGATAGGCAAGATCTCCAACTCTTCTTGAAATTTGATATGGACCATAATAGCGATGAGCAAGCTTATTATGTCCACCCTTAAGAGACTCATAACATGACTTAGGTACCTTCAAGAATACCCACTCTCCTCTTCAAAGTCCACATGCCTTCACTTATTATCAACATAAGATTTCATAGTTTCTTGTGCCTTTCTAATATTTTTCTTGCATTGCTTCATTAAGACCTCCATCTTTTCTAGTTCTTTCTTAGCAAGAAGATTTTCTTCTTAATGAAATAATTCTAAAGGTACTTAAAGATTGTAGCCATATAAAGCCTTAAAGGGTGACATGCATATACTCATATGATATGTGTTGTTGTAACAAAACTCCACAAGTTGAATCCAATGATTCCATGCATTTTGCATGTCATAGCAAAAGTATCGCCAAGTAGACTTCCAATCATTTTTTGACTCTTTTTGTTTGACCATCTGTTTGTAGATGGTAAGTTATACTTGGAGTTAGTTTTGTTATTATGGAAGTGAAAAGGCTTTTTCAAAAATTCCCTATAAATTTTGTATCTTTATCTAAAGCAATCTTCATAGGTAAACCATAAAATTTGAAAACTCCTTTTATGAATTGATATGTTGAATATTGGACTTTAGTGGGTATAAAATAGGTTGATTTGGTAAGATAGTCTACCATAGCAAAAATACTATTCCAAGCTTACTTAGTGGTAGGTAATCTTGTAAGTTCATGTTGATATCAATCCATTTACCATGTGGGATGGGTAATGATTGAAGTAGACCACTAGGCAACAAATTGGAATCTTTATTCGATTGGTATGGTAAACACACTACATCACATATTCTTTGACGTCCTTCCAAATTTCTTTCCAATAAAAGCATTTATGGATCTTATCAGAGGTTTTAAACAAACCAATTTGTCATGCCAAAGGAGAAAAGTGCATCTCTTGTAATATTGTTTGCTTAAAATTGCTAGCCCTTTCAAGTAAACTCCATAAGATCCAAGGAAAACTTTTCGATATTTTTAAGCCAATCATACCCAATAATAATGTCCATAGGACCCATATCCAAGACAATCAAGTCCATCATAATGGTGCAAGACATTGATAGATCAATGGGTGTCTGCAAGCATATATGCTTGCTCAACTCTTAAGCTCCATTTTCCATTTGTACCTTTAGTGGAGTGTCCATCTCTTGAGATAATAACTTCAACTCAAATAATGAATTGGCACTAACAAAGCTATGTGTGCTGTCGTATCAATAAGAATATGAGTAACCTTAGAATTAATAGTACATTTGAGTTGAAGTGTATTCTCTCCTTTGTAACCCATCCAAACATCTTGGGATATAGAACATAGCATGGATGAGTATGCAAGAGTTGAAGAATTGTCCATTGGTAATCCACTTGGATCAAATGGAAACCTATTGACTGGCTTTAAATCCTCCTATATAAACTAATCATCATGGTCATACACTTCATCACAAGTAGCAGCTACCTCATCTTGTATTAGACCTCCACCTTCTAAAGCTTCTACGATCACCATATTAAACTTTGCATTGTTAGCTTTGCACTTTTGTTTATGACTAAGTTGACCATTTTTCTTCACATTTGAAACATAGTCCTTTCAACTTGTCATTAGAGAAAGGCTTATTGTAGTAATGGTATTGGGTGTTGGTTTAGCTCCACTTTTAGCTCTCTTGGAATCTCCTTTTGGATTAGTACTATATCTAAAGTTGTTTCCTTATTCAGAAGTATATACTGTAGGATATGTAGGTTCTTACTAAAAGTGTTTGAAGTCCTATTCTCATGTCTATAAGTCTCTCTTTGCTAGGTCCAATCCTTGTTGGCTAATTAAAATAATAAGTGGATCCTATTTTGGGTTGAAAAGAGCTCACTTCTCTTCTATATTTCTGGCTATAGTGTTCAACATAGTATATGTTGCATGTACATTCGTAGGCTTTTCTACCCTCACCTCTACTGAAAGGTTAAAATCTAATCCAAAAATATACTTATTCAACTTTGCTGAATTAGAAATGCCCTCAACATAGAGAAAGGTTTAGGAAACTAGCTAAAATATTCCCTAACTATAGAGCCTTGTTGTCTAAGATCATATCACTTCCTTTCCAACCTTCTTTTCCTATTGGAGATACAGAATCTTGTGTCATGGCTAATTTAAAGTCCCCCCCCCCCCCCCCCCCCCTTCATGTATGAAAATATTGCCCAATTTTCCTCATGTATGTGAGGTGCCTCCTCCAACAGACCCGGAGGAGTCCTCTTAGTAGTTGACTGAAATTCATATCCATGCACATCACCATCCCGTCTCCCCATGGAAACCTTGGACTTAGTTAAACATGGGAATCTCCATTCTACTTCACAGGGGAAGCATGGACAAGTCACCCCTAACAACAATCTAACACCCACCTAAGAAAAACCACTTTGTACTCAATCAAAGGTAGGAGTGAGGTTAACATCGCACTTGGTTCAAAGAGAGTGAGAGACGGGGGACAATGTAACTCGATTCCCCTACCCATAAGGTAAAATCTTAGCTCCAACCCCTTAAAATGGTGTTAAACCTAGTAACTAATCCTACCGGTATTGGGAGGGTCACGATTTAATCAACTCTATCTCGTGTTGGAAAGTTACCTAACTTATCGGGTCCATCCAACCATAGGCATTCGGTTGTCTCATTAGAATCGAATACTCCCACTTTCCTTGATGGGGTTTGCTTAGTTTTCTAATTAGCAAAGCATACTACCATGCTATTTGGACATATAAAATCAGCTTCCTTTTATTACTCCATTAAATTGGGTTTGTTAAACTCAATATTTAGCACATAACAAACAATTCAAAAATCAAATACTTTATTTCATAGTAACATCCTGAACCATCACTCCACAGAGTGGTACAAAATCCGCCTTTCTGTAGAAAGACACTATCCAGCCTAGGATAGGACCTTCCAATCCCTCGGGATTGGGCTATATGTGATTGCACTCCATTGCAGTCAACAGGGAATTTACTAGCTTAGAGCTCCTCTAAGCTTCCTTGAGCCTCAGGAGCCATCCTACATAATAGGGGCACTTATCACTCGGCCCTTTGCCCTCTCAGGTACTCAAGTGATCAAAAACCAAAAACACCTATCTCCCTTGAGAGCATAGGAATTCCACCCGCAGGTGAGTTTTTTCACGCTCCACAAAGCATTAGGGAGCATTGGGTTGGGGACCCCAATGTCCCGAACCACCACAATCCATAACTCATCCAGCTAATACAAGTTTGGGATCATAAGAGACATAATTTATCATTCACGAATCCTAAAGCAGTCATAACCATAAAATATTTTTAACACACTTGTCAATGTATGTGATGCATATAATCTATCCCTCTCATCAATTCCTGTGTAGTTTCCTAAAAATCATCAAATAATACTAACATGTTTTTGTAAGTTTAAGTAAGTTCTAACTAATCGTAATCATTTTCTTATGTACTAACCCGATTATCTCTCTTTGGTCATCCATCCTGATTATTACAGTGTATGACCACAACCTTGGTTTATTGTGGAATAACCGGTTCCTTGGGCTGAATGGATTCGGGGGTAACTTCCACTTAACTTATCGTAATTCTTTTCTTATGTACTAACCTCATTATCTCTATTCAGCCATCCATCATGATTATTATGGTGTATGACCGCAATCTCAGTTTGTTATGGAATAACTGGTCCTTCAGGTTGAATGGATTCAAGGGTAACTTCTGCTTGCACTTCAGCTTTGTGTTGAGTTTCCTCAGTAGCAGCCACTTTCTCGCATTGGGGAGCTCTTCGAGCATGACCTTGCTTAGCGACTCGATGTCTCTTGTTGGGAGCCATGGAAGAAGCTTGATCGGTCCTTCGAGTTGAATGGATTTAGGGGTAACTTCCGCTTGCGCTTCAGCTTCGTGTTGAGTTCCATCAATAGCGGCCACTTCCTCGCATTGGGGAGCTCTCCGAGCATGATCTCACTCAGCATCTTGATGTCTCTCGGGAGTCATGGAAGAACCTTGATGGATTTGAGCAGTGCTTTTGCATAGATGTGAAGAGAGAGAGAGAGAGAGAGAGAGAGAGAGAGAGAGAGAGAGAGAGAGAGAGAGAGAGAGAGAGAGAGAGAGAGAGAGAGAGAGAGAGAGAGAGGTTGATTGTAGTAGAGCAGCGGCCACTTTCTCCCATTGGGGAGCTCTCCGAGCATGACCTCGCTCAACGTCTCGACGTCTCTCGGGAGCCATGGAAGAGGCTTGAGGATTGAATGGATTTGGGGGTAACTTCTGCTTATGCTTCAACTTCGTATTGAGTTTCCTCAACATCAGCCATTTCCTCGTGTTGGGGAGCTCTTCGAGCATGACCTCACTTAGTGTCTTGACATCTCTTAGGAGCCAGGGAAGAAGCTAAATGGATTTGAGTAGTGTTTCTACATAGGTGTGGAGGGAGAGAGATAGAGAGAGAGGCTCGGCTAATTTGTAGTATAGCAGTGGCCACTTCCTCGCATTGGGGAGCTCTTCGAGCATGACCTTGCTCATTGTCTCGACGTCTCTTGGGAGCCATGGAAAAAGCTTGATGGATTTGATCAACAGTTCCACGTAGGTGTGGATGGAGAGAGAGAGAGAGAGAGAGGCTTGGCTTATTGTAGTAGAGCTTTGTCGCATCAATAGCTGAGAGACTTATGCACGTGTCGTTGTGTTCTTGACATGACGCTCTACCCTTGTTTATATAGTAATGGGGGGGGGGGGGGGTAAAGAGAGTACGCTTGCTTTTTAGCATTTTTGATGACATCATCGATGTTAAAGAGAGAACACTTTCTTTTACTCGGTCCAAGGCTCATGACCAAGGCGGCGACCAAGGCATAGACCTTGGCATACTTGGCAACGGGCTACGAAGGCTTCGTTGGCACCATTAGCTGCACGTGAGAAGCTCCCACTAGTTGTAGGAAAAGCTTCTCGAGGGGTCACCCATCCCAGCAATGTCGTCACCTAAGTGCACTTAATTGCCAAAGGTGACTATCCACTAGGCTAGTTCTTTTTGTTGTTCTATACTACAAACATACTTTTAATAATCTTGTCTTGGGAGGGTTTCCCAAGCCTTCCTTCCATGAACTGGCATATAATACCTCCTCAATTATCTTCAAATGTGCAATTTTGTTTTCAACATAAAATAATTTTTGGAATGTATATGCGTATTGTTTATTAAAATAAACTAAGTAATGGGGACATTACGATGTATCTCCACTATGTATATATATATCCCTCTAAGTGTAAGGCTATGTAGCAAATCTTGCCTCATCATGGCATGGGTAGAGGATAAAATACATTTTTAGCTTATTGATCAATTCTTCAAGCTTTGTTGGTGAGGGATTGTCCCCTTTGAACTATGGTATATTGATTTTCTCTTTATACTCTCTATTGTAGTGGTAATGATGACCATTGTTGTTGGCTAAACCACTTGATTGCTACCTTAGAGAGAGATTATCCAATATTGGTTGTCCATGGTTATTGTTAAAGGATTTTTAATCATTTTTCTTGTTTCCAAAAGGATTAATGATCAAGTGAGTTAGTTCCATGTGGTTGATGATTATGAGTGGACTAAATAGGTGAAACCAATTCCTTAAGATCTTCATCATGCTGAACTCTATTTTCTCTTCTTGAATCTACATGAAAGTGTTGATTTTGTCCATTTCTTACATTAGGCATTTGGGAGTCTTGTGGATAAATTTGTTTATAAAAAGAGTTGCACCCATGAGTCTCTTCTTCTTTATATCGGCATGTTCAGTTCTCTCAGGCTAACCATGTTTCTTTGAAGAGGTAAAATTTAGTCTTCCCCTATTCCATGAGTTGAAAGGAGATTGAATTGCTTTCTTAACTCTTGATAGACCACCTTGTTCATAGGTTGAGTGTATAAACTAATTGGTTGCCCTTGACTTCACATTGTCATTTGGAATTAATGCCCCATTATCATTGAAAGGTAGAGTGCTTTGCCACTTATTATCCAAGTTGCTGAGAATGGTGATCATCTAATCAAACTTAATGTCCAACAAGTGATTATGCTACTCAAAATTCTCAAAGTGATTGACCATTTGTCCAAACTTATCATCAATTGTTTGGTTTAATTGAGTGATACCCTCATTCATGCATTCAATCTTATGAGAAAGTTATTGGAACTCATTTGAATCATGTTATATGTTTACTTTAGACATATGTACCGCATCAATAGGCTCTTTTGTCCATTGTGATTCTTCATGTATGTTGTCATTATTCCTATCATTTTTTTCATAATTTGTTACTAATGGATGAATTTATCTCGGATTGATACTTAGTTAAGTCTTCATTTATACTTTCTAATATTTGCTCTTTCTTCTTATTTCTAGCCACTGGAATGGTTGTAGTAAAAGAAGACTAAATGTCAATAAATGGGCTATATCAAGAGTTGTACCTCTCTAATCCTTTTTTTAATGGGCTCAAAATGAAACTTAGTATGCAATTGGGTAAGGAATAGTCATAGATCAAAATAGTGTACCCCACAATAGGTATAGGGTAGCCCTAGTGACCCTGTCCTTCTAGCCTACTAAGAAGCTAGTTCTAGGAATCCCTATTATTTGTGAGGAAACTAGGGAAAGCTAGATAAATAAAAGAGAAAAATGATAAATATATTTGAAATACATATCATATAGAGATGTATAAAAAGGAGTTCTAACCCCTAAAATAAGATAATCACAAGAAATGAACATTTCAAAGAGCTAATGTTCATCGCCTTGCGAAGGCTTGATAGATTCCTAGGGATGAGTCAATAGACCAAGGGTCGATGCCTTGTCTTCTTAGGGATGGCATTTTGCCGACAAGAATATGAGAATGGTTGGAGTGAAAATAAAAGTGAGTAGGAATTTAAAAAAAAATGGTGACGTCTCATGAGAACTTAATAGGTTCTTGGATACCAAGAGAGACTAGACCTAAGACTGATACCTATCCTCCTTAGGTCACAATACGATGAGCTCCCTCCTTTTTACACATTCCAATACCAAATAATAAAAAATATGAATTTATATTAGACAGGCTATAGGAGTACTCACCTAATAGGAGTTCTTGGTCCGGTTGTCTTAAGTAAGATAGGTAGGTTAGACCACTTAGGATGACCCCTTTGATAGTTCTTTTAGCTAGTCTCTATGTTGGAACAATTGGTTAGCAAACTAGCTATTGACTTCTTTGTTAGATTATGTATGGTCTACACCTCGTGGAATTCGTGCCTTGATTGTTTTAGGGGATAGGGCAAGAGTTGTGATATGTTATGTTGTGTATTTTATTTGAAATGGCTTGATGTTCTCTATGGTTTATGTGTGTGCAAATTAGTTCATGGGTTCCATGAGCTGGGTCGCCCTATCCCGTGGGTGCCAACGAGAGGTAGATTTAAAGGCACAGTTTTCAAGATTTTTGACAATTTTAGAGGAATTTGCAAGGCATTTATGGGAAAAAATAAAGATTTTAGGCTCCAAAGTGATTCATGGGACAAAGTGATTAAGGCATAAGAGAAAGTATTTTGAAGTTTGAGATGCAGTGAAGTGCCAAGTTGAATTTGCAACTAATGAAGAAGCATCTAGCCATCACTTGGGTGCTAATTGTGTGTAGTTGGGGTGGAATTTAAGGTTATGAGATCTTACTTTATGTGGGAATGCGGCGTGGATAGCCAAGGAGGTCAAAAAGTGCTCAAAATCCATGTAGGTATGCCCAATTTGAAGGGGCACTTATGGTAGGTCTCAAAGAGATGTTTTTTCTCAATATATCTAGTCGTTTAGAAGAGAGAAAGAAAAAAGCCATCATGTTGGACTTTTGATAATTGCTGCATGTAAGATCCTCATCATTTCTCGCGTGTGATGGATCAAACGAAGCCACCTCACCATCCTCTATGCGATGATGTAAATTTTGTGTCCTAATATAAAGAATAAAAAATATTACTTTTTATTCTTTCTCTCTCCTCTCTCAAAATAGTCTTTCTCTCTCCTTCCTTTCCTCTTGCATAATACCTATTCTTATGAGAGAAGGGGGATGTGTAAGAAAGCAATCAACCATGGAATGAAATCTAACTAAAATTGAAAATTAACTAAGAAACAACAAAGAATTAACAAGTAAGTCTATTGCACCAAGACATCCTCATCATGTATTAATGGTTGGGGATTCAAGAATACATGACGGCCATGGCTGAGTGCTTCATAGGCTAAGAAGAAGCTAACTCCAAGAAGGTGGTAAAGCCAAGATTATTGAATGATCAAAAGATGTCTTGCCTTTGGCCTCTAGTCCCTTTTGTTCTAACCCTCTTTCCAAACTTAAGGGCTATTCACACATGTACACATAGGCTAGGGCTGAATTTACAAAGGCTGGAATTAATCCAAGGTGCAAATATTAATGTTGTATTTTCCTTCATGACAAACCATCCCGTCCTGAAGATGGTTTTGTCCTCAAAACCAAGAAGTAATGGACTAAATCCAAGTCAAGGATGATAGTAATCATGCCCATTCATCTTCCAAGTGATAAGAAAGCACTGTCCATGAAAAGAAGACCTTTTTGCATGCCAAACTGTGAGAAAACTGGCTGCTGTCCAAATAGGGCTGATTCACTAAAACTGCCATAACTTTTGATATATTGGTCCAAATGAGGCGTATGAGGTGTAGAAACGAAGTATACACTCCCAAGCATCACCCCATAACATCAAAATCAAATTTTGATGAAGTCAGGACAGTTTTATTGTCTGCAGAAATTTCATACAGCAAGGTGTCTCTGCACAGTCACTGCATACTGCATCATATATCATCCTGTAATAACCAAGGAAAGTTACTGACATAAGTGGATGGTTGCCAAGAAGACTCTTCAATGGGCAAATTCTTCCACTTAATGAGATACTCAATGAGAGTACGATTTTTGAGAACTTTCTCTCTCTTTCCAATAATGCTTTCAGGTTCATATATGATCAGTCCTGCCTCATCCAATGGTGGTAACTCTTCCAATACTTGTACATCGGGCCCAACATACTTCTTCAGCTATGAAACATGGAATACATCATGTATTCTAGTAGAAGATGGTAGCTGAAGTTTATAAGCAAGCTCTCCAATTTTGTCCAAGATCAAGTATGGCCCATAAAACCTATGAGCAAGCTTATTGTTCCCACCCTTTAATGAAGCATAATGCGTCTTGGGCACTTTGAGAAATACCCAATTCTCCAACCTTGAAGTCTAAATGTCTTCTTTTCTCATCTGCATAGACCTTCATTACCTCTTGTGCTTTCCTTATGCTGTCCTTGCATTGCCTCATGAGCAACTCCATTCTTTCCAACTCTTCCTTTGCTTGTGGGTTGATGTCTTCATGGAATAAAACTGATGGAAGTTGGACTTTATACCCATAAAGAGCTTCAAACGGAGACATCCCAATGCTCATGTGGTGAGTGTTATTATAGCAAAATTCAGCAAGGTGGATCCAACGATCCCATGAAGCTTGTGTGTCATGACAATAATGCCTAAGGTACACTTCCACCCAATGATTGACTCTCTTCGTTTGCCCATCAGTCTGAGGGTGATAGGCCGTGCTAGGAGTGAGGAAAGTACCCATAGATGAGAATAGACTTTTCCAGAAGTTGCCCATAAACTTCGAATCACGGTCTGATACTATTCTCATAGGCATACCATGTAGTTTGAACACACCTTCCATAAATTGCTCGGCAACTTGCCTTGCTGAAAATTGGACTTTAGTTGGGATAAAGTGGGCTGATTTGGTCAATCTATCAACTACCACATAGATATTGTTCCATCCATGACTGGTAGTAGGCAATCCCGTTATGAAATCCATGGAAATATCTGTCCATTTGCCCGTAGGTATGGGTAAAGGCTGAAGTAAGCCAGCTGGTAATAGAGTGGAATCCTTATTTTGCTGACACTCCAAGCACTGAGATACATACTCTTTAACATCTTTCCATAGACCTCTCCAATAGAAGCTTTGATGAACTCTATCAAAAGTCTTGAAAAGGCCCAAGTGACCAGCCATTGGCGATGAATGCATCTCTTGAAGCACCTTCAGCTTGAATTTACTACTGGGAATCAAGTACACTTTACCCTTAAACCATAAGAGGCCATCATGCACTTTAAAATTAGGAAATTCAGCATCACACCCTTGCTGTAATTTCTGTAAAATATGGGCAGCATGCTCATCAAGCACATATTCCTCTTGAATGTCTTCAATCCAATCCTTATAGATGGTAGACACAGTAGATAGACTGCATGCCCACATTCTTGATAACGCATCAGCCACCACATTATCCTTGCCAGCCATGTATGATATTTCAAAATCATATGATTGCAAAGTGGCCAACCATCTCTTTTGCTTGGGAGAAAGATTGGGCTACGAGAGAAAATATCTCAAGACCCTATGATTGCTTTTGACTTTGAAGTGTGTCCCATAGAGGTAGTGGTGCCATTTCTTGATTGCATGTAAGATAGCAAGCATCTCCTGCTCATAAACATGCATCTCTCTCTCTTTGTCATCAAATTTTCTGCTCTCAAATGCAATGACACCATGCTCCTGTACCAAAACTGCCCCCAAACCTCTACCACTGGCATCTGCATAAATGGTAAAAGTCTTGGAGAAGTCAGGGCAAACTAGTATGGGTGATGAAACAAGCAATTGCTTCAGCTCATTAAAGCTCTTGTCAGCGATCTCATCCCAGAAGAAGGCCTTCTTTTTCAGTCGATCGGTAAGAGGAGCTGCAACATGAGCATAGTTCTTCATAAACCGTCGGTAAAAGGATGACAAACCAAGGAAACCTCTTAATGAAGTGGCATTGGTTGGCGTAGGCCATTCTTTGACGCACTGAACCTTCTTAGGATCCACTTTGATTCCATCTTCTCCCACTATATGACCCAAGCACTCAACTTCCTTTGTCATAAAAGAGCATTTAGTGGCCTTGGCAAACAGTTTGTGTATCCTCAATATGTCAAAGACCTCTTTTACATGCTGCAAATGGTCTTCTTTATTCTTGCTATAGATCAAAATGTCATCAAAGAATACCAAAACTATTTTAAAGAGCAATGGCTGAAGTATCTTATTCATGAGAGACTGGAATGTGGCTGGAGCATCTGATAACCCAAAAGGCATAACCATAAACTGGTAAAGACCCCTCTCCGTCCTGAAGGCTGTTTTAAATTCATCCCCTTCCTTCATGCGTATTTGATGATATCCCGATCTCAAGTCAATTTTGGAGAACACCTTGGCATCCTTCAATTCATCTAAGAGATCATCTATTCTAGGTATTGGATACCTATTCTTGATAGTGACCTTGTTGAGATCGCGGTAATCAATGCACATTCGAAAGGAGCCATCTTTCTTCTTCACAAGAAGGACTAGAGAAGCAAAAGGTGATTGGCTTTCCTAAATGAGACCCATTTCCAAAAGCTCTTTGACTTGGCGTTCTACCTCTTCTCTTTCCACTTTGGAGAGGCGATATGGTGGTTTGTTGATAAGCTTTGTATTGGGCAGCAAGTCAATGGGATGATCCACTTCTCTTTTGGGAGGAAGAGAGGTAGGTGGCTGAAAAATATCATCATATTCTTTCAGCAATTTACAAAGACATGGGTCCATATTGTTGGTAGGAGAAGAGGGCTGATCCTCTTCAATCTTGGAAAGAAGAATGGTGAACATACATGCCTTTGCATTTATCTCTTTCTTAACCTTCTTGGGGCTGATCATCTCCATTCTTTTCTTTTCAACTCCATGTAGTGTTACTTGTTGTCCACACCATTTAAACTCCATTTTCATGTTGTTGAGATCCATGGTAAATCTGCCCAAAGATTTCAGCCAATTGTAGCCAAGTATTATATCAATGGGACCCATTTCTAATGCAATTAGGCTCACCGATGTAGTGCACAATGGGGAAAGGGTGATAGGTACATTTGGACAGCATTGATTGCTTTTCTCAAAATTTCCATTTGCCACTTGGATTTTGAGTGATGTAGGCATTTCATGCGTATTCAATTTCAGCCCATTGAGTGACTTAGCATTAATGAAGCTATGTGTACTTCCCGTATCAATGAGTATATGAGCGGTCCTTCCTTTGATTTGACCTTTAAGGCGTAGGGTATTATCCCCTCTTGAACCACTCCATGCATCACTTGATATGGCACATAGCGATGGATGTAAATCAGTCCATGAATCATCCAAATAATGACCGCCCGGGTCGAAAGGAAACCCATCCATCGGATCATAGAACTCATCATGGACATTCTCTTCATTTTCATGCCTTCTTGAGTTGTGACATCAAGCTGAGCCAAGCTTCCTTCAATAGATTCAACATCAGAATCATCCTCGATGATCATGCTAATCTTCATATTTTTGGCCTTGCATTTGGACCTATGATTGGGTGACCATTTCTCTCCACATTTGAAGCATAGTCCTTTAGCATACATATCTTTGAGCTTGTCATTCGATACATGTTTGCCTTGAGTAGGGGCTGAAGTTTTGGCACTTATATCAGTCATCTTTCCATCAAATCTATTTTCAGCATTAGGTCTGAAATTACTGCTTTGTTTTGACCCAAAAACAGTAGGAAAAGTGGGTATCTTGTTGTAGGTATTGCTGAAAGTATTTGATGGCTTCCCAATATGCTGAAAATCAATTTTAGCATGCCCATAATGGCCTGATGTCCTTGGGAACTGCGTAGGCTGAAAAGAATGCCGTGATTTTGGCTGAAAACCCTTGTATTTCTGCCCATAACGTTCAGCCAATTGAATAGCAGCTTGTAGGGATGTAGGATTCATGGCTCCAACTTCGGAAGAAAGAGTAGGTTCCAAACCAAATATGTATTTATTCAACTTGACACTGTCGGAGACCCCATGAACATACATCGAAAGGTTCAAAAACTAATTTGAGTACTCTCTAACCGAGAGACCACATTGCTCAAGTGCATACCACTTCTTCTCTAACCGCTCTTTTTCAATAGGGGAAACAAAGACTTCAATCATAGCATTTTTCAATGCATCCCAAGACAAGAAGTCATGTCCCATCCTCGCCATATATCTCCACCAAGTGTGAGCATAGCCTTCTAGATGAAGGGCTGCAAATTTTACTTTGGCATTCTCGGACCTTGGGTAAAGGGAAAAATGGATCTCTAACTTGTCAAACCACTCCTCCAACTCCGTGGGTGAAGGGTTCTCTCCCTTGAAGTTTGAGATAACTATTTTCTCCTTGTACTCTCTCTCGTATTGAGGAGGTTGTCCATTATGGTGTTGCTGCCCACTATGGTGTTGTGGCCCAAAAGAATTGCCAAAAGATCCTTGCCTAGGATATTCATTATTTCCATGCCCTTGTGCATAAGGAGTTTGCTGTCCATAATGCATACCATGACTTTGTGGCTGGAAATAATGTCCTTGAGGCTGAAAGCATGTGTTGCTCT